>NC_064289.1:7865754-7952352 GCF_019186545.1 Solanum stenotomum | reverse complement strand
CCCCCACCCCCACCCCCACCCCAAAAAAAAATTAAGTTTGTTTTTAAAAAATATTTTCAATTTCAACAATTATTTACTACTCTAGTAAAAATAAAAGAAATTTTTCAAAAACATTTTTCATTTATAAATCAAACACTAAAATTTTTTTTCGGAAAATATTTTCTACTCACCAACCAAACATGAGAAAATAAGTCAAAAATCAACTTGTTTTCCAAGAAAACATTTTCTAGGAAAACATTTTCCTTCATACCAAACACACCCTAAATTATGAATTCATCCGTCTTATACCTACACATAAAATATGTGTATTATTAATGGTAGCTAGCACGCAAAATCGTATTCCATATAAATTTGACACTACATAAATTATATATTGGACGTATACGCTAGCTAAGAGGACTGCATGTTACCGACGTCATGATCCATCGATTAAAAATTAAAGTAAACCTATAGCTCGATTAATTGGTTATAATTAATTAATTAAAATATTTAAGTAGTTTGTTAAGTTAATTAAAGATAGGAGTGGACCAGCCATGCATGTTCTGCTATACTTTTTCTTTTTCAAAAAAGGAATTAAGATTACAAAATAAAGCATAAAGTTAATATAATATGAGTGATTACTTGGAGTAATTTAATTTAATTCATACAATTATACTACTATATGTTTAATGATTAACGAAAGACAACCTGTTCGGTTGTAGGAGTAGTGCACCTTAATGTGAACGCTTACTTTGATTATATATATTGTCGGACCTATATATGCTTTAGCTTTTTTTATTTGTTTTTCATTTACTGTTCGGTATTTATATTAAAGCTCAAATAATTTAAATTTAAGTTGCATAGTCCATTTAACGGATAGCGTTCTCTATAAAGGATTTTTTCATATTTAAAACTCGAATTTGAGATCTCTAATTAAAAAAGGAGCAATTTTATACGTTTCGTTGATGGTGCTTTACTTTTTCAACGTCAACCTTTATCTAATTAAAAAAAAAAAAGCTACTTAAACCTTTAATTTTGTTATATAAATGAATGATTGGTTTAATTAATTATATTTAATGCTTTGTCCTTTCATGGCTAGACAGGAAAAACTTTTCTTTTTATGTGAAAACATAAAAGTAAATGAAGGAGAGGGTAACACATGAAAAAAATATTATTGTACTTCAAAAATAATAAATAAAAGTAAAAAAATATATTTTTAACATAGTGAACGAGTAAAAATAAATATATTAATAATACTTTATGTGTGTAAATTGCATCCTAATTGTATCAACTAAAAGTTTATTCTATCAAAAAAGCTTTAATTTTTTCCTGTTTTTTCTTCTCTCTTCATTCATAGAGGAGTCTAAATAAAGGTACTTTAATATTATGCATCAAGTATTTCACATTTAGCAAAGATTTTGGGAAAGTCATACCTCAAGAAGATGAAATTAACGTAGGCAACTAAAAAATTCAAGAATTTATTACTTCAAGCTCTATGCTTTCATGTGATTTTTCTCATTCGTCGAACGTACGATTTTTGCCTCTCTAATTTTTTTCTTCCAAATTTATTGGCATAATAATGTACTACTAGTAAATAGTAGCAAGGTTAAACACCATTTTCATAGCTTTGATTGCGACATTATGGGGTGTCAAGTAGAAAAGTATATGTTACTGTACTAAACCTTCCGTTTGTGTAAAATAGTGTCAACACTTGTATATATATTCTTTAAATCAAACTTTGATCTATATGTACAATGTAATTATTTCGATAAAGTTATAAGAAAAAATAAAAAAATAATAAAAAAAATATTGATTGCGTGACAAAAAGAAACCTAAGGAATAACAAATATTGGTTGGGGGCACATGCCTCCGGGGTAGGGGAGGCAACCCCCGCGTTATCCGGTTCACACAACCTAAGTGAAATTTTGTAGCTTTCACGTGATCCTTTTTTTTTTACCCTCTTTTTCACCGCTTTAGTGTTCCTAGTTCAATTTGGTTCTAACTTTTTTGACAAGTTGTCCTTAGTAACCTTATTTAATTTAGAAGAATGCAAAAACTCAAGTAAGTTAATTAAGAAGTTATATTTTGGTTCAATTTTTTAAATATTTACATTACCAAATTAAAATATAATATTAATTAGTATTTAAAATTTAATGCGAGACCAAATGAAATTTAAGAACTGTAATTAGATATAGTATGCCGGTTTGTTTGCTCCACTACGTTAAATCTCTTTATCTTTATCTATAACAAATTTTGACAATATTTTAATAGTAGTAAGTGCAACTCTTACAATTGGATAACAGGTTGGGATCTGTGCACTAATCATAATCATTAATCTATTTAATTAGTGTGGGGTCATTAGTGCCAACTCTTAACTCTTGTAATGTGGATTGCGCATGTCGAGGTCACGTGACATGCCATCACACATGTAGCATTCAATTGTATGGGTTGAAACCCGGGTTTTGAATTGTATCTAAAGGTGACACATGATAGTTAGAATCTAATCAAATTTATCTTGATTTGACCTTGAGTCGTATATATCTAGCTAGCGTTTGGCCATAGATTTCCAAATATATTTGGCAAATATTATTTGGGTGAAGATTTGGGTGAAATTTCACCATGTGTTTGGCCATAGTATTTGGGAAATATATTTCAATTTTTTAAGAAATATGACTTATGCCCATAAGTTTTTAAAACTATCAAAACTAACCATAAGTTTGTATTACATAGCAAAATAGAAATGTCGCGTAACAAGATTCATGACTTCCGCAACAAATCAAAAAGCATCATTACAGTAAATAGTCGCATCGTTAAAAAAGACTAGTACAAATCATGATAATGAAAATACAACTAATATAAATTTGAAAATGTATGCTCTTTATAATAGAAAAATTTATTAATTGAGTTAGTTAACAGATGGAGATTTGATTGAGTTGGTTGGTGATAATAAATAAAGTGTTTTTGTAAAAGATAAAAGTTTGGTGTTAAATTTGAATTTTTAAAACTTTCCAAATAATGAGATTTGGCCCAAATACTAGAAAAAACTAGTATTTGGGAATTTGAGTTATTTGCCAAAAAAATTTGCCAAATAATGAGAAAGTGTATGGACAAACAATATTTGCCAAATTTTTTCCCAAGTTTTACTTGGGAAATCTATGGCCAAACGGGCCCCTAGTTTCGGTGCAATGAGACCAAAATTGAAGCTTATCAATAGTCGATCGGGATAAGTTTCGTCTTTAGCCGATTCAGATAATCTTCATCTATGATTTCTGTTGCATAATTATAAACGCAAGTTCTCAAGTCTCTGCTTTTTTAATAACATTACTGGATAATTACGCCAGAAAATACTCAATAAGAATTACTCTACCTTCTTTTCTTACTTTTTCTACCAAGTTACCTAGCATCAAAGATATATATATAATAGTTATAGTTTTAATTAATTATTCTCGTGATTAATATTTAGTGATAATTAAATATACTGAAGTTTTGAGTTTACATAATTCACACATTTATATAATTTAAAATTTGTATAAATTTTATATAATATAATTTGTATAACTATTTAAAATTCAGATGTTTGAATTTATATAAATTTGTTATTTGGAATTTATATAAAAATAACTTATACAAACAAATAGATTCATCACAACAATTAGCTTGCCCCCACTTGTACCTTTCCACTACTGAATCCAACGCCGTCAGTCCGCCGCATTGACGTTACTGTTACCTAAACGACGTTAATTATAACGGAGTTAGTATTCGTAACAGACAACGACAACGAACCTTTAAAACATCTCTCACCAAAGACGAACAGAGAGAATCCTCTGATCTGTGAGACCCATTTTCTTTTACTCTTTTTTTTTTTTTTTTCATATTTAAGGAAGCAACCAATCGAGGCTGGTGTTTGTTCATCGTTTGCGTTAATCAAGACGAAGCCCCATTAATCCTTCAAAAAATTCACTGTTTCGATCAACTTATCATTACGCAATTCTGTTTTCATTTTTTACAACGAAATCTAAGGAGAATTATGCATTTTACACCACCAAATCATATCACAAGTACGTGTTTTCTTCCTTATTCGGTGTTCCATACGTTTTTCCTTGCATAATTCAGTTGAATTTTGGTTCGCAGATTTGGTGGAATAAACCTGCATCATTCCTGTTTTTTCAAAGAGGATTGTTATTAACAATTTTATTAGTTTGAGACTGAGACGTACTTAGTTGAAAAAAGGACGGTTTCTGATGTGACTCAAATCCTCTGTTGGAGGCAGATCTGCTTGGAACTAGAAGAGGTTGGGTTTGAAGTTGTTAAATTACGCAACAACTTTTCGAAATTCAGTTGAATCCTGCTGCATTTTAGTAGCTTTTGTTTATTCGAAACACAGAATTCTGATTTTAATGGAGTTACCTCAATCCAGGCCTTTTGGAACAGAAGGTAATCGTTAAGCTTATTTGGTTTATGCCAAAAACAATCTGAATTTTGAATATATAATCTTATATATGAAGGAAAAAAGTCGCTACTGATCTGATTTTAGATTTCCATGTGTATATTTTTTTGTTTGGTAGGGAGGAAGACGACGCATGATTTTCTTTCACTATATTCACCTATTGAACAAGATCCAAGACCTCCACAAGGTAAAAATGCAAGGATTTTTCTTTTCCGATCGAAAAGTCATATTAGAAAAAAAACTTTTGGTTGTTCGCGTTTTATTGATTCTGTTAGGTGTGCATGTGTTTGTTGTGATTGTATCTTAACTTCGTTTTACCTCGCACATTTACGCAATTCTGCTATACTGTTTAAAAGTAGTACTCCCTTCGTCTCTACTTATTTGTCCTATTTTAATTTACATGAAATTTAAGAAAGTAATTGAAGTTTTGAATATTGAGATCTTAAATTAAAGATTTGTCAAATGTATAACCACGAGTTGCAATTACTACACCCGTGACCCTAATGCTGATTGTTACATGCGTGGACCTGGACTATCAGCTTTGGTGGGCCTTGACTGAGATTGGCTGACATTGCTGAATCAGGTATATTGAATGCTCCGGCCCTTCTCTACGATGTAGCAAGCTGATGAAATGAATAGGTGTTAGCTTCTTTTCTTTTTAAAAAAAAAAGAAAGAAAGAAAGAAAGAAGAACAGATGTAGGAAGTTGAGGCTTTAGATAGAATTGTATTGATTGAAGACCAAACCATGACAAAATTGTGGAATTCCTTTTCGATGTTTGGTTACAAAAGGGGGAAAATGACTTCCCCACTCTGTCACTCACAAGCATAAGTCATTTTTATTTCTGTTAAATTATATATTCAAATATTATTGTTTTTAATGATTTAAATGCAATATTATAAGAAAAGTGTCTCTTTTAAGTAATTTTCTTTTATTAGGTAGTGGAGTGTTGTCTAGGTTTTCATGTAAGTATTATATTTAGTACATGTTGTTTCCTTTGCTTCGGTTATTGAATTATTTGATGTTTTTCCTTTGCTTCGGTTATTGAATTATGGTTGGTATGCTGTTGTCGTTGTTTGCTACCTAACTTTCCGTTGTTTTTCTGGTCTTTTGTGACATTAATTCAAGGATTATGTCTGTTGTTCAATTTGAAGCTTGAAATATACTGGGATTAGAAAGAAACAAATAGGAAAAAAGGAAAGATAGAAAAATAGTGGGCCGCTCTTGCCAGATTCTACTTCCCTTTTGATTTGCCTACTCAAGGAGAAGGACTTGTTATCTTTCATCATTGTGCATGATTTTTACTTGGATAATTATGCCTTCTAGTGCCTTATTTGATTCTCATTTGCCATGGCTGTCATGCAGGTGGCCACCTAAAAACTCATGATTTCTTTCAACCTCTAGAACAAGAAAGGAAGACAGTTGGGAAAGAAGAAAATAAAATTGAGGTAGAGGCTATAGAAAAGCCGCCTCCATCAGCAGAACGTATTCTTCCTGGTGGCATTGGCACATATAGCATTTCTTATTCACAGCAAAGGGTTCCAAAGCCAGAAGCAAACACATTTGCTGTCACACAAACTAGCAGTACAGATAGAGACGATAGAAACTCAAACTGCAGTTCTTACTCGGGAAGTGGTTTGGCACTATGGAATGAATCTGCCATGAAAAAGGGAAAGACTGGGAAGTATAATCTCGCTGGAGATAGACATGTCATAAGAGGTATATTTTCATTTCTTGGTTTCTTTATACTCCGTGTTTTTCTTTAATGTTAAACTTTGTGAATGGCAATCATCTTCCAGATAAGAGTCCCGAGCTAACAATCATTTCTGAAGAACAACTTTAAATGGTCTCCTCTTTAGTTCCATCAATATCACTATAATATTATTATCTAAAGAGAGAAGCCTGAAGACTTCAGCTCCAGTTAACATTTGTTATGTGCTTGGCAGAAGCTGGTTTAAACATTGGAGGAGGGAAACCTACGACATCATTAGAACGGCAATCACAATTGTCTTCAAATCATAATCATAACACTGCAACCTTGAGCTCACACTCATCTCCTCAGTCAGTGACTTGCTTCCATTCATAAGAATGCTTCTTATTTGTCTTGATGTTTTGTGCTTATAATTCTTGTTCTAACTATTCAAAATACAATGCAGGCAACCATCAGCTATGGAGAATCAGAGTTTCATACATATGATAACATCGGCTAAGAATGCACAGGAAGATGACGATGACGAAGAAGAAGAATTTGTTGTTAAGAAAGAGTCACCTTCACCATCCAGAGGTTTGTCTTGCATAAGTCTGATACTTGCGTTTCTCAGTACTCTGAATCTGTCATTTATAACAGAAGGACACCTACTTGTATAGGCAATTTATCAGTAAAAGTCGATGGGAAAAGCAATGATCAGAAGCCAAATACTCCACGCTCGAAGCACTCAGCAACAGAGCAAAGAAGAAGAAGCAAGATCAATGACAGGCATGTTTACAACCCTAATTTAGAGTTTTGAGAAAAGAAAAGGAAAAGTTTTTGGCATAGTGACTATATTTTGTGGGAAGGGGAATGTTAGTATGATCTGACTTCCAAGCATTTATGCATTGACTAGCACACTCTTCACTCAGTTTTTTCTAGCCTCTTACTTGAGGCAGAAGCTATCTCTGTCTAGATATCATGTGTTAGTTGGAACATTTTAATTCCTTTGCTGAACAATTACTAGTCTTGGTTCTGTCAATCTTTTACTGTGTAACCGGACTTATGAACAGTCGAATAACATGATTGTCAATGAAAATTGAACCATTACCTTTGGAACTTTTTAATCAGATTTCTGAAGTTGAGAGAGACCATCCCTCACAGTGACCAGAAGAGAGATAAAGCATCATTCTTGCTGGAGGTACTTGAATGTCGTATCTGGTTATGTACTCTGTTTATCATATAAACTGTATACCGAATAAGTAAATTCTTTTTTGTAGGTTATTGAATATATTCAATTCCTACAAGAGAAAGTGCACAAATATGAGGGATCCTATCAAGGTTTGGAGAATCAACCTTCAACATTACCTTGGGTAATTTCTTGGTCTTTCTCATTGTTTTGTCTACTTTCTTTAGATCTTTAGTCTTATCTATCGTTGTTTTGAAATGCCTTCAGACTTGTATCTTCATATTAGTTAGGGCAAACTACTCAAAATGTTATCTAATACTGTACATTAAGATGTAGGAGTTGGTCAACTACTGACAAATAATTAAGAGTCTAAGTAGGAGCTGCGTTGTTTAGTTTGCACATGCTAGATGATTGGAGAGATGTATTTGGAATATTACCTTGCTTGTGTGTACAACACAATCTATCTGGCTTTTGGAGTAAATAAGGTACCTTATGGGATTTGACTTTGAAATATGGTGGTTGAAGTTCTCTACTTGCCTACTGTATATACAGTGATAATGTATACAATCGAAAGGACAGGATATATTTTCTTTTGATCTGTAGATAGCAGCATCCACCTAAGATGCCTATTCTCTTAGTGCATTCAACAACACAATTAGTGACTATTCTTATTTCATGAAAGCAGAATAAGTGTCATAGTATGGCTCAAGGTTTCATTGATCATTCTCAAGGCACAAACAGTGCGTCTAGTCATGCACTTATTGCTGCAAAGTTTGACGAGAACAAAACTGGAATCTCTGCTACAGGGCCTGTCAATGAACAGACACTGGAGCCAAACAGAACTTCCAGTGTGAAAGAAAGCAGTTTTCTGTCTGAATTAACAAACAGGGCCGCAACACTTTGTATGCAACCAAACACATTCCCATTTGATGAAAATATTAGCATAGCATCGCTGCAGTCAATAGTGGCACCTGATACTGGCTCGTTGGAATTGAAATCTCAGCCTCAATTTCCATCAAGCAGATCGAATATGACTAATTATGCTGTTACAAATGACAAGCTAAAAGGGCAAGAGGTTTCTACAGAAAGTGGTACAATCAGCGTTTCCAGTGTCTATTCTCAAAGGTAAGAATTCTCTGGTCTGTGTTGTTCTAGCTCATGCATCACTGATAATTTTGTTCTTTGTTTAATCCCTTTACTACACATAATTCTGCACTCTAATTAAAACCTATCATCATCTTCTGAATATTGTATTATCTGTGCTTTCCTTTCCATTGGATATTCTCACTTTAGTTGAGACTTGACTTAGAGTATATGTTGGTGTTTGGCAGGTTGATGAACACACTGAAACAAGCATTGCAGAGTTCTGGAGTAGATTTGTCACAAGCCAACATGTCAGTGCAAATTGATCTCGCGAAAAGAGCCAATGATAGATCAAATGCTTCAACGTCCAATTTTAAGGTACCCGGGATTCTTTTAATTCCAGTAATTTTCTAGTGCTTAAGTAGAAGTAACAACCTTAACTTTGACAAAATTCCCAGGGTGACAACATCTCCTCAAGAAATCAACCAACTCCACAATTCATTGATACAAGCACAAGAGAGGAGTCTGTCCATGCCTTCAAACGGCTCAAAACAAGTTAAAAGCAAATTTAACACACAAGTATTCTTTTGCAATTGATTCAACTAAAAAAATTCCTTTCCCTTCTGGTTCTGAAGGGATATTCACGTATACATCTGGTATAGAAAATCTCCCCTAATCAGATCATAAGCTACTGTAAATGTAATTCATTTTCTTTCCTTTTTGATTGTTTGGCTGCACAGAATTCTTCTGACTAAAGTTTTCGATATTTATTACATGTAGTGAACTATCAAGAAATCATGTATCACTATTGAGGCTTCCATGCTCATGTTGAGAAGCCGCTTTTTAATATAAGGCTTCCATTTATTTCATCTGAAGTGTCTTGTAGAGTAGCTTTATATATGGCCTATCCATGTAATGTAAAGTATTTAGATTAGTGTAGTCATTTCTTTTTTTTCGTTTTATCTTTTACTTTTGTAGCTATTGACTTGCACCAGCGAAAGGGGTGGCTACTGTTGTTCGTATGTCCATATATTCTGTGTTTACATCCGACCAAATGAAATACATGACATGTATCTTATATTTTCACATTTTACTCTTATCCATGGTTAAAGAATAGAACAACTTTCACATATAGCAAACATAAAAATCATATTTGTATGCTATAGCTATAGTTTGCATAATTGCGCTCCATAGCAAACATAAATATGTATATTTTGCTATACATATACAAAGAAAGCAATTGTATAATTCGCTATACATATACAAAGAAAACATTTGTATAATTTGCTATACATATACAAAACAAAACAGTTGTATAATCTATTTCGGTATACATATACAAAAGATCAATTGTATAATTTGTGTTTGTATAAAGCGAGAAAGAGAGAAAGACAAAAGAAAACTGCGCAGGGGAAGATTGTATTTGTATAATCATAAGTGTATAGGACGAAAATATATGCATTTGTATTTATATATACAATTTTCTCTCGCTTTATACAAACACAAACGCAATGTATACATTTGTGTTTGTATAAAATGAGAGAGGCGAGTGAGAGTGGCGAGCGAGATCTGGGAGAGTGGTGAGTGAGATCTGGGAGAGGGAGAGGGGAGAGAGGGGAACGAAAATATATGTATATATATAATTTTCTCTCGTTTTATACAAACACAAACGCATTTTATACATTTGTGTTTGTATAAAAGCGAGAGAGGCGAGCGAGACTGCCACCAAAACGAGAGAGGCGAGCGAAATTCCACCAGGGAGAGAGGCAAAAATAGCAATCGTTTGCTATAGGGTACAATTAAATCAAACTATGTTTATAGCATTTGATTCCCTAAAGAATATGCAATTTTCTTCAGTTGTCCTTTTTTTTGGAACATTTGTTTAGAACAATGATCCACTTTTTATTTTTCTTGTAACCTAAAGAACCTTTTAAGTCATGGTCTAAAGATCATCATTGATCAAATTGAAGATCTTATGAGAAAATTAGACTACGGTATAAAATTTTAGAAGTTATTACATACGTTAGACGATAATCTAATGTTTCATATGTAAGATAGGTAAACAAAGATGGTCATGGAGTCTTATCATTGATTATATTTTGCACAGTTGTTACTGTGTTAATCATCAGCGCATTACATCTATTTAACTTTGTTCTTTTCAGCCCAATATAAGAAAGCCCAATTTTCTAGTCCAAGTTATAATATTAAGTCCAACATTTATTTCTGCTTGCCAATTCCCTTCTCCAAATGCTAATAAATGATAACAATAGTAAGATATATGGAAAAAACTATTTTTCTTTTAAAGAAGTAAAATAGGGTGGCTTCCTTAAATTTATATTGATTTATTCTTCCCCAAAATTGCTTAATTCATTCTTAGTGGACAAAGCAAAACCATTTCTATCAAATAATATGTACATAATTAATACGAAAACATCATTATCATGTTGGGTGATGACTCTTTATCAATTATACTTTGTTTTCCACGAGCTATGTTTCCTTGTGAGATAATTAGAGTCTCGAGATAATTACCTCAAATATCTTCAATTGATTTAATTTACAAATAGTTATATATATATCCTATGACAAATTTAGAAGATCAAAATGTGCAAGAATATATTTAAGGGACCATTTAAACCTTGCTTAATACTTCCTCTGTTCCTAATTACTTGTCCATTTTTGAATTGACACACCTATTAAGAAAAACAATGATTAACATAGTGAGTTTATCATTTTACCCCTATTAATTATGAAGTGGTGAATTAAAAATTTAAGATTTTCAAAAAGTTCTACATTTTTTAAAGTAATTAATTGAGCGTATAATAGGTTAAAAAAATTGTCCTCTGTTGATTTGTCAAAATGGACAAGTAATTAAGGACAACTAAAAATAAAAAAAATAAATAAGTAATTAGGGACAGAAGGAGTAATGTCTCATTTTTTGCTTTTTATCATTTTCTCGTTATTTTGCCTTCTCACTTTCTCTTATATTCTGAATAGAAAAATGAAATAATTGCAGCTATAAATGTAAGGGTGTATGTATCTAGAAGTGGAGAAACCTAGATTCGTGCTTGCATTGATTGATAAGTAGACTCAAACATAAAGAGTTGAATGCACTAAGCAAGTGGCAATTAATTAGTCCGTTTTATTTTATTTGATCCTTATTTTCTTTTATTTATTCATTTAGCAAAATCAGAAAATTTTAATTTTTTTCAAAATTTCGATAAATATTTTTTAAGAAGAAAATGAAACAGAGTGAATATGAAGGAAAATTAAATCCTTTTCATCATCAATTAAGATTCCTACCTCGAGGACGGCTTTTTTCTTGGATCCTTCAATAATGATAAGATTAATAACACTTAAATAATTGTCATCTCTTTCTTGGGATTGCCTTCGATTTGTAAAGTACGAGAATTTCGAGGAAGATCTCAATAATTAATCTCCATCCGTTGTTATTTATATGTTATTCTTATTCAAAATAAATGAGTTTTAATACCCTCTTCATCCACTTTTAATTGTCATGATTTTCTTTTATAAAGTTAAACGATAATAACTTAAACTAACATTTTATAATGTATTTTTCATCATATTGATATGCAAAAAATTGCAATCTATAGTATTTTTCGTATAGATTTTGAATATCTAAATTTTTTGTTTAAAATATCGAATTAATGTAATCTAATTTAACTTTGAAAATTAGTTAAATTGACTTTTGAAAAACTAACATGACAATTAATACTCCCTCCATTCCATATTAATTGAATTTTTGAGGTGCTTCACACCCTTTAAGAAAAGTAGATTAAGACATAAATTGAACATAGTTTTCCATTTTTACCCTTATTAATTATTGTCAAATTTATTGAAGTCATCACATTGAAAATCCAAATGAAGGGTAAAATTGGAAGAACACTCTAAAAGTAGTCTTGAAAACTGAACAACTAAATTAATTTGAAAAATGAAAAATGCCTCAAAAATTTAATTAATATGGAATGGAGGGAGTAATGGATAGATGGAGTACTCATTTGTCATTTCACAAAATCAATCCATAAATTACATTATTCTTTCTATTTTACCTTTGAAAGTTATTGGTCTTGAAAATGTACATTTCCCAAAATAGAAAAACTAAGTAATTAATCCATGTTCATTTATTGAAAATTTAACTTAAAAAATACTAAATAAAGGTGCTCTATAATGATAAACTTATTGAATTTCTTAAGGAGCGTAAAACCTAAAATAAAACAGAGAGGGAGTACGACCATATAGGACCTTTTAAACTTCTATTATCGTCGTTTCTCTTATTAATATATTTTTTTAATCCTTTGTGTTCAACCGATATTAATTGGGGGGATTAAATTTTGATTATGCTAATGTATTTACTTTATGTCTAATGTACTTTAAGATTACTTTTAGTGCTAGAGAAATTAATAAATGATGATGAAGGACATGGCAGTAAAAGTTTATGTAACTTATTACTTTAAATTATTTTGGGGAATTATATTTATTGCTGTTGTGAAAAAAAAAAAAAGAATTGAATTCACAAAATTCGTCTTCTCACTCTTTGGCATTTGAAATTTGGTTGAATAGAGCCACTGCCAATTGGAGATTAAGCAAATAATGACCTTTTTAATAATTAGCACTAATTAAAGCATTAGTGTTTGAAGGAATACTTAAGTGCTAACATCAGGATTATTAATAATAATTTAGTGGAGATTAAGTACTGAAAGTGGCTTTGCTTTGGTGTTTACGAATTAGGGCCCTCTCAAATATTAAAATTATATGTACCTCTTTTTTATTATTATTATATGGATAATGAATACTCTATTTTTGTTTTTCTTCAAGAAAATTCTATCTTCCACTCTACATATTAAATTATTAATCATAATGATTACTCATTTGACGACAATTATTAAAAGTGGAAAAGGAAAAAAACAAACGTCTTTTTATCTGGTTGCCTTTTGTTTTCTTTCTTCCTTTTTTCTTTTAATGTGTATTGAATATGTTCAATGCCAATGAGTTGTAAAGTACTTTTATTAAAATAATTGCAATTTTATTTCAGCCATAAACTTAAACAGTCTACTTTAAGGTTAAAATAATTGCACTCCTATTAAAATCATTCGAGCTTTCTAGTGTCCGAATCAATCTGTACATATTATTTTTAATCTGTCAAGTATTTGTTATCTCCCATAAGTATATGAATTGTGTAACTCTTTCTAAATGAGACTCTATCCACTGAACGCAAGCATCATATCGTCCTAAGATAGCAAAACCAATGAGAGAATAGAGTGAATGACATTGACTATCGTTAAATATAGCACACAACAACAACATATCAATATAGTTCCACAAAAGAGTGAAGGAGCCTAAGTGACTCAACTAGTGTGGTATTGAGTGGAACTTTAAATTTGACAAATCCAAAAGTTCTGGCAAAACAAATCTATATTGTACCCTTCTGTGTATACTGCCATTGATAATGTATCCTTGCAATGGCAGGACAGTTTTCTATACATGTATTCAATTATTGAGTTTCTGAAGGAAAAAAAAGGAACATTTTAATATAACCCTTTTCCAAATGCTTCCGAGGATTTCAAGTGCATCGCCTCGCCCCTTTACTGCACCAATCGCCTCAGAAGCAAAATGTTTTCGAGTGTTGACAAGTATGTCCTCCAAATATGTCAGTGCGCGGAAGTACTTTTCTATAATGCAATGTTACCACCATCATAATTTACATGCTGCTTAAATTTAGTTCATCCTCATAAGATGGTTCTAAGCACTCCCATGGGTTGGAGTAAAAATAATCCTCCTCTTTAGGTCTGTCTTGAATGACCAATCTCTTTGTTGGGTTGCCCATACGTTCAGCGTGAGCTTCCTTAACAGCGGTAGAGAACTCATCCCATGTCAATGATCCAGCATTATGTTGGTCTATTAAATCCACCAGATGCTTTCTGTCTAACAAGATAGTTTTCTTGTATCCAAGATATCTGTGTGGGGAATAGTGGACATTCAGATTAAATGAATATTGTACAAAAACAAAGTGTACCCTATGTGTAATGTGCATACATAATGAGTGATTAACTGCTTTCATGGCTCTTAAAATTTTGCAAATTAAATTTCTAGAAGCAAGTAAAGTAACAACTATTTAGAATATGAAGTCGCTGTTTCAATATGCTACCATGATTTATCAAAAGAGAGTACCTGCGATGTCCTTCAACAACTTTGGCCATGTTTCCATCATATGTAGGAACAAAGATATCGCTCTCCAAGGAAACAAGATAATCTAATGCTGCCATTTGGGAGGAGTGATTTTGAAAGAACCTCAGCTCAGAGGACTCGAGTAGTGTCTCCTTCCTTACCTATTAGAAAATAAAGCCGGTGCAAATGGTGAGTCTGCAATATTCAGCCAGCTATTCAGAAGCTTAAGAATTAACTAGAACTTTCTAACTACCAAATTAGGATAAGCTGCAGCAAGACTAGCCATTCTCCTTTCTCCACCATAAATCTCTCCAGCCGCAATGTACACTTGAATACTAGGATCAATGTCCAATGCCCTTAAAGTAAGAGCAGTTTCCTCAGGGGTCAAAGGACACAGACCATCTCTTCTTTTCAAATCTGAATTTATAATTTTTTCTTTCCACCACGGATAAGCATATCTACAGGAAAAAATGTTAATTAATCAGCCAATGAACGAAGGATGGTTAAAGCCACCAACAAATACAAGGATTTAACTTCACCTCATTCTTGTCAACTCTTTCACCTCCTCCTGCTTGCATCCGTGAGTACAGCCAGAGAAAGCTAACATATCCATTTCGTATCTCAGGTGCAGAACCATAAATGGACCCTCTTGCCTAAGTATTCTGACAACCTTTCTACCCAACTCTTCAATTTGAGGGGTGAATTTCAGTGCACCAAAATTAACTCTGCATCGTAGCTTTTGAATTTCCATAGGTTGTCCATTATTGGCAAGCCGAGCATCAGTCCTGTTCAAATGAACTACTTTATACTGCTGAATTAAGGGAAGAATCTGTATTCAAAAAATGATCATCATTACACTGGAGAAGGATGCGAGAGTTAATAGCAATAACAAAATACCATTTAGCAAAAAATCACAAACCTGATTATGGTAGTAGGAAATGTCAGACCAACTAATAGGAGCCATAGTATGAGTCACTCCTAACTCTACCCTCCTCTTTAGTCTTGGAGGTAGCTCCTTCAATATTCGAACTTCATCTCTCAAGGACATAATGAAGTGATCAACATCAAATATGTCTTGAAATTCACTGCACATAAAAAACTTTGTTAATACAAATCGCCATCTTTTCTTTCTTAAAAAAGAACTCGGTAATTTGAAAGACAAAAATCAAGATAATTGAGTGGACACACCTCGGATCAGCCCAAAAGGAGGTTTTATCCAGCTCGGGAACAATAAGAGTCACATTCAAATATCTTGCTATAGCAACCATATCACATATCTGCAACAAGGACAAAGGGGAAACACGAGTGACAAAATCATCTCACAAGTCAAATTCACAACAGTTGTCTAAATTAATTACATTTGTATGTGGTATGTACTGATTGATCTAAAGCAAGCTACTAACCGCTGACCGCATTTGATTAAGCCCACCATTGCATGAAACCATGAGGTAACCATTATTCCTGTAAACCCCTGATTCACCCAAATAATCATAACATCAGTCAGTATGACAGACTCTTAAAATGAAGTCAATAGCTCTAAATTCGACGAGGAACTTCCAATATTGTAGGTCAGGAAACAGATAACCATGAAGATAGCTGCACAACAATTTTGTTTTAGAATTAGGGTCACTAAAAGTTGGATTAACTTGAATTAGACCATTTAGTGTATGATGATTTTAACTAAAATACCAAGCCAACAACTCAACCGATGAAACTACTGTCTACAAAAGCATACAGATTATAATTAACACAATAGTACAATAACATAGTGATATGTGAATCTTCCTTCTATGTCAAGCTCTCCAACTACAATATCCATAATGGCATTAACCTACACTCATTAATAATTTCATATTCCCACTAAAAAGACTCCATTTTGATGTTTCCTATTATCCTATGACACAACAAGCACCATGATCTCTAAGTTGTCAACTAAATTAGGTGAAAAAACAAGTCAGCAGGGCACTAACATGGACATGAAAAAGAATAAAGGCACACACACGCCTGCGAAAAATCTTATACTTACTCTTTGGTGGAAGAACTCTGGCAGGGACCTCAGTCGACGATTTAACAGCCAGTACTGCAGCTGATTCGTGAGAAGGACAAGGGGGCCATCCTTTTAAAACTCTAGGACCCCAAGTCTCTCCCAATATCGTTAATTGAACTAAGCAAATCCATATAAGCACTGATGTTGTGATCCTTATCATCCATAACTTCATTCTAGACTTGGATGACATAGAACTTTTTAGTTTTTCCAAACGACTTTCTGCTAAAGCTGTTACTTTTAGCCCCATTATGCCCAAATTCCCCCACCCCTTGGGATTAACTACTTTCTCAGCACATTTCCCCAAAAAAATACTATTCAACTCACAAGTTGTATTTCTTATTTGTTTTCCTCAATCACTCATCACACACAATCAATATACCAAAAATAAAAGTCACTTTTTTGGGTAATGTAGGATCCAAAGAAATCAAAATCCTACTTTTTTTTATACCCAGAAATGCTTTTATAAAAAAGTTGAAGAAAGAAGACAAGGAGTTACAAAAATGTAGAAATCCGAACGTCAATGAGAAAATTTCAGATTTTTCTCTTTCAGAAACTTGAGCAAAATTTGGATTCTGAAACCTTCCAAAGACGATTATTTCGATGAAGAGAAGCAAAATCCCTAACTCTTTCGCACCTTACAAGTAAATTCTACAAAATGCGGCAATCTTTAACTGATCACGGAAGCGAATCCCAATAATTTTGAACTTTTTAAAAGAGGAGAAATCAATAAAATACACTGACTAGCAATGAATGTGGAATACGTAGGATATCTAGAGGAGTTGGTGTCTGGACGGCGGTGATGTTGCCGGAATGTTGGAAAGCCGGTGACCGGTGACCTGTGTGAAGAGGGAAAAAAGAAATTTGAGGAGAAAGGGAAAAAAAAGAGAGAAATGAATATACAATTGGGTCGGTTTATGCTGAGTGAAGCGGTCATAATATATGGATCGGGTTTAACCCTTGGAGAGTGAGGTAGTTATGACATGCCTAAAGTGTTTTTTTTTATGTGGATATTGATGTTTATTATGGTTAATAAATGATAAAATTAATATTAAAATGTGTATAAACTGCAGCTAAGTACTCCCTTAGTTCAATACAACGATAGTTGTTTACTATTGACTTGACATTAATGGTGGAGTCAGAATTTATAATAAGGTGTTCAAAATCTGAAGAAATAGACACACAAAGTAGTTGAAGGGGGTTCAACATCTACTATATATACCTAAAAACTATTTAACCATGTATAAATAATCTAATTTTTCACCGAAGAAAGTTCGAATGAACCCCTAACTATAAGGTGGTTCCGCCACTGCTTGACATACCCCTTAAGAAACAATAAATAATAAGGCTAATATTACTATATTATCTTTTGACTTTATTAAATCTAATGCTTTGAAAAATGTGTCAGATATAAATAATGTACTTTATTTGTCCACTTTTAATTGTCATGTTTCGTTTTTCAAAAGTCAATTTGACTAATTTTCAAAGTTAAATTATATTACATTAATTCGATGTTTTAAATAAGAAATTTAGATATTCAAAAACTATACGAAAAATTCTATAAATTCCAATTTTATGTATATCAATATGATGAAAAAATACATTGTAAAATATTAGTCAAAATTATAATCGTTTGACTCTAAAAAAAGAAACTATGACAATTAAAAGTAGACGGAGATAGTATTTAATAGCAAAGGTAACTAGACATAAAAAGATAAAATATCTCTTAATTTTTTAAATTAAACAAATATTATTGAACAATTATTTTTAATATAATGAACAACTATTATTGAACGAATAGAGTATTAATAAGCACTCTACATACAAGAAGAGTGGACGAATTGGTATAGTAGAATCGTAAATGGTCTCCCAAATGTGATTTTTGATTCGATATCCTCTGCATGAAATCTTTTTTATTTGTGCTTGTGAAGTTAGGCTTATCTAGCATGTTTTCTCTATCCCGTTTAGCTTTTATTGAAGTTTAATTCGTGCATATTCGAAAGATAGTGATCACAAGTTTTTTCGTTAAAATAAAATATTTTATCTATTTTAATTTACGTGTTTAAGTTATATTTGAAGAGTTCAAATATTTTTTTTTAGATATAGCGTTTGGTTAGATTGTATTATTCTCCGTCATGATATAATTTCACACATTAACAATAAGCATCTTACATGACATAATACAAATCAGTTTGAGTATATCCTACATAAATTGCCATGTAAGACACATACGTTTACTTATTCTTTGTATGTATTTAAATGTATTTGTGCACGACTAAAATTAAAAGACATACATAAATATTAGCTAAAGTCAAATTAAAAAACACATTTATACATAACGTGTTTCTTAAAATACCACAGTCCCCTCATGTTTAAGCTCTGTGCTTCTTTTTCCACTTTAGTGTGTGCAATAATCAACAAATGAGAATTATCTTGTTTTTGGTTAGTGATTTCCATTGTCATCCCAATCCTGAATATAATTCAAACTTTAGACAGTTTTAATCTTTTGTTACTACAACAAAGTTTGAACTTTTGATTTTTATCCATAAAAAGTAAAATCGATTCATGTTTATCTTTTCTTTTTTGAGGTTATAAGTTAAATTCTAACTTGTAGGAGTAGTTTTTTTCTAGGGAAGAAATAAAAAAGAAGAAACATTTTTTAAAAGAAAAACACAAATTTAATGTCGAAAATGAATAAGAAATACAAGCCATGTTAATTTGCTAATCCATGCTGGCCCATTTATTTATTAGTATTAAATAATTAATTAAGTTGAACAGTGAGAGGTATTCAAAATCAAAATAATTGTTGGTTACACGTGGCAGGGTGAGATGATAGTAGAACAACCTCCGTATCGCTCAAATATTCCATTGTCGACAGCCACCGACGATATCTAGCCTACCTATTTAACAAAACAAACTTTGTAAGCTAAAATGTACTACCCCTAAGCATCAATTATTTCGAAACATCTAAAATTATTAGGCTATAATACTTTATTCTATCAAGGGTATTCAAAATATGTTATTTAATCACTTTATATATCATTTTACTTATATATACAATATTATTTTTCGATAAAAGATGTCTAATTAAATACTCTAACTATAATATAGCTACGCATCTGACAGTATCTTGGATAATCAAGAATATATGAAGATTGATGATTTTTTTTCTTTAAAACAGATATCAACATTTTATGTTATGTTAGCTCATGATGAAACAATTTTTTTTATTTTATTTATAATTTAATAGACATCAGAATGATAGTTGACTCTGATTAAATGACAATATAAGTAATGTTTTTGTATAAAAGATACATACAATTATATGCTATTTTGTTATCTTAATTCAAATATCATTCCTGAATAAATTTCTCCCCCACACATTATTGTGTCGGTATAGACACCTTTGGATCCCACCCGCACCGGCACTTCGTATCCAAAATGTATCCTCTTATTTCAAAAAAAAATTCCGAAACAGAACTTCTTTTATTATTGTATCAACGAAGTACGTATACATATCTTTTGAATGATCCAACTTGGAATAAACTTCTCCCACAAGATTTCATTCAACAAACAGATAGAGTATCTAGCTAAACTATCATCTATTTTGTTCACAAATCCAGAAATATATATTTCAATGACCCTAACTAACTAATATATATGTTTCTCTGTCATTTTTCCGATGATTACTTAATTAAAATTTTACTTTCAGAAATTCATTTAAGATTGCTGAAGCAATTGTATCTTTAACCTCTGAAATATGTAAAAAAAATAAAAAAAATTGTCACAAGTATTTTTCCAAAATAAATACATTTTGAGAGTAAAAATTTATATTTGATTTATCAATTTGTAAAATACAATTACCAATATTATTAGAGTTAGTAGTTCTTTGTGCTTGGCCAATTATTACGAGGGAAAGGCTACTTTTTTATATAGTTTCTGAAAAACAATTTTTGTTATCACCATTCAGAAACATTAATTATTTTCTTAAAATTTTTAAATAAATACTTTTTAATTTAATTATCAAAAATTTGATCGAGCAGACTATTGAGTTCTATTTCCACCCGAAAGTGTGTCGGTATCCCACCCCACCACCCCGCGCCGAACTCGTAATAAAAATGTGTCCCTTTTCTCATTGCAAAGAATGAACATAATTTGGTTTATGTGTCATTCATGCAAAAGGTACTTTTTTTATTATTATTTGACCTATAGTTTTATAGGACGTGGGGTTCATGGGTTCGAATTGAACCCACCAGTTTTTTTGTAGATCATGTATTTGTATTAAAAAATTAAAAAAATATATATGTATATTAAATTATACATTCCTAACAAAATTAATTTAGAACCCTCAAAGTACTCATAACCGTGGCTCCGCCTATGCGTATGAAACACAGAAGTCAATTGAAAGCAACGTTGAACTCTTCACTTAAATCTCCAAATTAAAAGAACAGCAAGTTTTGATAGCCCAACTACTTTTAGTGTATATCAAATTTTAAGGAGAAAATTAATTATATCTAATTAGATATAATTAATGGTCATGTATGCAAATTTATCTTCACATAATTAAGTTGATAGACCAACTACTTAGTGTACATCAAATTAAGGAGAAATTTCAGTCTAATCAGATGTATAATCAATAGTCATGTATGCAAATTTTTAGTCACATTATTAAGTGGATAGAGTTGTAAAGGAGACTTGAACTGTACCTTTCGATTGATTTGAAAATTTGAGTTATTGAAGTTGTGTTTGAATATGCATTTTATTTAACAAAAGCAATGCACTTTTATGACTAAAAGTCCCAAAAACTAGTTTGAAGATTATATTTTCAAAATCTAATCAAATTTTAATATTTGAAATCTTAAAATCTACTTCCAAAATGCTAACTTAATTGCAGCTAATGCAAGGACTTGATCTCTTAAAAACTAGTGTATACGCACGTCCTAGATGACTCAGTTACAAAAAAAATAAAAATATTCTCCTAAAATTATTTATATGTAATCTAAATAAATATTACGGAAGGTGTAGGTGGGGATGGGGCTATGGGGTGGAGTGCACTACTAGAAACCACCATAAATAAGTGAGAAATTTGTACTATATAACATGATCTTTCCTTCATTTTCCACCCGAACTAGCTTACTGGAAAAACACATGATGTCACATTTTCTGTAGATCATGAGTGGTCAAAATGATCAATCATACATAAAAAATTGAAAAATATTTTATCCCGTACCGAACACACACCATAGTGTCAATTCCTCAAAAAGTTGGAGCTACTGGGCTTTCTTCTATGGGCTTAGGCCTGAATGTGTGTTGGAAAAGCCCAAGTAGAGTAGTAATTCTGCATTGGGCTCAATAGAGAGGCCCACATTATATACCAAGTGGCAAGTAGTCAAGTAACAAGTTTTAGTCAATGATTGTGCATTTGCCCAATAAAATATAATAGGAGGAACTTTCACAAATAGCCACTCAAAAATAGCCTAATTACTCTCCATAGCTATAGTTTGATAATTACAATTCATAGCTACATGTCATAGGGAGGAGAGAGGCGAGCGAGACTGGGAAAGAGAGGAAAGAGGCGAGCGAGAGAGGGCAAAAAGTGGGAGATAGGTGAATTGTATATGTATATCGGTTAGATAATTGTATATTATACATATGTATTTGTATATTTTGGCGAATTATACATACACAAACGTGACTAATTATACAAACTCAAAGTCAGCCCACATAATTAATGTATAATGTTAGCCGCGAGTGGTAATTATAGCAAACTATAGCTATGATGAGTAATTAAGTAGTATAAGTTTGATTAATCGCGTAACTTTCCCAAATAATAATGTGATACGTTGAGGATTTAGAAATTATCTGTTGGGATTAAAAAATAAAACAAATATGTTCGATTTTCAGTTGATACACTGCAAATATAAATTAAGTTAATCGATTTTTCTCTGATATGTTATTATGAAAGAAATATTTACTTGATCTAAGACAGGAGTATAAAAATTATTGCAAATTGTTGGTGATTTAACATGTTTTTCAAGTGTCAGTCTACGATATTTTCACTTTTAAATAACTAAATTTCCAAATTTGGTTCATTTTGATGGGCTATTACGAAGGGTTCGATAATTATCACTGTTGTGATTCTTTCTTGAGTTATCTTTTAATTTCTTATATATTAACCATGAAAAATGGTATAAAATAAACAATTCATTGGTTAGACCTATTTCTTTAATATAATATCAGAGTTGTCCAATTCTATTGCATTGTTTTTAATGTTTGGGTCCCCTGTTTTATGTTGTCCATACTCTAGATGTTTAGTCCTGGATATGTGGTAGATGTTGAAATTCCACGTGAATAGAATAATGCCAATTTAATCTCCTTACATGATCTTGGAAAATTCTTTCTCACGAAGGCAGTAGCATGGTGCGGATTAGTCCCCTTTTCTTAGTACAGAGTATAAACCGACTTAGTCAATAGATAGATTTTAAAAGCTAATTTTTGAATTTGAATTAAACCTAAAACCATTATTTTTTAACATAGGGGCCATGTTACCACGACACTCTACTCTTAGGAGCATGACGTTAATTAATTATAACTATTATTAATTAGGCAAACAGAACAAACAAAATCAGCATTATTACTTACTTATGCTCTCTGATTGTATCCAACTAGCAAACGACGAGATTCTTTTTTTGTATATTATCCTCACAGTTATAACTAATGTGGTCTTGCCATTTTTGTAAGAAACAAAAAATAATTAATAGGAAAAAAAATGTAACCACTAATTAAAAGCATTTACTAATTATCCTATCTATGTTCTAGACTGCATGTACATTTATAAATTTCCTTCTATTACACAAATTTTCTGATTATTTCTTTCCCCCCTTATATATTGTGACAGAGGAAAGTATTCGATTCAAAAAATTATAATACGACAATTAAGATATTCGGTTCAAATTTATCAAGAATAAAATAAGTTGCAAAGTATTTTTTTCACACGAAATTTAACCTTTAATAGTTGTCCATTACTATATTTATATCAAGTTTTAATGAATTACCTATTACGATCGAACTTAG
The DNA here is from genome assembly GCF_019186545.1 of Solanum stenotomum. Classification (NCBI taxonomy): domain Eukaryota; kingdom Viridiplantae; phylum Streptophyta; class Magnoliopsida; order Solanales; family Solanaceae; genus Solanum; species Solanum stenotomum. Next base: position 7,928,667 of record NC_064289.1, on the reverse strand, counting down.
TTATAGATGATCTAATTGCGTAAATATCAGTGAGTCAGTCGGTTTTGACAAATAAAATCTTTATGATTTAATTGCGTGCGATGGTCCTGTATGGATAATTTTTTTGGACCTGTAAACAGTACATAATACCAAGTGGACATTAAGGTATGATTTTCCAGTACATTTGATGTCCACAAAAGCCTAAAATGCTTCTGTTGGGCAATTGTCTTTGGGACCAGTATATACACTCCCCGGTCCTAATATGGCATTATTTGACTTGATATCAAATTTAAGAACGAAATTAAGATTTTTGAGATTTATTGTCTAAAACAATACATTTTTTCAGTATCATTTATGTATTGACTATAAATCATTTTATTAAGAATTTTTAAAGTTAAATTATGTACAATTATAAAAAGGTGATCACATTTTGTAAATTTAACCATTAGTACAAGACTTTTTTTTTTTTTTTTCATTTTAACACCCCACCTCACGTCTAGTATTGGGCATCTGGTGTGTGGACCATTTCAATTTGGGGGCTTAACATTGATTTCTACTCTGATACCATGTAGAATTAGGTCTTGAGTCTAACTTGCACACACCCCAGGGTCTACCAAAAGGAGGATTGTCTGAATCTTATAAGGAGATCATTTATCTCATTAACTACCAATGTAGGACATCATTCATTCTTTAACACATTCTTTTTTAAATGAACTTAAAAAAAGTGTGTCGCGTAAGTTAGAATCAATGGAGTATATATGTAATAGAGTAGGAGAATTGTTTGAGCTATCTGTTAGGGTTTTGACCTGATTTTCTAACCTTATTTGAAGTTTATTTTTTCTTAAAAGAAAAGATAAAACATTACCTTGAATGTTTTTATTTACATGAAAGGAAAAAATATTTTTTCTTTCATATTTGGTTTATTCCTTTCCTTAGAGGAAATATTTGGAATCCTATAAATTGAAGACCCCTCTTTTCATATCAAGATCAACAAGAACATTCACAATGTAGTCATTTAGAGAGTTTTGTTTATGGGGAGATTTTCCCTCAACAGTTTTAATATTTTCTTTGTATTAGTTTTTCATATGTAGGCCGATTGGCTAAACCATATAATAATATTTTGATTTTTAGTATAAGTTTTTTTTATCATCTAATTTATCAATCATATTATTTGCAATTGTAAGCTTCTCCATGACGCTCTAGCCACTTTCGAACCCAACACTATCTTGTGATTACCTCGATTAATTCTACGAAATATTTGTCACCTCTCACTAGCAAACATGTATTAGTAACTTTTGTTCATCAAGACTAGAACAAATGGAAATAAATCACCTAGTATTTGTCTCCGGTGGAAATTAAAACTTGAACTTGAGATCTCATGGTGCTCAACCAACTTCATTGACCACTAGGTCACACCCTTGGGTGCTAAAAGATGAATTATAAAGTTAATTTATTTTCAATTATAAAAAGATGATCACATTCTTTTTAGAACAAACTTAAAAAATATGTGTCACGTAAATTGAAATCGAAAGGACTATATATGTATAATGGGGTAGGTCTAGAAATATAGAAAGGACCCCTCATTGAAAGAGGGGTGTCATCACTCCAACCGACTAGACCTTAAGGGGGGGCCAACATCATAAGGTTGTTGGGTTATTGGAAAATGACTTGCATTTTGGGCATTTACACACAAGTCACAACTCACAAGCAAACCATTCAGAGTTGAGGACCCAAATTAATTCTCACAAAATATCTTTCCAAATCTCTAAAGATAGAGATGTATGAGAGTACCCCTATTTTTGCTTCTCTGACAAACAACCCAATATCTTCCTATTTCTGTACAAATTCAATAGGTTTCTACATCTTACCATTTTTCACTTAGGAGTATGCATTAACATTATTGTACTATAAACTTTTTCCATACAAGGGCCAACTCACACGCACGTCGACTATACTTACATTATATATTTTTCATGTATATATATCGAATAATTTTGCCCTCAAAGACTTACCCAAATAAGTATAAGTCCCTTGATATTCGCCCACTTCATAGACCAATGAGATGTCACAGGCATCATGAAACTTTCAATGGTAAGTCTAATTTGGTAATTTAGGGAATAATAAAAATGACTTGTTGTAACAACTTAAAATACACTAGAATTGTGCAAAACTAATGTCGAATTTACACAAATTTTTAAAGGAGTATTCATTTTTAAAGAGGCTTACCTGTAAATGTAATTTGAATTACATGATATCATAAAAGTTAGGTATAATTTCAAATACCTTTCTTCAGATTTTGCTCCATCACACTAACATTCATGTAATTTATGATATTATACTTACCTCACTTTTTTTTTTATAACAATTATTTGAATATATTTACTATGAATAAAAATAAAATATAACCTATAGCTTTACCCTTTCTTGATATTAATTAATTTCTTCTGAGTACTATCAAAATATCTTACTTATCAATTTTTAAAAAAATTAAAAAAAAAAAGGAAGAACAAATATAAGAAATATAAGAAGTTGAAAAGCATATTGTCATCCAGGAATGGTGAGGGGTTTCTGTTGAAACAGGAAATATCACTAACTGCTCATGTTTTTTTTTTAGAAACTAGTAATTTTTTAATGGATATGTCTAAAGCCTAGACTAAAAGCATCATTTATTTTAGGATGGAGAAAATAGGAAGCGGTGGCATCTAAGGGTGTGACATAGTGGTCAATGAAGTGATTGAGAATTCTGAGGTTTCATATTTAAAACTCATAGAGACAAAAAAGAAGAAGATTCTTCTCATCTGTCCTATCAAAACTCAATAGAGATAAAAAATATTAGGTGATTCTTCTCATTTGTCCTAGCATTGGTGGACAAGAGGTGAAAAATATCCCGTGAAATTAGTCGAGTGGGGTGGGATAGGGTTTGGGGTTGGGGGATGTGGACAATTACCAGATTAATGGCCTAATATTTTTAGGAGCCCCCACCAATTCTCTGCAACATGTGAACATTTGCCCCTATCACCACTCACTAGTAGATTTTGGTCTTCACTACTAGAGCAATAATCTACTCAAAAGTTGCAATTTTGGACTTTGGCAAATTTCACATTATATAGTCATGTTACTTATGGTGCACAACTTCCTCAAAATTAATGCTTTGGAAGGTACAAAGAAAAAAATAAAAAGGATAAATATCTTCAGCATTTAATAAATATATATATGGAACATTTACTTTCACCTAATCTTAAATTACACGTGCCACATATGTAGTGGTGTATTTAGCTTTCAGCTAGATAAAAAATATTATGGGTACTGTAATAATATTGTACAACTGACAATTCGAGAATACATATGTTATTATTTGGCACAATTAATATTGTTAACTAGCCCATCAACAATGCTTTGTACTTCTTGTTAGGGTTTTGTCCTGATTTTCTTACCATAATTTAAGATTTATTTTTCCTTAAAGAAAAGACAAAACATTACCATAAATGTTTTTACTTTTCTTGAAAGGAAAATATAATATTATTTTATATTTGGTTTATTCTCTCCTTTTAGGACTCCTTTTCTAGTAGGAAAGGTTTTAGGACTCTATAAATATATGTTTGTTTCTTCTAACACAATAACACAATAGTATCCACAATGTAGACATTTAAAGAGTTTAGTTTATGGGGAGATTTATTCTCTCAACAGTTATAATATTTTTCTTTTAAATTAGTTTTCATATTAATAATATTATGTTTTAGTATCGCTTTATTTGTCATCTAATTTATCACTGTCTTGATTGCAATTGTAAGCTTCCGCATGACGCCCTAATCACCCTTCAGAACCCACACTTCTTTTGTCATCGTTTGACAAATTTGTTGAAATTGAAAACCATATTACTCTCTCATTAACCACCTACTACTGTTAGTAACAAATTCAGAATGTAACTTATCATTAACCAAGAAAGAAAGAGATTATTACATCTTTATGAACTGAAAATTTCCGATAGAAAACACTTCTAACATTATCGACCCTATGTGGTGAACCTGAGTTTTCGTGCTAAACAAAGGTTATATATGTATATGATCAAAGATCATTGATCATTTTAGTTAGGCTATCGTTTAGTTATCCCGACTCGTGATCTAATAAAGTCTGATGAGGATTTAAGCTAAGGGATTATTCGAATCTCTTTTGTTAAGAAAATAACTATATTACCTTAAAAACATGAATTCCTAACTTGAATGTTAAATTACTATAGTATCCCTAACTTAGATTGTGACTTTTCAATAAGTTGTGACTTTTCCGATAAGTTGTAACTTTTTTCGAAGGGTTGTGATTTGTCGATAAGTTGTGACTTTTTCAATAAGTTGTTACTTTTCGAAAGAGTTGTGACTTTTCAATAAGTCATGACTTTTCCCAAAGGTTGTGCCTTCTCGAAAAGGTCATGACATTTTAGATAAGACACAAAAAACATTTGTTCATACAATCCTTTGTTGACTATAAATAGAGGGATTTCCTCTCAGTTTTCAACCACAAATTTTTTTAATCTTCTACTCTTCTTCTTGCATTTTAAAATTTTTTGTGTGATTTATTGTCGTTGAGTGAGTTCAAAATTTAGCGAAATATGAGGTACCACTATTCTGATGAAGTAAGTCGTTCTTTCCTAAGAGGGTATATTCCATAACCTCGAGTACTTGAGGAAAATAATTTTGATGATATAATAATTAATTTTTTGCTTAATATATACATTAGTATGTAACGTTCCAAATGATATAGTCTAAATTCATTTATTTTTGTTAGCAATTTCTCTTGTGATATAAATATATGCTTCTGAATATCTTTTCCAAAATTTAGAGAACTGTCACGATTTATTTTTTATGCTCAAGACAAATGAATGACTTTATTTATCAATGCTACTTATGTGATTTAGACTCTCAGGATTTTTTCTTCAAAACAATTATTACTATATAAACATTGTCCTTTTGTTTTACTTATTTACTAATTCTTAATATTTCAGTATTTTAGATGAGGAAAAGTTCATATGACTTGTAATAATTCCGGTTGAAGTTTGTATTAGTAATTTTTACTATTTATTTAATAGTTAATTTTATGAGATAAATATTTTCATTAATGCAAATATATATTTATATTTGGGTAGGTATTTGTATTTAAATTACAGTATTATATATGTCACAAATGTATTATCAAGTTAACAAGATAATCTAACTTCAAAATATATTATTTTGAAAATGTTCCGAAAACTCACAACAAATGTGAAAATATGTGAATATATAAAATGTAGTTGTTCACTTCACATGTTCATATGACATCTAAACAATTTAATGTGAAATACACATGCAAAGCACATCTGGTTAGATGACAACAAAAATACAAAGTAAATATTGCCATAAGGTAATATTAGTGGCATAAGAGGTTTGCATGAATAAGAGATATATATATATGACAATCCACATTGAACATTCACAAAAGAATGTGCAATATTATTTTTTGCTAAGCTTATTATTCAAATCTTTGCTTAAATAAGCAATACTATTTACTATAACATATATTTTTGAATTGGTATTCACGTGCAACACACGTGTCAAAAAACTAGTATTTATAAATGTATATATATATGTGAATTTTTTAATTTTTTTGTATGTTTACTTCTTTATATATTTAATTTTTTAGTGAAAATTTTAATTCTGGCATATATTATACAATTATGCTGGACACACATTATTAGTTTGAATCAATTCAGCAATTGACATCTACCTATTTCTAATTAATTTTCAAAAACTTCCATAATTTCACATTTGACTTGATGTATTGCACCTATTAAATGGGGGGTAACACGTACCTCCTCTCGACTACAAATGCAATATGTAGCTTCCATCTTCTTAGAAGATTGTCTAGCAAATATATATATATATATATATAATGTGTGTTTAAGCTATGTCCTATATTTGAGTGAATTTACCTCCAGTAATAGTGAGTAATCAGTAAACTATATATTTTTTATGGAAAAAAATAATAATTTTTCAAAGTTCAAGAATTTATTAATTATTTTTTGCCAAAATTACCCTTCTTTTTAGTGAGGTTTTATTTGGATCCGCTCCCCTTCATTACCCCTTCCCTCCATTTCGTCAAGTGCATGTCTAAATGAGAGATATGTGTCTTATTTAAAATTTAAAGATTAAAATTATATTATATTAACAAACATCATAACCATAGTTAAGTCAACTAATTTTAGAAAACTACTCTCTAAATTTAGTAAGAATTACAATATATTCCATTCAAAATTTGATATGTATTAATATTATTAATTTCATCTTGATTTTTTATAATTTGATATTTATTGATATCATTAATTTCATCTTATATTTTTATATTTATATATAAAAATATAAGATGAAATTAATGATATTAATAAATATCAAATTTTGTATGGAATATATTGTAAAGTACGGTAACATTGGTCATATATCGTTACCCACCCATTGGTAAAATCCAATTCTTGCTAGCATCTGCCCAACAAATTAAAAGAGAAAAAAAATAGAAAAGAGAGAGTAAAGAAGAAACTGCAAATGTGTCTGAGGAATTAAAATTCTTCTTCGTAATTTATTTATCTCGAGAGGAAATTAAATACGTAAATAGCAAAAACTGATTTTCAAAAGTTATTAACTAATGGAGGAAATTATGATATTTGTTAATATAATATACTCTTGACCTTTAAACTTTAAATAAGACACATGTCTCTCATCTAGATGTGCACTTGACGAAATGGAGGGAAGAGGTAATGGAGGTGAGCCGGATTCATTTTATTTCAACTATTACCTTTCTTTGCCTTAACTTAGGGCCTTGTGTTTTTGTCCANTGTTAGTAACAAATTCAGAATGTAACTTATCATTAACCAAGAAAGAAAGAGATTATTACATCTTTATGAACTGAAAATTTTCGATAGAAAACACTTCTAACATTATCGACCCTATGTGGTGAACCTGAGTTTTCGTGCTAAACAAAGGTTATATATGTATATGATCAAAGATCATTGATCATTTTAGTTAAGCTATCGTTTAGTTATCCCAACTCGTGATCTAATAAAGTCTGATGAGGATTTAAGCTAAGGGATTATTCGAATCTCTTTTGTTAAGAAAATATATTTATAGATGTATATATACAATATATGTGAATTTTTTAATTTTTTTGTATGTTTACTTCTTTATATATTTAATTTCTTAGTGAAAATTTTAAGCATATATTATACAATTATGCTGGACACACATTATTAGTTTGAATCAATTCAGCAATTGACATCTACCTATTAATTTTCAAAAACTTCCATAATTTCACATTTGACTTGATGTATTGCACCTATTAAATGGGGGGTAACACGTACCCCCTCTCGACTACAAATGCAATATGTAGCATCCATCTTCTTAGAAGATTGTCTAGCAAATATCGTCATATATATATATATATATATATATATAAAGTGTGGTTAAGCTATGTCCTTTATTTGAGTGAATTTACCTCCAGTAATAGTGAGTAAACAGTTAACTATATATTTTTTATGGTAAAAAATGAATAGTTTTTCAAAGTTCAAGAATTTATCAATTATTTTTTGCCAAAATTACCCTTCTTTTTAGTGGAGTTTTATTTGGATCCGGCTCCCTTCCATTACCCCTTCCCTCCATTTCGTCAAGTGCATGTCTAGATGAGAGATATGTGTCTTATTTAAAATTTAAAGGTCAAAATTATATTATATTAACAAATATCAAAACCATAGTTAAGTCAACTAATTTTAGAAAACTATTCTCTAAATTTAGTAAGAATTACAATATATTTCATTCAAAATTTGATATTTATTAATATTATTAATTTCATCTTAATTTTTTATAATTTGATATTTATTGATATCATTAATTTCGTCTTATATTTTTATATTTAAATATAAAAATATAAGATGACATTAATGATATTAATAAATATAAAATTTTGTATGGAATATATTGTAAAACACGGTAACATTGGTCATATATCGTTACCCACCCATTGGTAATATCCAATTCTTAAGAGAAAAAAATAGAAAGAGACAGTAAAGAAGAAACTGCAAATGTGTCTGAGGAATTAAAATTCTTCTTCGTAATTTATATATCTCGAGAGGAAATTAAATACGTAAATAGCAAAAACTGATTTTCAAAAGCTATTAACTAATATGGTGAGAAGAATTTTAATATTTTTTTAATTTAAATATAAAAATTTGAGATGAACTAATGATATTAATAAATATTAAATTTCGTATGAAATATATTGTAATTCTTACCAAATTTGGAGAGTAGTTTTCTAAAATTAGTTGACTCAACTATGGTTATGATATTTGTTAATATAATATACTCTTGACCTTTAAACTTTAAATAAGACACATGTCTCTCATATAGATGTGCACTTGACGAAATGGAGGGAAGGGGTAATGGAGGTGAGCCGGATTTGTTTTATTTCAACTATTACCTTTCTTTGCCTTAACTTAGGGCCTTGTGTTTTTGTCCACTTGGTTTTATGTATAATCTAGATCTACTGTGGAATATACAAAGGACATATAATATGTGACATTCCAACCATCATATTTGATATAATTTCATATCGATGGTGACTTCGACTTGTCCTTACTGTTTCACATTAGGCCAAAACTTGTATAGTATTAACTAATTTTCCTTACATACATCATATCAACACATTTCCGTTGACAGAAAGTATCTCACATTGGATCAGGACGAGATATTTTTGAAGACTCTTTATTATAAGGTTTAGGCAAATCTCTTTTAATTCTTTTACTAATGTTAGTTAAGTCCAACACCTAATTTGACATGATATCAGAGTCAGAAGGCATGAATGAGTGTGTTGGGGGGAGTTTATATAACCATGCTCTAGAACAGATAATGGAACCCCAGATAAAGAATGTTCAGATCCAATCCAGACGTGAGGGGGAAGTGTTGATGGAAAGAATCCCACGTCGGATTGAAACCATACTTGACAACCCTCCTTCTTTTAAACTGGCTTTTGAAATGTTACTTAGGTCCAAAACTAATTTGACTAACTTCTTGATATTTTCTTCCTCTCCCCTCTAGATATTTATTATTTTTTCTCACGTATAGAAAAGGTATGAACCAGGCACAATAGATTCGACAATAGTACCAACTGTTTTCTTGTTCTATTTTTGGTTCATTGAGAAAAAGATTAAAAATAAGCTTTTAAATATCTTTCAAATAAACATTACTAATCTACAATAATATAGCCCTAAGAAGTTGACACTGTATGTGCTCCTCTTCGATAAGCTTGACAACAAGTCGATAATTTTGTTTTTGTTGCCAATTTTAATATTTATTTGATACTACATATTTCACTTTAATTAGTAGGGTTCATATATATATATGCTAATGCTACTATTTGTGTGGGCTTAACCAAAGTATAATATAAACTACTAGTATAATGCACTACTAGGTGACTTATTTTTGGTAAAAATAGAAGTTAATTTGTTTTGTATGCAACCAAAGAAGAGTGCTCAATTACATCAACATTAATGGTTTGGTACCGTCCAAGACTTTGTAATAAAGACAGACACATAAATAGATATTTTCATACCAATTTTGGCCTTATAAACATCAATCATATATAACAAAGTTGTCTAATAAATTGACCTTTCATATTTAAAATAAAGCTTATTTAAGTACGATGATCATATTTGACTAACTCTATGCTCAGCCTAATATATTATTTGTACTAATGAAATGTCATTATACTTAATCAACATCCATGGATTATACTTTCCATCAAAAATTAACATTAGAAAAACTAAATTTATGGGTAAGAAAATAGGCATTCGTCCTAACTCGATCCATAAACCAGTTTGAAACATACTTAAATAATATTATATGACGGTCAACGTTGAGTAAATCAAAATTTGAGATGACTCTGTCTTGGTAGTATCATATGAGAATTGTCCACCACCCTCCTCCCCTGGCATGCCTAAACTTGTTCGTTGAAGTGGATGTAACTCTGATGCCACGATGAAAAAGAATAATTAGTTAGGCGCCTAATTTAACCTTAAGAATTAACTTATGAGTCATGAGGTGAGAATTATTCATTCACAAAATTATACTAATATCATACCCAAGTAGAATAATTTATTCGGAGTGCTTTTGAATTGCACTCAATTATATACAGAACTAATCATTAATTAATCAAAATGAGCGTCGTTGAGATTGTTTTTGACTTGAAATAAACATTATAATATACATATTCATCCCTTTTGATTTGAAAAAAAGCATGTTCCATTTGAAATAGGCAAACTTTCTGGTATTACTGTCTTTTCATCAAAGTAAAATCTGGCCAGTCCTCGAATTTTACTTTATTTTATTCTTAAAAAGTAGGTCTAATTAAAACAAATTAAATTAACGTTCTGTCAGTTCGAAAGTGAATTTTGATACTCCCTCCGTCCCTATTTACTGCGTTAATCAAATTTGATATCATGCAGTCTAAGACCTCCACTCCCTTCGATGGCCATATCAACACCAATAATAATACACAAAAAATTATAGATTGATTAAATTGTTAGATCATAATCGAATAGTGTAGTATCTAAAATATCTTGCGTTAATAGAAATTCGAGAAGAATTACATACCTTAAACATGTGATTGTGATGTAGACTACACACCGTAAACATAAATACTGTAATGTATATGGTTTTATATGCATGATATTTATCCTTCCTAGTCATAATCGTAGACATTTATTTACTTTCATAAATTGAAGGAAGGACAGTTAAATTAATTCTTAAATTATGTAAAATAAAATAAATTTGCCTTTGAATTATTTAAAATAGAATTAATCCTCCAATAATCAAGTATGAGTACATAAAAACCATCAATATTGTTATTGTTATATATACACTCACCTTTTTTAATTGAGTTTTATTGAACAAATGAAGCCTAATGATGTGTTGTTAAAAACAGTTGCCGCCAATAAACCCATTAACCAAAACGACGACGTGGCAAGTTATGAATCAATTATAACTGACACCAAGCTTACCACTTACTTACATAAATATCGCATTGGCCGACAACCCGACACCCTGTGATTCGTGGACAGTATAATCTAGTCACTCTCCGCCGTACACGTGTCTCTCCTTCTACACACCCCCCACGGACCGTACGGTCACATCCCCTAAATGTAAAATTTAAAACGCATCACGTGGCTTCTACAGTTATTATCACTGTATAACAAGGATATTCTCGTCTTTTCATCTTTTTATTATGATCATAAAAATATTGCAAGATATAGAAAAGGATATTTGTCACATACATTTTGTTCAGTGTTTTCTTTTATATATATTAGAAGAACGAACTCACAGTTGCAGATTCTGATGTCGGCAAATGTGAAATATCGCCGACAAATCATGATTTAAGATTTTCATAGCCATTTTTTCCGGTGAACTTGAGATATGCAAGATATACATCCGATCGGAGGTGGTGGAGGGCGGTTTTTCGGCGGTGGTGGTGATCGGAGACTAAGGCCTAACAATCACCAAAATCACCAAGCATTGAAGTGTCCTCGTTGCGATTCTCTCAACACTAAATTCTGTTACTATAACAACTATAATCTCTCTCAGCCACGTCACTTCTGCAAGAGTTGCCGGAGGTACTGGACTAAAGGCGGCGTACTCCGTAACGTCCCCGTCGGTGGTGGTTGCCGGAAAAGCAAGCGTTCAAAGCCGAAATCAACTACTGCCGACGATGCACCGGAGGAACATAAGTCTGATATTAATTCTAGTAGTGAGAGTTCCAGTCTTACTGCTACGACAACGGCGGCTGCGGCAGCAACGGCGAATACTTCCGGCGCTGCAACTACTGAAGATGTGTCGGCAACTTCTTCCTACTCTGCTTCAACTTATCTCAACTTTCCGGAGTCCAATTTCTTCATACCTCACAGTACTAACCAAACCTTCGATGATCAGCCATTAATGGAGAACTCAGTTGAAGATCAGTTTCAGGATATCGGAAACTTCACAAGCATGATTACGTCATCGAATGATCCATTTAACATGGTTGATATTCCTGCTTACCGGTTGCCGGAGAACCAAAACTCAAATGAGCAATGGAATACAGAGACGAAGATGGTGGGAACATTGCCGACATCCGGTGAGATGAAGATGGAACAGATGAGTACGGGTTTTTTGAATCAAACTGGTCGGGTTGATGAGTATCCCGGGTTACAACATCAGAGCAGGTTAAACAACAGTAGTGAACTCGCTTCACTGAATTGGCCAACTGGTGGAGCAGTTGATGGTGGTGGAGGTGGAGATCATGGATTTTATGATCTAACGGGTACCGTTGATCATCAATCTTACTGGAGTCAAACACAGTGGGGTGAAAATGATAACTCTCTTAATTTTCTCCCTTGATGTTATCACGTTTCTAACAAAAAACATCAAACAAAACAATTGAAGTGAAAAGGAAAAAAAAATTGGAGAGGTACAAGAGAAATATGCTTATATCTGTTTAACTATGTTGGTATGTATATTCATTTTTCATATTTTTAAATTCGGTTCTTGTTTTTATTTGGCTGGAGTTAGGGTTTGAAATTTGTAATTTCTATCATGCAAATGTAACTAACCACTCCACACTATTTACTTTTCTTTTTTTTTGTTTAACTTTTAGATATTATTGCTAGTGTATGTTAATTGTGAAAGTTAAGTTAATCAGGATATAGAGAACAATTTATCTAGTGTTGTAATAGTTAATTTGTTGTTCGTTTCAATTCTTCTGGAAAATTTGTCTTTGCATTATTCGTTTTGCTTCATTCATTACCTTCCGCTTACCATCATCACAGAGCTTAAGAATTAGTAACAAAGTTTAAGTTGATAGCTTCAAAGATGCTCAAAATAGAAAAATTATGACTGAAGTTGTTAATCTTGTAATTAGGAAGTTGAAGAAGAACGACGTAGAAGTTTTTTAGATATTAAATGATAAGATATTAGGAAAATGTACGGATAGCAGAGATTTGAGCTTTGGAGAGTAATGGGGGATGTGGTCGGCTGGTGAAGAGGGGACGGGGACCGCCCATTGGAGAAGGATGGAAAGTCCCTAGCTAATTATGGGTTTACGTGGCATGATTTATGGAAGTGGAGGTACGTGTGATGATGTGATTGGTCAGGTACGTGGGCCACGTAGGTCGGTTTGTTCTCTAGTGACCAGTTTTTCTTTCCATAGCTGACAGGCTAAGTGCAATAGGGAGCTGTAGTTGTGCAGGAATACGAACTAGCAGTGGAGTGTGGTCACATACCAACGTGCTTCCATAGTAATATAGACGTAAGATTACTATACGTAATATCTTGAAAACATCTACTCCCTCCGTCTCTATTTATTTGGCGCCTTTTGAATTATGAGATTCAAACAAATTTATTTTAATCGTAAATTTTTCATACATTTTTTAGATATTTTTAATTGTTAATTATTGTGACTTTTAGTACTTTTTACATAATTTATAAATATATAAATTTTATTTCTAAAAATTTGAAAATGAAAACCTGAATAAAAAATTGAGAGAAGTGTTGAAAACACCTTTAAGCATGACGGGAATTTATGATCTATCTCACTTATATTACAAGATCGGAGGTGTGTTGAAATTTAGTTAGTCAAGTAAAATGATGTTTTTAAAGCTATCAAATAGTTCAGGAATGAAACTAAATAAATAGTACTCTATATATCTCAATCTATGTGTCATTTTTTATTTTTTAGAGGGAAATAATTTAAGTTTAATCATGTACTTATTTAAAAATCTCAAAATATCATGGAAATTGAAACGGAGGGAGTAAGTAGCAAGTGGGGGTTGATGTGAAATGATGTAATGGAGATGACATGTGATGTGACACATTATTGATATAAGGGAATGGTGGGGGGTGGGGTAGCGTAGGGTAGGGAGAGATATTATGTCACTTTGCATGTGCAGATGCGTGGTCTTCACTTCAGTCAGACTCATGCATTTGTTGTGTGTGTCCCTTGTACTTCACTTCCCCATTAAACCCCTACACATCCCCCATTTTCTTCTTTTCCTTCTTATTTTTCCTTTTTACATAAATATGTAGACATCCTATCATAATGTTTGAATTAATTTTTGCGCACCTTAATTAGTTTCTCAAGATACCTCTCAACTTTCACTAGCAACAAATATCAAATAACTTTATCTATCAATATTAAGATAAATATTTATTTTAATAAAATACTTTCTCAAGGAAGTAAACAACAATATACCTAATGAAATTTCACAAATAAGGTAATATATATCAATCTTATCACTACCTCCTAAAGATAGAGAAACTTTTTTCAAAAGATAAAATTTAGAAATATTTTCTTCTAATTTGTATCATTGATGGGTGATTAACTCACGCATCACGCATTGTGCTCTTGCTACTGGACCTAGTACATGTGTAAATGTAAGTAACTTCAGTACAGAAAATAAAAAAAAGAACAAGTAAGGTTATTCACTCATATCCTGTCATGAGGTCATGCATTATTTCAAAGTTCACCATAGAAACTTTGATTTGACATAAACAACCAACTATTTTCTGGCTTTTATGTTACTCAAATATTTCACCATACAAACTTTGAATTGATAGTAAATCACTTACTCTATTTTATTACTTACAAGTTACAATAAAAGAGAGAAATGTAAATTTTTTTAGCAGAAATCACTTGGCTTCCCAACTTTAATGTTTTGCTCTGCTAGAAATCCAACTATAGCATTTCTTTGCCAACCTTTGAAACTCCTGCGTCCACAGACAAAAATGAGCAATTTTCATGATACATCGATTCTCATAATTACAACAAAGTTATTCAGGAGTAGACATATTCCGAATAACTATTTTTAATCAATAGATTGATATTTAATGCAAATTTTGTGGTCCATTGTTTACTCGAAGAAAAAACTTACTTGTTATCGAGATGTGCTAGTACTTCTCCTTGAGGAAAAGCTGCTCTAGTAGTGTCAAAAGCAACTCTGATTGCTTGTTTCCAGGTTCCACCCACCTCCAAGTTGGCCTGCGATTTGGATGGACCAGGGTCCTCCATTGGTAATGAATATCCAGCAATGAGGTGTCCAACCCAAACTCCATCTTTCCTGCATAATCGCAACATAATAATACTAACTTGAGTAAACCAAGCTACAAGTCTTTATCAAGAAATCGATGCTTGGATTTGGTTATTACAAAAACACGAGTTGAGAAAAAATGTTAAATTTGTACATATTAAAGAAATGTGAAACTATTAACAAAGGGCACTTCTGCTCAATTTGGCATACTTTCAGGGTATATATGGCCTTTTTTTTGCTTATTAAACAGCTAATTAGGGGCACCAGTTGAATTAAGGGCATATTTGAACCAACTATTGAACGTTAAAGGCATATGTGACATGTCTGCTCGATTAAGAATACTCTGAAGGCATATTTGGCTCTTTTCCCATCAACAAAAGATGAATTCATTCTACATTTTGATCATCACTGACTCACTGCAAACAGTTCAAAGAAGATGCTTCAGCATCCGATTCAGGTTTGAGAAGCTCAGTCAGGTTGGCTGATCTCAATGAACTAGCTGAGCTTGAAGAAGCCATCATCCCATCACCAGTTGGTTTTCTTGGTTATGGTAATAGTCATAAGGAGACTATAAGCCTAAATGCTTCTGCTAAATTGAATCCAGTATTGGTGGCTTTGCCTAGAGAAACCACATGGAACTCCCATCATACAATGCCTAGTTGCTCTTTAAGTAGCCTATACGTTAACAGTAAAGGCAAAGAGAGGGATTGGTTCTCTTCTACCTATGAGACAGGTAATAATACCTGTGAAACATTGTATATACAACAGGCAGAGAGTTTTGGCTGTTTGCACCTATCTTGCTTGGTTGCTTCCACATCAAAATTTCTTTCCTTTTTCGAAATTTCGTGATGGTATGTCAGTTGTTTCCTTCTATTACTGGTAATGCTAATGGTAGCTTGACTCCAGTACCTCATAGTTTTTCATACAAGAAGTTCCTACATCTTGCCACCTCTCTTTTTCTCCAGGAGCTGAAGAGGGAACTATCTTTCCTTTTTAAAAATGTTTACCGATTAGGGAGGCCAAGGAACACAATAAAGTAATTTCAACAACACAACAGCTTTCTCTAACATTTACTTGAACTGTCATATTCGTAACCAGTAATGTTCCTCGTAGAATCATCCAACTTTAATAACATTTATGAAAACAAAGATTTTGATGGTAGTAATCAAAGGCCATACGTCTGAACTGATTACTTGATGCCATGATTAGAGTTCAGAACCAGAATATCTATTTATTTGCTCATTATCTTGAATTACAGTTTCAGGTGACTGAGGAACTTACCGAACTATATCCATATGACGTGGTACATAATGTCCCCCACCAATTCCTAGGAGAATCTTTTGCTGAAAACAATTTCTGCATTTTATTGAAAGTAGATATTAATGGTGGAGAAAGATCAGATATTTTTTTTTTTTTTGATTTGCACAGGGTGTCCGAGTCTCTTTGAGCCCCGACTAATCCCGGGGGTGCACAGGCCCTCGGCAAGGAGTTTCCCGCAAGTGCACCACGGTTAATTCAGGTTTTACCCAGTCCGATGGCCCTCAGAAATTGTTTGCACCTAGTGGGTTTCGAACTTGAGACCTTGAAAGGGAGCAAACCCCAAGGCTCAAGTCAATTGCCAGCAGGCCAACCCCTGAGGGTTAAGATCAGATATTAACATATAATCAAGCGAAAACAATTTATATTTCTTTTCTGAGAATCATATTTCTTCTTGTTTCTTTTCCAGTTGAAGTAACTGATATTTTTTTCAGGGGAATCTTCTTTTTTTGCTTAAATATATTCTAGCTATGATATATATTGATATGGCATTCGTAAACAAGAAATGTAGATCAAAGCTACCACAAGTTATTATTAAGGAAACGGATGAACTTCTAGTCCCACAAATGTTCATGAGGTCTGATTCTGTAAAAAGCTAATAATGTAGAAGTAGAAATAGCAACAGTATGACCAAGATACTACTACTTGAATCGTACCTGCTCCAATCCCCCACTGCATCTCCTCCCCTGAGCCCTAGTCCTTCCCAAACTAACTGCAAACACCACATTTAGGGAAAATTACAAAAGATCCAACAAAGATGGGATAATTCCAGCATTAGTTTAGTCATGCCACCGGTTAAGCATTGGAAATATCAGAATGCTAAGATACCACTGGAGCTATCAATATTAAAGTTGCATATATGCAGGCTTTAAAAATATATCAGATTTCCAAATGCAACAGGAAACGTGTAATTCCTAAAGAATATTCACCATCTTTAATCCACCTACTCCATCGAGTTCCCAAAGGCCAACGACAACAGAAACAATACAAAATGAAAGTTGAAGAAAGTGGTTAATGTAAGGTACCATCATGAGGGATTCACAGAAGGTATATAACAACTATGGTATTTCAAAATAGAACTAAAAGTATTCCTCTGATTCCTTTTTTGCAAGTAAAAGCCCAACATTGTAATGAATGCAGTACTTAAGTGTTAAACTGGTCTGGCAAAAGCCAATGCAATGAATAAGCATAAGACAAAGGTTTGAGGGTTTGCTTGCAACAGAAACAGATGACACATAAATAAATATTGCAAAAGAGTTTGTGCAGCAAAAGGATACCCAACTAAGGCAATGGCTTGTGCAGCATCCTGCCTCTTCCAGTACTCCTCTGTGCTGCCTACACGATAAACAAAATTTCAATTGAATAGAAAAGGAAATTGCTGTGGATTTTAATGATGACATACTTAACCAAAACTACATAATCCATAAATTTAATAAGTTATTTTCATCAACATGTTTTATCTTTGTGTGAATAATCAAGGAGTTGAGTATTTTTTTCATTAATAATTTAGTATTAGTAATATGTTGACTATTTATAGTCGATAGTCGACCAATAGTATACATGGAAAAGCATACAGATCACCATTTAGAAATGAAAGAAAATATATTGCAGAAGGTCAAACAAATTATGAAGACATGAAAGGTAAAAGAAAGTATACCGATCTCTACAAACATTGTGGGTGCATTAGTTACAGGACCATGATGTGTAGCTTCCAATGTGACCTACACCAAGAAATAGACATAGAAAGGTACCCATTACAGACAGATGATTACGTAACAAAGTAGATTAAATTACAAAAAATCAAAAGGATTGCACTTGTTACTGAATTGGAAATCCATGCAGCAGGGAAAGATCAATCTTAAGCTCAGATCCAGCATCAATTCATAATAGTTAAAAGCAGTGTTTGTTTTTTTTATGACAAGGGAAACCCGCAGCCGCTACCCTTTAGGTGCGCACAGGGTAAAACCCTCGCTCCTATGCAATAGCTCGCAAACCACATAGGAGAGGTAACCTGCACTAGGCAAGCCCGGTGCGACGAGCTCGACCCAGAAGGCAAACCTTTTGCTTTCGCTGGCAAGGGGTTTCAAACTTGAGACCTCCAACATGGAAGTCCCAAGCCCAAACCACTGGGCCACCCCGAAGGGTAAAAGCAGTGTTATTGATCAGCAATCTAATAAAAAAACTTAATACATTGATAATCTTTGTTCAATTTATAAAATGTCATGTTTTTTCAAGTTGGTCCCTTTATCATACTGTAATTTCAACGGTAATAGTCAGTAGTCTTTTAAGACAATCCTTCCTTTTTTATAACCAAGAAATCCCGGAGGTCCAGCGATGTATAAGACAATCCTTTCTCATGATTGATTACTTCACAAATAACTATATAAATAACTTTAGTTTTATACCATCAATATCGAAGATGTTCCATTGGCTATCATCTCGCTTTTTTCAAGAAGTGATTCAGTTAACACTTCTAATAATTAATCCAAAGATATTGTGTCCACCAATTCTAATTTGCAAAAGTATGAAATGTATTGTGTAATGTCATATAGCCAATGGAATGTAGAATCTAATTTAGAATGGTTAATGACTACTACTCAAAAAGGGGAAAATGTAATTTTACTAAAGCAAGCATAAATGTTTTCAACCTTACTAATGTGGCAGTCCTATAGAAAGCAGAATGGTGAAGACTGAAGACTGATTTAGAGTTATCTTAAGTCAGCATTGAAAAAGCCAGTCCATGACAAAACTATTCGATAGTTAACAAAGGCCAACTCAAACATTTCATCTAAAATCAGTTTTTGAGTAGAATGACAGCCAACTCTTGACTACTGAGAATTAAATTAGAAACAGTCTACGCTTCAAAGGAGAAGGTAGCAACCATAAAAAACCAAGATATACATGTTCACAAGAAATTTAGTTAGAAGTGCAAAGAAGCAAATGGATCTCCAGTACAAACTCCAACTCTGAGTCAAAACCAAGTTAAATATTTTAATCTGAATCGAGCATTCACTCTGCAATAACTAGTCAACCTAACAGAAAGACATCAATGTTAATAAGAATGCCAAACCTATCAGAAAGACATCAATGTTAATAAGAAAGCCAAAGTGAAAAGTCACTTAAACAAGGATGTTACCTCGAATTCAGGAGTTAGATTCTGTGAGTCAGCAATAGATTTCAATAGTCTAAACCACGGTCCTATACGTGGATTCGGTGGTGCAGCCCAAGCAGGCTTCCCACCTACTGGCAGCTGGTCCCCCTCTGTTAGGTGAGGCACACCTAATGTTATCCATCCCAACACAAGTAACAGGAATTGAATACTCCACATATACAAAGAAAACAAACCATATACCGCAGAAACCATTTTCTACCTATGGGGTGAACTGTAAGTGCAGGACGATTAGATGCAGCAGTGTGCTTGCTAAGAAAGATAACCTCATCAACTGTCTCGCCTGTGGTCTCTTCCCAACGTGTGTCCAGGTGGTCCTCCCTCACAATGCTGCTATCATGTTTCAATAGCCTTACATCTCGATTCACAAAACTTGGCACATCCTAAGCTTATGCACAAAACCAAACAAAATAACAGCTTTATTAGTTCAAGCATGTCTTAAAGCTCACATCTCACTTCATCTTGTTCCTTGCGCTGCAATAATAGTTATAAATTTACAATACACTTGAATCATCAAAGTATGGTATACGAGCTTGAATTTCTATAGGGGACTATAGGGAAGTCGATTTATAATGCACCCCTTTACTCCTTTTTTTTATAACCATGGTATCTGGGCCAGCTTGCACGCACCGCGACTAATTACACGAGGTGCCTGCTACCTCCCACCAACATTAGGTATCAAGTAACTCTATCCACCGAAGTTTCTACGTATGAAAAGAAAAAATCAAATAGTGCTTTTTGCCTTGAGATGAGCATTTTTCCCTCATCCCTTTTAGTTTGGGGACAAGTGTAATAAAAGGATCCTCACATCGCCCAACTTATGCGCAAACTTGAACTCTAAAGCCTCGGCGAGTCAAATCACACCCCAACTTTCAAGCAAACTTCATTGTTGAATCTCCTATTTGAGCACGAGACTACATGCTTCTCAACCCACTTCACTGACCACTAGGTCCTTGTGTGCTAATTCAGCCCTTTACTCTTTCTTTCCAATTTTGCTATTCTCAAGGTATTATGACAGTCTGTAGAATTCATATAGCTACCCCAATTAGTCTAGTTGATTAATTGATACATATTAAAAGGGACTAACTTGAAGAAATTGGAAATTAAGAAAATGATAAGAGAAGAGATTGAAATTGTTACCTGAATGGGAGGACCAGGGTGCCAGCCAGGCATGGCAAGAAGGGCAGATGCAGGGCCAATGGAAGCAGGGTCTATGGTGGTAGCCACTATTAATGTCACCATTTCTCTGCCACACCTAAGCAAATCTTGATGAAAAATGTTGCTGAAGCAATGTTTTGTTGATGATATTGTTCTATGAAATAAAAGCCCAATCTTGATCATTCTATGACTGGTAGATAAGCAACACTCATCTTCCCTTTTCATTGCAAAAATGTAATTTTGTGGACTATTTGGAGGATTATAGGATGTTTGAACTTATTTGGGACTTTTGGTTCAAGGGATTAGGTATTAGGTGGGCTATTTCACTATATGAATTTTGAAATTTAATTAGAGATATTAGTACTGTTTCATATCAAAATTGTTGTATTAACTTATGTATCTTCATATATATATATAAAGTGGATTGAATATTCATGTTATTATTTGGTTACATAATTTTAGGATAAAAAATTTGAGTTGTTGAAATGTATGACCATCTCATTTATTCTATATAAGGGTCTGATTCATTTTATGGGTTAAGCACGTGGAATTCGATCTTAGAACATTTAAATATAATGTTGAAGTGTGTGATCATCTCATTTAAATATTTAAACAGTTAGAGATTAAATATTTTTATTATTTAATTATATTTTCAACATTCATTATTATTACAATAACAAGTTAACAATCCAAGTAAATAGCCCGCGCTGTATTTTATATAAATAGAATAGAGTGTAAGAAGAGTAAGATGTTCCTAAACCTTATTTCTATCTTTGTTATCTGTTTTTCTATTAATCTTGAAATCATTATTACAATAACAACATATACAATATATTTTAACGCAAGTAAAATTTGATAAGAAATGTAATATATTATGTAAATCCAGCTCTGCAACACAAAAAACTACGTATAGAATATGTTATCCTCTTAACATTATTGGAGAAAGAACCTTAGTGTTTAGAGAAAATACATTTGTTTATTCCTCAAAAAGGGGAAAACGTTAGCCGACCGATCATCCTCGCAACCGTTTCAAAAATCAGGGCTAGTCAACTAGTACTAATAGTTTATACTATTATAAAGAGATTTTTTTAATATAATGTTTTTATAAGAAAAAAAAAAGAGATTTTTTTATCAATTAAAAATAACAAAGATTTTTTTTTTTTTAGACGAAACCATAAAAAATATTTTAAAACTAAATTATTAACCATTCGAATATTTTTGGATCAAATTATTAACTCGAGTATTTTTTTTTTACCATTTTTGGTACTATATATGACACGTAGAGCAAAAAAATCATGTTTGGTGTTACTCATTTTCTCTCTTAAAACCCATAACCAAAACAAGAGGGGCAATAATAATATCGGTGAGTATGGGTTGGGCTATCGCACTACACGGTGGTGCCGGTGACATTCCCCGTGATCTTCCACCGGAGCTCCGTGAACTCAGAGAATCCTGCCTCCATCGTTGCTTGGGCATTGCCATTGACGCTCTTAATTCCCACAAATCACCTTTAGACGTTGTTGAACTTGTCGTATGTATATTGCTCTTTTCTTTTGTTTTAGTTGAGTATTTGTAGATTCCCATCCTTTGTTTATATTATTTGTTCTTCCTTGATTTGAACATGTTGAATTAGTTTGTAAATCCTGAATTCGTACTCGTAATCACGGTCTAAGAGCGTAGATCAAAAGCTTCTAGTTTTTGTACACTGTTGGTAAAGATTAGTGTGATATAAGAGGATCTAACTTGAATCAAACAGGTGCGGGAACTGGAAAATGACCCACACTTCAATGCTGGTAAAGGTTCGGTCTTGACCAACAATGGCACAGTAGAAATGGAAGCTTGCATCATGGATGGAAGTACAAAGAACTGTGGAGCTGTTTCTGGCCTCACTACAGTTGTTAATGCTGTATCTCTGGCTAGACTAGTCATGGAGAAAACTCCACATATATATCTTGCGTTTGAGGGAGCCGAAGCATTTGCTAGGGAGCAGGTTTGTGAAAATAATGTTCATTAGTTTGTTCTCTTTTCAGAGATACAAAATATTGCCTTTGCCTAGTAACTTGACTGAAGTTGCTAATTGTGGCGATTTTGTTATCTAGGGGGTTGAAACTGTAGACTCGAGCCATTTTATCACTCCGCAAAATATTGAGAGATTGAAACAAGCAAAAGCAGCTAACAGTGTTCAGGTATGCTGCACAATCTCTCACTTCCATCCTCATTGCTGGAATGTTCGCGTGTTCATGTTTGATTAGACCATGAATTGGATTTGGAATCGACATTGAATTAATGAACTGCTGCTTTCTTTTGATTGGGATTGTTTAATGCTTCATATTATGATGTCAATCAAAAGTTGTTCAAACTTTGCCTCAGTATCCTTGTTTGTGACTTTAGTCTATCTCTATATGTCTCATCTCGTTTTGTGTTAACATTGAATGATTCTCAGCCTCAGAGTTAATGTCAAACATGTATGCAATCAACTTTACAGGTAGATTATACACAGCCTATACCAATAGTTGATGAACCACCAGTTTCCAATGGGGATAGCCAAATTGGGACGGTGGGATGTGTAGCTGTTGACAGTTCTGGAAATTTAGCGGCTGCTACGTCTACTGGAGGACTAGTAAACAAGATGGTTGGTAGAATAGGAGATACTCCCCTTGTTGGTGCAGGAACATATGCAAATAAATTTTGTGCAGTGTCTTGTACAGGCAAAGGTGAAGAAATTATCCGCGCAACTGTAGCAAGAGACGTGGCTGCTCTAATGGAATACAAAGGACTAACTCTGAAGGAAGCAACAGATTGTGTTATAAAAGAATCTACACCAAAAGGGACTACTGGCTTGATTGCTGTGTCCTCCACAGGGGAAGTCGTCACACCATTTAACACAACCGGCATGTTTAGAGCTTGTGCTACTCAAGATGGAAAAACACAAATAGGAATTTGGTAACTTTGAGGTAAGGAGTTTGTGTGTTTCCTCAAACTTGAGACATTTTGAATACGTTGCTTCATATTTGCTTAGATTTTATTTCAATAGTTTATGCTTTCCTTGCTTTTTTGATATAAAAGGTCAACTTTTCCGAACATCCAAGGACTAGATCCGTTAAGATGTATATATCAAGGACCAAAATGTATCAACACTAATAGATTAAGGACCGTTTTGATCGTTTTCTCGATAAAGACATAAAGAGTAAAATATAAAAGACAGCTTTAAACATCAAGAGTCAGTTTGATTAGTAGGTATACAATCTGCAAGATCAGCTGTACCTTGAAAGAGTAGAAGTGGGTACAACCTGTTGGCCGGCAGTAGATATTATTATTAATATTACTCCATTATTTATTTGCAATTATTGTAAGCAAGAAATAGAATTGATGAAATCAAGATATCATAGATTGGGAGAAAGATAAATAATCTCTAAAAGAATATAGTTTCTTTTATCTTAATCATGTCAGAGGATTCAAAGAAGCTCCCTGATGAACTTCCTACAGAATCATCACCAGCTCCATTACCAATTCTTGGTTAGCTTCTCTACCTTTTCTCCTTCTAAATTTGTGTTGTTCAATCTTAAAATGTTGTCAAGTGCGTGTCAAATCCTTCAAAAGTAGTGCATTTTGAAAGATCTAATAACATTTTTGGAGAGTCTGATCAACATAGATATTATGTGTATGTCCAATAACTCAGTACTATTGAATGGATTGTTTTCGACTTGAACTATAGTCTATACATACTTGTACCAATAATCATTCAATTCAATATATGTGTATATATATATATAAGATATTACTGTTCTGTTTGAACTCACTGATTGTAGATCTTGGACTCGTCTACGATTTGTAGTATTATATTGCAATAATGAAAGAAAGTTTTGGAACAGATTGGAGTAGCCCACCAGTTGGGAAAATGTCATGGCCAGAATTACTAGGAGTGACAGCAGAGGAAGCAGAGAGGAAGATAAAGGAGGAGAAACCAGAGCTGAAGATACATATAATTCCACCTAATTCAATGGTGACTATGGATTATCGTTTAGACCGGGTTCGTCTCTTTGTGGATGAATCTGGAAAAGTTGCTCAAGAGCCTAGACTTGGCTAAATCACATATTTCCTTGTAAAACATTGAGAATCAAGGATGTCTCCTTTGCTTTTCTATGTGAATTAATGTTGTATTACTATGTATAATGTGTATGTTTATGTCTATCTAATCTGGTTTCACCATGGATTATGAATAAAGATTGGCAGATGAACTATCAATGTCCATAGGTTCTTTTTTATAAAGTAAAAAAGCTTCTTTATGTAATATGTGGATATGGTGATGTGGGCTGTTAGACATCAAGATTCGTGATGTTCATATCAACTTACACGTGTGTAGCTTATATCAGTATAACCATTAAGACTTAGACAAATGAAAAGAAATCACTTAAATCAACAATTATTGTTTCAGTCTGCATCAGCTGGCATTTTATAAGTAGCATGTGGTCTCTATTCTCTTGCATACAGAGTATTTTGTACTACTAATAATTTGAAAGGAAACAACCAAACTCTTTTAATAAAATGGATACTTTGGTTAGTGGTTGCACAAGTTGACAAGTGGGTATAACTTATAAGGGATTCAACTTCTTGGCTGCATATTGACACGGGTTTTGATCAACGTTGTTCAAACTCTTTAAAAATATTGTCGGATTTTTATTTTAAAAGATATTTTTGAAGAGTCCTAACAACACTAATACATTTAGGCAACACACATCAAATATTTGAATAAGTAATTTATCCTACAGTTTAAATTAAACATAAAATAAATTTTGTTTTAGAAATTAATTTCAAAATTATTTATCTCTTAATCCTCGTTTCAAACTCGTCCTTAAAAAGAAAAGAAATAAAAAAGGAAAACCATAAAGAAGGATTTTTTTAAAAATAAAATAAAATAGGATAAAAGACGAGGGCGAAGTTTATGGGATTGTGCAATTCGACGCCAAAATAATGTGAAACGTACAAAGCAACACGGCTCTCTTGTAATAATGTAGGTAAGACATTCAAAAAATCGAGAAATTGGTGAGCATCCTTCTCTTTCACCTTCCGCCACCGCCTGGTGGTTGGTGACCTCTTCTTCTCCTTCATTGGCTCATCAGGTAACTTTTTTTTGTTTTTTATTTTGGCTGATATCTCTCCCTAAATCCCCGTTTTCAAGAAAATGTTGTAATTTGGCGATAATAGAGGGTTAAATCGAATCATTCAAGAAACCCAACAACGTTATTGTTTGCAAGTTTAAATCTTTATCAATGTACAGCCTCTTATATGAAATTTACTGTGGCGCTAATAGTTGAAACGGGAAAAAATGTCAGCTTTTAGGAACAACAATAATAGCTACGTCTCAATTTCAAATATGTTGGGGTATTGGGAATGCTTGTAAATAGGAAAACATGTTTTGTGTTATTGGTAGGTAATATTGGGAACTTAGATAGTAGATTGAGGACAGGTTGTGTTGAAGCATGGCTTAGATGATGAACTTTCACCTCCTTTCATGGGGTCAATTATACATTAGTTTATCTGGTTTTGCAAATCCAAAAGTACTTATTTTTGTAAGAAAATATGCTTATTTTAGAGAGTTGAATTGTTTGGCCAAGATTTTAGGAAAATAATGAAGTGTTCTTGAGTTTTGAGTAAATAGCACTTGTTGTTTTTTTCAGAAGCCAAAAAAGTAGCTTATCGCCCTAAGCACTTTGGAACCTTGGCTAAACAAAATTTGATTAGCCAAACATAAGCTGCTCTTCCAAAAAGTGTTTTTTTTTCTAAAAGCACTTTCAAAATAAACAGACTTTTGAAGCTTGGTTAAACAAGTAAATGTCTTCTGTATCCATTCTGCTGTTTTTCAGTTGATAAATTTAGTGGTCTATAAAATTAGAGATTCTCTAAATGTGATGTTGTGAAAAATGTAAGTTAAAATGCTAATCAAGCATTACTTTTCCAGAAGAAAAGAAAGAATCTTCACTTGTTGTATGTAGTTGCTTGTATGATGTTTGTGGTCATAGATTGGGATCATGAAGCTATCACCCATTAGGAAAGTAGACATGACAGGCTTTATTTGGTGAGTTCTACTTTGTTGACATTACTAGAACAAGAATAATATATACAATTCTACTTAAAATAGGAATAAGAATTGAAATAGTATATAGAATCCTACTTGAAAAAGGATTGTAATGTAGTATTCTAGTTGAAAAAAAGTCTAATGTAGTGTCTGTAGATAGAATCTCAATGAAATAATGTAGATACACAATTCAATAATATTTTTCTCCTATATTTCTCATAGACATATTTATGCCCCTCGGGTTGCTTTTGCAGGATTAAGGAGGGGGAACTTGGGGCCTAAAATGGAAACTAGATCAGAAAAATTTTCTGTTGATTTTCTAATGGGAGGAACAGCAGGCATTTTTGCAAAAAGTGCTGCAGCACCAATTGAGCGAGTAAAGCTTTTGTTGCAGAATCAAGGAGAATTGATGAAGAGGGGTCAACTTAAGAGACCATATGTGGGAATTGGTGATTGCTTTCAAAGAGTTTTGCGAGAGGAGGGTTTTATGTCATTGTGGAGGGGAAACCAGGCCAATGTTATAAGATATTTCCCAACTCAGGTAGCTATTCCTCCTCATCTCCTTGTGATGTTTGGGACCTCTATCTCTATATTACTTGACTTTCTATATCAGTTATTAGCACACTGAGCAGTTAACCTTCATGTTTCACTTCCCCCTGAAATACCACCTAAAATTAGATTGATGAAGCCCAACTTATTGATTAAAAATGTAAGATGTAATGCTTCAGGGAGTTGGCGTCTCCCTTGGTTTGTCAGACTAGTCAGCGTTCTACTATTCCCCCTGATATCCGCTAAGGTTTTATACATAGTTTTGGTTGGTTCAGCTTATCTTGGAGATAAGCTCAATCACACTTCTTTGGCAATCATTTTCCTTATCCACTATAAATTATCATAATCTTTTGCCTTGGACTAGGACATTTCATGATGGCTACTCTAGTAAGTCATCCTTTATGTGTTTCTTGATTGTATTCACAGTGTTTTCTGAATGATTCAGGGTCCTTCTAGGTCCCCTGAAACAAGGTCTTTCTTAGTTACCATGTCAACTTTAGAGAAAAACCTGCAGCTTCTTAGTTAATGTTCTTATGTACATGTGACCTATAAGATAACCAAATCTAACATTGTCTGCTTCAAAATGTGCCAAAGCGGCAATTTTACAAAGTAACCAATAGACCCACCCAACACTCACTTCATGCTAAATGTTTTGAGAGAAGTTCCATTTACGAAACCTGAGGGTTCATGCTAAGTGTTTTGAGAGATAACGAATAAATGTAGGAGAGTGTCACTATTTTTCATTAACTCGTGTTTAGCTGCATGTATGTATTTACTCGAGGAACTATTCATTAGCTCATGTTGTGTCACTAATATCAAAGTGAGAAACATAGATATTAGTATGAATCTAAGGTGAAATGAGAACTCCAATATGCACAGGATGTGACTAGGCGAATGCCCACTTATTGGGGGGTTGGGTCATGAAACGCTTACTCACATGCTTGTTCTGGACATTTAGAGCATGCCTTGTATTATTGTAGGTTTGAGCCTGGAGTCTGCCATTTAAATATTGGTTTCTTTTATTCATTCAAAGTTGGCACCATTCTGGGCAACCCTCCTTAGACTCTACTCATCAGTTCGTCAATTGGATGTACCCAATATGACTAGATCCAATATGATCTTCTCACAGCTTGGTCTGAATGGAAAATTACTGTTTACTGTTGCGTCAGATCACAGATGTACTGTAGAAGAGTATGCTATGCGTATTTCCTATTTAGATTTCTGCCTAGTAGATTGCTCACACACTTTCTTTTCAAGAGAGTAGTAATCTGTGATCTTTGCTGTTATTATTTTGCTGGGATGTGTTCGGTCAAGCTACATTCATCTCATGTACTTAGGGGTGATATTGCCGAGTTTTGGTTGAACATGGGCTGTTAATGCTGAAAGATACTGTATATGTGATGGCACTCAATCTGTAATAAAGTCCTCTTGCATCACTTAAATAGTGTCTTGCATTCCTTTTTCCTTTTGTTTCTTCTGTCATGCTTTGCATCTGCAAAAAGATTGTCCTCTTCACAATTGCATATAGTGCAAGAATGAATTGTAGTATCAAATAATTGATGGAAATGTTTCTGTCCTTAAATCTTAATATTGTGAATTATATTTTCATATGGATTTTATCAGTAAATTCTCATAGATATTATTTTGAATTGTTCAACTAATATAATATTTGATGAGCTTACACAATTGTTTCTTTCACAGGCTTCCAACTTTGCTTTCAAAGGTTACTACAAGAACCTCTTTGGATATTCAAAAGACAAAGATGGATATGTCAAGTGGTTTGCAGGGAATGTGGCTTCCGGTAGTGCTGCTGGAGCAACTACATCCATTCTCCTTTATCACTTGGACTATGCAAGGACTCGGATGGCGATGGATGCTCAGGATTGTCCACTTAATGGTAAACGTCAGTTTAAGGGGCTAATAGATGTTTATGGTAAGACATTGTCAAGTGATGGAATTGTTGGTCTCTATCGGGGTTTTGGGGCCTCAATCATGGGAATAACCCTGTACCGAGGCATGTACTTTGGGATCTATGACTCCATGAAGCCAATTGTTTTAGTTGGACCCTTACAGGTAAATTAGATTGCTAGATTGGCACTTTTCTGGTTGGAATTTTTCTCTTTGTTATTGCACCATTTCCTTATTGTCGATATAGTTGACCAAACATGATAAAACTATAAACAGCTTGTGCCTGTAGTATGACTTGAAACATTAATTCCTCAATGTCCATCGTACGAAGAGAAACAAGGGCAAATCAGATAAGGAGAAAATAAAAAGTTGTTATTTACATAAAATTTATGGGGTATTTGTGGGGGAAGGGATGGAAATTTGTTATGTTGCTGATCTTCTTTAACAAGGAACATGCATATGACCAGTTAAAGTACGACAGCAGAAACTAATTTCAACATTCGTTTGTATACACAGGACAATTTTCCTGCCAGTTTCATGTTGGGTTGGAGCATAACCACTTTCTCTGGGGTGTGTGCCTACCCATTTGACACAGTCCGCAGAAGAATGATGCTAACTTCAGGGCAGGAAACAAAGTATCGGAATTCCATGCATGCACTCCGCGAAATTATACGCCTTGAAGGTTTTGCTGCACTTTTTAGAGGAGTAAGTGCAAACATGCTTTATGGTGTGGCAGGGGCCGGAGTACTTGCAGGGTATGACAAATTACACCAAATTGTATATAGACCTGCTTACAGTTTTGAGTCTCAGAGAGCCTTCAACAAATAAGAGCTTTACATGAATACTGTATATGTGTACAACTCTATTTGTGATCCATGTGGTGGGTGAGTTGTTAACGGAAGCAGAGATGGCAAGAGTATTCATTTCACCAACCGTTGTGAACAAAAGGAGAACAACTACATGCAGGATGCTTGCGCACAAATGTTTTAGCTCTGTGAATATGAACTTCATCACTTGTGCTACTGTAGACTACTCGCTTAGATGCTGTTGGACCATTGAACAGAATAATGAAGTGCGCAGTGGCATATACAAGAGAAATCAAGGCAGAAGTAATGAAACAAGTGCCTCCATCCTGTATTTTCTGTACAGTCCATTCCTAACTTTGTTTTCTTTCTTTTTATACCCCAGACTCCAGGTGGAATTAACCATTGATACTATAGGCTTTTCTTTTTTCTTTAGAAAAATATGTTGAAAGTGCAAATAGTAGATCAATTCACCTGTATAAATGCATTGATTTTCTTGGTATAATATGATTGTCAATATCTTCACTTTTGTAATATTAGCTCCAGCTAAAGTATGTTACATTCTTCACAAGTGTTTACACCAAATCCAATTACCTACAATGAGAGATACATGTCATGTGTTCATTGTAGCAAGTTTTTTCTCTTTAAGCATTTAAGGATCTGACAGATTTGATACATAGGCATGCCAATTATTTTGAACCAGGAAGAATAGAAGGTATTCATGTTGAAATGACAAAAATTTCCTTCATTTTGAACTAAAAGGTATATTAATTAAACAACTTCTCTCTACCTTCACAAGGCAGGAGTAAGGCTACGTACACACCATACTCCACTTTGTGGGATTATACTGTTGTTAAAAAGGTAGATTAAATTATAGTATATCAAGTTCCGTTAAGCCAAAAGCCAAAAGTTCTTATGACGCTTGGTAGTAATGAGATATCCTCCATACTTGCTGCTCTTCCTTCTCACAGCAATTGTCATGCAATTTGCCTTCTGAATACAGTATTCCACAACTCTGCTTCTTGATTTTTTCCTTGTCCATATTCTTAGCAAGCGCCACATTATCGATCTTTTCCTCTGTCCTAACACCAGTAAAGATGCCTTATGTTTCTTTGCTTCTTCAACAACCACAGCTCCTTTCTCTTTTCCTTCTTGCATTACTATCTCCACCTGTACCTAATGTGATGCACATAATGAAAATTTAGCACCAGAATGAATTCTAAGTACTTTTGAAAATAAGAAAGTCAATATGCCTAAAAGATCAATTTCTCCCTCCGTTATACAATCAGTTCAAAAATACACCTGTCGTTACCTATATGGTTCAAATATACCCCTAATCCGTTAGGATTGTTACTCAATCCCACGTGACAGTGACATTTCCAATGCATTTACTCCCTCCCCTCCACTTGGTCCTTTTTTTTCTTCCAAAATTGGGGGGAGGGGAAGAGGAAATGGGGGATGGGATCACCGAATTTTCACCAACGATGTGAAAGTTCAGTAAGCCCAACTAACTAACTGGACTAGTAAAATTCTCACTTGGTCCAATGTTACGTTTCCATATAATTGATTTAACTTTTTTCCAGATAAACCTACAAAATACTTACTCCTGGCTTCTTTGTTTGGCACATATTTTTCATGGAGCAAAGAAGTTCATACGCCCTCTGATTAATTTCAATGTTGGCTTTTTCACCTACATCATATTAAACTGAACATAATTAGTTATCAAGTAAAAAAACTAGCTGAGCCAAAATTTTAACTCGGGAAGTCAAAAGTTTTACCTTCTTTTGAGATTTTGCTAACATAGAGAAGAAGAATAGTATCCTGGCTTTGAACCGTATGAGAAAGTGCCCATTGCAAAGCACAATTGGGATCAAGACTAGGATCAACCACAACCATAACTCTGTTATTATTACCAATACTCTCAGAATCCGGCCTCGACTCGACACTGTTGAAGCTCATTTCCGTGCTGCTACAATATTTACTGTCAGAGTCGTTGAACTTGATCGAGCCCGTGTTCTTGTACTGTTGACAAGGAGAACGGGCTCGAACACGAACAATCGCTCGACTCATACAGAATCCGTGCAACTTTGCACGGAACCGATTCATCCTTGCCTAAATTTCAACTGATCAAAAAAACTGAAAAATTCAGTTTATGGCTAATGGAGAGGGCCAAAGAAACAGAGAATTTAATTTAGTGGTCTCTAATGGGACCAATTTATATACATATAATATTTTATTATATATTGTCTAATACGTGGAGAGAGGAGTCTTGACTTTTTATATACGTAATATGTTGGGTAATAGGAACAGACTTTAATAGTCATGCACAATTATTTACAGGAATCTCTTTGAATTTTCCAAATATGGGAGTTTTTGACGTGCCAACAATTATCGTGAAGTGGTCCATTAGACTCATAATGACTGGTTGTTGAATTCAGTGTTGTATCACATTGCTCATTTTGTTCTATGATTCTTCTTGTGAGTAGATTATTTGTGGCACACGTAAAAGACTCGTAGAGCTGCAATTCGATTTGAAAAAGATTCAAACTTCTAGCATTAATAAATTTGTTGTTAGGCAATCAAATCAGGGTTGTGACGGAATGATAAGTAATTTTTCATTCTTAATGAAAGGTTTCAGTTTGTTAGTTGGCCTCAATATGGATATCGAACACGCAATGGAAAAAAAATACATTGTAGTTAAGCCCCTTATTTAAGTTGTATATATGAAGAACTATTACATCCATCAGAGCCGGCTATAAGTTTATAACATGTTACTTAGTACTATTTATTATTATATAATTTTGATCATGCTAAATAAATAAATTTACTTGTATTTGTCTTTTCAGTAATCTAATTATATAAATATTTTCTATATTATCAATACATAGAGTTTTTATTTATTTATTTATTTTGTTGAAATTCCAACCATTTGTCATTCCAGTTAGTTATTAGTTGTAGAAATATGAATGCAACTACCGCCGTTGAAATACTTCTTGGTTGTTATCACTTAATTCGAAGCTCGTGTATCACTTCTTTTGCTATTTTTTCTTTCTTTTTTTATCCACAAATTAATATTAGTTAAAAGCATAACTTATTCATTTTACTAATAAATTGTAAATGCTTCTCAAATTCTGTTAAATCTTTTGCAAGGATAAAATGTAAGTATATTGTTGTTGTGGACCTGTGGTGGTGGTGGTTGTGTGTGTGTGTATATATATATATATATATAAATCTTGATTTGAATGCACTTCTTTTTGTCTCCTATGTGTCGAAGACCTATTCTTGTCTTGGTCTTGGTCTCTTTATTTTCTGGGAGCAACGGAATTAAAAATTTTAAATTTTAAAATAATTATAATTTATTGAATTTTGAATAAATTATTTATATTTAAATTTATTATTGTGTTGATCCTTTTTATTGTGGGCGAGCAAAAGACATAACTAAAAAATTTAAATTTTAAAATAGTTATAGTCAATGGCAGAGTCAGATTCGAACACACGAGCACAACACTTTCTTATTCCAAGGAGGTGAAATCACTGGGCTATAATAATTTATTATGCTAAGGGTGTCCAAAATATGTTATTCAATCATTTCGTGTATCACTTTACTTGTATATACGATATTTTTTTCCGACGAAATTGGACACCCTGACCACCATGTGGTTACGCCACTGATTATAGCTAATTGAATTTATTAAGTATTTTTTAAAAAAATTGACCAATATTACTAAATTTTGCCGAATTATTTACTATCCCTCTAACTCCGCCCTTGGGATCGAGGGGTTGAGGGTGTTTAAACTCATCAATTGGTTTATTACACTTGTCCTTTCTAATACGGTAACTTTTTTTATTTATGTTAGATTTATATATTAAAAATTTCTTGGCAATATTCTATGTTGGAATTCTAGAAGAGAACCCACTCTTCATGTAATCCTTTTCTAATCATTGGTTTACCAAACTTCCCACCTTTAAAAGTTGCTTAAAAAGAGTTATGTTATTCTCAATCCAAATAAATAAAAAAATTGGATGATGATATATATATATATATATAGGACTCTTATCGTATCAATCGAAATATACTTTGCACGAAGAAAAATAATATATCATGTTTAATTAATTAAAATATTTTTTGAGAAAATACGAACACTTGTTCACCGGAAACAAANAATCGCTTCAAAAACTCCATTATTAGCCCCAAAACATACCATTTATATTATTGGGCCCGTGCATAGCACGGGCAACATTATCTAGTATATATATATATATATAGGACTCTTATCGTATCAATCGAAATATTCTTTTCACGAAGAAAAATAATATATCATGTTTAATTAATTAAAAAATAATAATATACCATGTTTAATTAATTAAAATATTTTTTGAGAAAATACAAACACTCGTTCACCGAAAACAAAGAAAACATCCAAAGTCAAAGTAATTTTTGGATTTTTGTCTAATTAAATTACATCGATCACTAGGACTCAATGTCCTTAATTATCAATCATCATACTACCAAAAGTCAAATATTTGGAAAAATATACTTTTTTTATATTCTAATATCTACATGCATAGAAAATTCTTGCTGGCATTCATGATTTTTGTTTTTAACCAACAACCACTTAAAAATAAATTCCATTTTTTTCGTAGAACCAATCAAGAAAAGATGACAAAGAAAATGCAAGTCTTTTGTTTGTTTGTTTCTATCTTATTTTCAATATCTATTTAATTTTATTCTATAGAACGATAGTTTTATGGATAAGTTAAAAAGAGACATGTCAAATTGACAACCTATAACCAACCAAAAGCATCTTTTGAATAAATTAAAAAAATTATTCATCAAGTACTATATATGTATCATATCTTCTAACTACCATAAAAAATTTATATTTAGTGGTAATATATTTTTCTTTTAGCGATAATATTTTTTGCCACAATAACATGTAGCAGTAATTGAGTTAATGATATTACATTCAGAGTTACTAAATCCTTTAATAACATTTATACAAAGTGTTAATTACAAATACTCATATTTATTATTATAGCTAAATATAATATAAAAACTATTATATAACAACTGCAAAATCCTTTATTTGTTGTAGCGGAAATCATACATTTAAGTTCATTTAAACATATACTATAATGTTTTACAATAATTCATCTATATTGTGGCATGTCTTTGAAGGTACGTTTAGACAATATATTGTGGCATCAATATATATATATATATATAGGTAATTATATTGATAGTGACCATCAAGTATTAGTGGTACTTTTAACCATTAAGATGGCGAAGCATCCACTGTGGCATCACAGTATTATTAGCTGCACCTTGCTGCTGTGAAGAATTACCTCCTTCCACTTCTCCATTATCTACTACATTAGTATTCTGGTATGCTTCCCTGCATTTTCAACGAAATCAATCGAGTAATATAATATTGATATGAAACATAAATATAAGGTTTCGATAACTATTAATAAATATTGAACCTTAGGTTCAAAAGTACTCTACTTCTTCTTTTTATCCTATTTGATGTTTAATCCAACTTTATGAACCTCTGCTTAAAAATAAAAAAGTACTTACACTTCACCACAATCATGCATCTATCACATACGTTAATGTTGCCAAGAAAGCTATCCCCCCCAATAATGCATCTCTACTTTTATATAATCCAAGGAATAGTGGCACA
Source organism: Solanum stenotomum (assembly GCF_019186545.1). Classification (NCBI taxonomy): domain Eukaryota; kingdom Viridiplantae; phylum Streptophyta; class Magnoliopsida; order Solanales; family Solanaceae; genus Solanum; species Solanum stenotomum. The sequence goes on along the minus strand of NC_064289.1, from coordinate 7,892,900 downwards.
AAGTTCAAAATTTGGTAGCTAATGAATTTGCCTCTATATGCTTCTAGTCAAAAGGCCACATTTTTGTGCTCTTATCACTACACATCAAAGTCTTGACTCCTGCATATGCACCACTTTTTTTTTTTTTTTAGAGTACTTTCATTCAATTGGTTAAAACATTTAACCAATATAAGAACTTTTTATGTAATAAACTTTACATAAAAACACTTTTTTTTAATTACATAGAAATTAAACCATCCAACTTAAAAGTTTACCACATAAAAATCGTCCATCATGCATGTACATATATTTGGTAAATTAGATGATTTGATTTTAAGATAATTATCCCTTTAAAGAAGTCTTAATTAGATTTGAAGGTTTTCTCATTTCATAATCTTGTGTCATTAATTAAACACCAAAAAATTAGGAGTATACCCAAGGTGAGGAGAGTCCAATTGTTGTGGCAAAACAAATGTAGATGAGTTGATTTCATGGTTCTGCTGATCCCACTGATTTTGCTGTGCCACTTCTTTCTCCCTCTCCTTCACCTGTTTTAATATTCACATAATTAAGCATTTGTGACAAGTAGATGATGCATTTTATTTGGGGATAATAAATTAATAACCTTCTTGGAAAGCTGGTTGTTTTGCTCCTGCAATGCTCTGTCCTGTATCAATGCAAAGATCAAAAAGTTTCTCAATCATACAAATACAAATATATATATGAACCTGAGTCTAACTCAACCTCGAAACCTAGTAGCTTGCATGAGAGGGTTGGGGTCGGGCGCAAGGGAGGGGAGTAGATGATACGTAGAATGTTCGAACTTGTTTCTCTTACTTCCACTAGGGAAACCATTTTTAAATTGAACTCATGGTTCCAAACACACCTTATATGGTTCTCAAGTTATTAATTAAGATGATAGCTATAACCACATCAATTAAGTTCAGACAAATTCTCACCTGTTTTTGAAGCAAAGAAATGGACTCATGCATCAATTGGTTCTACAAACAAATCAAAAACTTCAATTTAGAGAGTCATTTCTCAAATAAAAACTATATTGTATAAACATAGGAGTAATTTGGTTAAACCTTTCTTGATCGAATGTGTTTAAGAGCAGAATCAAGCTGGTGTTCAAGATTCTGAAGTTCTTTCATAGTTAACGACTCCAAATCTTCTCCCACATAATGCCTGCAAACATTTCATCAAATTTTCTAAGTAAAGGGAAATATATATATATATATATATATGTCACATAAAATTTTATAATGTGACTATGTACTTTTGGTTCCTCTGCAGAACCTCAAGTCTGGCCTTAAGTTTTGCATGTTCCAGAGTCCAGCTTCCCTGCACCAAATTAACATATATTACTTCGCCCTCAGAAACAAGATTTAAGTTCTATATACTGACGATATATATAAGTAACATGAGACGCGAAAGAATTTTGCATACCGGGGATGTATGATCAGTAGGAACAAGCTGCCTCTCAGCAAATGAGTATCTTTCATATCTTTCAAGTAACCTCTCCATGCTAATTATATCACATATATATAGTATCACAAGAGAATATACATATGTCAGATGGAACAAATACAAAAAAGTGAAATATATAGGGGAATTTCACAAAACAATAGAGATTATTCTCTCTTAGGTCCTTAGATAACTCTATTAATAGATAAATGATTATGTAAAGAGAAGGGAAAATGCATAAGTACCCCAACCTATCCCCGAAATCTCAGAGATATACTTATACTATACTAAGGTTCTATTATCTTCGAACTTATTTTATAAATAATTTTCTACCTCTTTTCGGCCTACGTGTCACTATCTTCTGAGTCCAGCGCGTGTTGATAATTTTTTCAAGTTATTTGGTTGATAGTGCCACGTAGGCCAAAAAGAGGTAAAAAATTATTTATAAAATAAGTTCGGGGGTAATAGGACCTTAGTATAGTATAAGTGTGTCTCTGAAATTTCGGGCATAGGTTGGGGGGTACTTATGCATTTTCCCTAAAGAGAAATTGAACAATAAGTTATATACACTATTAATGTTTATTACTTATTATTCTCCCTGATGCTTAGTTCAAATGATAAAGTTTAAGAGACTCGTGACATAGGTTTCAAGTTCGAGTTAAGTCTAGTATGTAATTAAGTGGAGAAGTGTAGAGAAGCGGGTTTATTATTATCGAGTTTCAACAGTTATACTTGGTCATAAGAATTGGCCCAGACACATTTTGTTGATCATGAAAAAATGCACATTAAAAGGGTATATGGTTTTAACAATCAGGATGCTAGAAAATCTTTAAAAAATGGAAAAATGGAAAGTACAGATTAATTTTGTATATGGTTTAATTAGAAGCTAAAGTTAAAACACAATGCCAAGGAGGAGTGCCAAATATAGTTGTCAAAAGTATTCCCTTTCTTATATATAGAAGCAATTTAGTCAAAATCACATGATGTAAGGGTATGAGCATATATATGTTCATATATCCAAAGTTATAGTAACATATAAAAGCATAGAGACATATTATCAATATAATAATATATACAAAAGCATAGAGAGAAGAGATTTTGAAAATTTTATGATACAACATTTTGAAAAAATTGCTATAGGATGACAGTAAAAGTTGGAGGAGAGGTAGAGATAGATTGAGGAAGAAATAGAGATGAATGATTAGACAAGATATGGCATAAATTCAACACAAAGGGCGGAGCTAGCCTCGAGACATGAGTCAGGCCGAACCCAATAACTTTGGTCCAAACTCTATATATGTCTTAAGTTATTCAATATGTACAAATTATTAATTTAGAATACACTAACTTAAAAGGGCTAGAATCTTGAACCCACAAGATTCGAATCCTCACTCCACCTCTGTTTCAACTTACCAAATATATGATCCTAGATAAGAGAGTCTGGAGATCAAGGATAGGGATAGACGATTAGTAGGCACTCGAACGTAGTGGCGGAGCCACCTTATCATTAAGGGGTTCATCTGAACCCCCTTTCGCGGAAAATTATATTATATTTACATGGTTAAAATATTTTTTTAGGTATATATAGTAGATGTCGAAACCCTTTGGCTACTTCGTGTGTCTATTTCTTCAGATTTTGAACTCCCTTATCAAAAATTCTGGCTCCGCCACTGCTCGAACGTTTTCTCTCTTCTCGAACAAAGCTCTAGTCTGGATAAAATACCTATATGTTCCCTTATCAGTATTACTATATTAATGCTAGCATTATCTTATTCTTCGATTTTGTTTCTTTTAATTTTCTTTAATGTTTTCTTCATAGTTCATATATAGCTTCTTGCTCTTGTATTTTCTTTCGAACTATATTTTTGATAAATGATTTTTTTAGTCGAATTATATAACCTCACTATCCTACAAAGATAGGGTTAACATAAGTCATCACTCCAAACCTTGCTAGAAAGGGTCTTTTTATCAATGAGGGTAGGGGAAGGGGAATGAAGATGGAACTACAAAGTGGAGAATTGAACTCTCATCAACAATGTGGAAGTTCAATTAGCCAACCAACTTTGCTATGAAGATTTTCCATTAAAAAGACAAGTCAAAACGTCATTAACGTATTAAAAAATATTCAGAAATTTCTTCTTCTTTATTTTTACCCATTGGATCAAATTTATCACTTGTGTTATTTTAATATTAAAATTGCACCTCCATTAATAGTACAATTATATGATAATTTTTAATCAAACACATAAATTTTATCTATTGCTCCACATAAAATACCAGCCCAGCCCATCCATATATGACCCAACTCAACACAAAACCCATTTTGAATTAACACAAGTAAGCAATGAAATTTTACTTTTCACCTCCCATTTAATTTCAAGCATTTCCTATACCAAAATCTTCAATATGATCAAGAGCAATTCATGTGATCACTTTTTCTTTAGTCTTTAGTATAGAAATTAATTGAAAACATGAAATGAAATAAAAAATGAATTTATCTCAAACTGATTGATACTATCTTTTATTGTCTGTAAAGATTCCACTTGAGTTCCTTCTGAAGGGAGATAGTACATAAAGTTATTCGCACTAAATTGCCTAATAAGTTTCTCATTGACCAAGTACATAAAAAATTATTTTTGATAATAGATAACAATAATTGATTAGATTGAATTCATAACCTCTGTCTACTCTAATATACCATGCTAAAAATTAATTTAAAATTATTTCATTTAAAGATTTAAATTATTAGAGAGCGAGTATCTTTAGTTATTTAATTATATTATGTTTCACCACAACTCGAGAAGTATATTCCTCATTTTCCTTTACAAAAAGTACAAGTAATAATCTTGAATTTACTGAATATAGCTAGCTTGCATGCGTTTGGCTCAATACTATAATATCTCTCCAGGAAAAGTGTATTAATTAATCCTGCAAGTCTGGCTAATTGCAGCTACCATCAAACTAGCTCAAAATGACTCTAGTTATCGTTTAATAGGATGTATAAGAATAATATTAAATGTGATGTATTATGTTTGTATTAGTTGTGCTAAGATTATTTATTATGCACTGTTCAATTTGGTGTATTAATAATAACATGCATTGCATAATTATTTTTAAATAAAAATTGCTTACAAAATACTCTACAAATATCATGAAAGAAAATTAGAAAAGATTTTGAAAAGTAATTGTGTCTTTAACCATGCTAATGCATATATTAAAACCTCTTGCATTGCTAAAATAATGGTTTACATTGCATAATACCAAATAGAGTATCATTAGTTATACATAGATTGAGAATATGTATCAAATAAAGTATTAGATTATTAGTAATATATAAAATTAATACATGCATTATTTTTTCTAATGTATCTTACCAAACAACCCCCTACATAATAAAATTTCTTGTTTTCAAAATTAAACAAGTAAAAATAGACATCTATATTTACTATAATGAACAAGTAAAAGTGAACAAGGGGAAGAATATACTACAATAAATATAAGAAAAAAGGGTAAATATAAGCCTCAACTTGGCGATTTAGAGTGGGTATACTCCTCGTTAAAAAAAATGGTGCACATATACACTAGGCGTTTAACAAATGATGTTTATACCTCGATGTTTAACAAATATATGGTGCATATTTACACTTTCGACTGAATTTAATTAAAAAAAAAATCTAAAATTGGTTTTTTATTTAAAAAAATTAAACCACGCAACTTTACAAAAATTCCACAAATATTTTCTTTATCCCTCCAAATCCGATTCAACTAAAAAAAAATTGTCCTTCTTTTAATCAAATTTGATCCAAATCCATTTTATGACTGGGTCGAAGAGAGATTGAGTTTTCTTTTATTTTGCTTGGGTCCGGAATCCGGAAATAAAATCGATGAGTTAAATTTATTTAAAGTTATGTGGTTATTTTGAAATGAAAAAATCAATTTTAGTATATATTTTTTCTTAATTCAATAAATATAAGTCTGTTAATAAGAAAAATGTAACTATAACTATATACATATATATATATCATTTGTTACTTGCTAAACAGTAAAAAAATATATATGCATCATTTATTTTAACGAGTACTATATCCGCTTTAAATTGCTAGTTAAAGTATCTTTGCCTCTTTAAAGCTGGTCTACTGTGGACCTCGTTTCTGCAATTTTTTTTTGAAGAGTTAGTAGTCAGTTTGCACTTGCATGGAACACAACAACATCTGAAATATACTTTAACTACTGTGCTTATATAGAGTAAGAAAAAAACTGTACACATAGTTTTTATAACTTTTTTTTTAAAAAAAAAAAATCCCTTTTAACAGGATCATCACGTCATAGCTAGATCCTACATATATATCATAAAAAATAAAAAATAAAGTAGAAAAAAGAGCATATATATATTTTTATATACTTCAACAACCACGTGATTTTCTAACTATTGAACACGAAATAATAATGGATCTGTTTATTAAGAGATCATGTAGACTATTTTTAAAAACAAAAACAACTGGATCTGTCGAGATTATAATTATGTCTGTAAAAAATATTAAAATTTTAGCTTTCTGCATGCAGTTTAGTAAGCTAAAAAAATTATTTTATATATATATATATATACACACAAGACCCCACATAAGAACAAAAAATAAATCAGCAGGTCCCTACATATAATATATCACACATAAAATCTCACCAACAAAAGGATACCAAAAGTCAAAAAAAAAAAAACAGAAATTTCCAAAACTCTAATTAAAGATCAAGAATAGAAGTATATTAAAAATAAATAAAAATTAAAAGAGATATGAGTTGAGTATGAGATGCAGGGGCGGCTCAATAGAATAAGAAGGAGAGTACGTACCATGAATCATTGGCATATTCAAAGAGTTTTCCTTTAGTGGAAAAAACAATCAAACCAACCTCAGCATCACAAAGCACAGAGATCTCATGAGCTTTCTTCAGCAAACCAGATCGACGTTTCGAGAAAGTCACTTGACGGTTAATTTTGTTCTCTATTCGCTTCAACTGGACTCTTCCTCTTCCCATTTTTACGGATAATTTTTCGATAGTAAAAAGAATAATGTTTTTTGTAATATATATATCATATCAAATAGAGAAAAAGGAAAAAAAAGAAGGGGGGTAGAGTAGTGTTTCTGTGTTTGGTATCTAAAATAACTTTTGTTGGGCAAAATATCCCACATGTGGAGGAGAGAGAATATAGTGGTATTTGAAAAACCATAGTGGTTTCCTCAACTGTGTTGTCGATTTTTTATTGGATGGATTATTTGTTATGTGTCTCAATAAAATCCACAAGTTTTTTTTTAGTACATAACCGTGCGCATCTTGTAGCCAGGTGATGCGAAACTACGGCGTACGATAATACCTACGTCACAAAATATTATGCTATAAATATTATTTTTATACACTCTAAAAAAGAATCCCTGCGTAATTTGAAGAATAAAATACTTCATTTGTTTCATATTAGTTGATTATTTTTCTTTTTATATGTATATTAAAAATCATAAATAAGAAGATAGTTTTATTAGTTGATTATTTTCTTTTTTACATGTATATTAAAAAATTATAAATAAGAAAATAGTTTTACTAATTCACTCATTAAAAAACTTCTTGGAAATTTTACAAACGAATGTTAACACTTTCAAAAAAATTAATTGTAGGAAAAATTTAATTAATGTTTTCTTTATTTAGTAAAGTGGATAACTAATATGGGACAACTACGTTTAGTAAGATGATCAACTAATATGAAACTGAAGAGGTAGATATTGTTTGTTTTAACAAGTAAAGATAATTAGAAGGTACTATTAAAGAATGTGGTGTAGTGGATGGTTGTTCTTCTCCCTTAATTAGAGGTTTCTGATTCGAGTCTTGGATATAATAAAAATTATTGATAAGGAACGTTTCACTCAAAATGAGGCCTTAACGTAGCACGAATTCGAATATAAGGAAATTGTATATATTCAGAAGAAATAATTTAGATTATATAAAAGAAATGAATAGTCAGTGGTATATATAAGTTATAACTCTTATATATATATGTAGACACTAATATAAAATGTTTTATATGATTGGTATAGTTTAATTTATGATGCCCTTCAATTTAATTTATGTGATTGTATAAACTTAATTTCTATAATAGTATACAGACATTTGTATGATTATGAATTATTATTTTAAAAATAAAATAAATTATTTTTTAATAACAAGTATGTCATTTTTTTAAAACAGAATAATTCGTAAATTGGGATAAAGAAATATAGTAGATTGTATGTCTTATATTTAGGTATTTCATTCTCTTATGTTTTTATTGTAGTAGTAGGTTATTTTTGGTTCTTCTTTTGAATATAACTAACTAATTCCAGTATTATGGATAGTTTTTTACTGATTATCTTTTGATAGGATTGTACGAAATTATGTAATGTTTTGAGGGGTGTGCTTGGTAGGCAGTACACGGAGAGATATTTCAAAATAAAAATAAAAATAAATTTATATAATATTTAATTGGCGATATAAATAAATTTTAAAATAATTTTATCTTTATCATCAATCAAATATAATATAAATTTATATCAAAGCGTAAAGTTAACCAATTCATTGGCTGGTGGGTAGCAGTACTTTGTATGGATAAGAATTAATGTACGGCTACAACTATTGTCTAATTTATTGAGCAAATTGTGTGGTCCAACTGGATATTCACTCTCTTATCCCTTTCGTTTTCCTTTCTATTTTGAAAATTCCAGGAGATCGTAATTGTTATTTCTTAGATGTGCATCGAATAAATTTATTTATATATAATAGCTAGTAAATTATATATGAAGTGTAAATTGTATTAGCTAGGCAAATACAATTAAATTGAGAAAGAATTAATTAGGGGGATCCCAACACTCGCTATACTAATTCAATCGACTAAGAAAGAATCAAGTGGGATTAAATTTTTCATCTCTCTTATGAATATTTCGCTACATTAACTCAGTCACTCTCACAATTCTCCCTTATTTATTACGTAGTAATAGTATTTGAGCATTTCTACTTTGAGCAATTTACTTTATATTAAAAAATTATATATATGACAAGGGGAATATGTAATCATTATTATTTTGGTGCATACGGGGAAAATTATGCTGCACAGTAGGTTACAAATGACACAAGCAAGATAAATGCAAGAAAACGATCAAAATGGTCCTTAATGTATGGGGCTTGAATATTTTTGGTTCTTTATATATATTATCTTACTAAAATAGTCCTTAATGTATATAAAAATATGATCATTTTGATCTTTAACTCTAAAACTAACTATACAAAGTGATATTTTTTGGTAAACTTAACTGTGGTCCCACAAAATTGCCACATGACAAACCCCTTCTGCCTCAATCTTCTCTCTTCTGCTGCAACTTTCAATTGATTTATTCTTCTCTCCATTACCTCTTTCTTTTTCTTTTCTAAACCAAATTTTACCAAAAAAATAAATAAATTGACACACAAAAATCTCTTCAAATTTCAAAGAATATTTTAAGATTCTATTTTCCACCTTTATCCATTACGTTTTTGCCCTTTAATGTCAACAACGGAATAAAAAAATAATACATAAAAAAGTTATTAATCTTAAAAATGACAAAATTAGAAAAAAGATATATTCTTCTCATAGATCTCTTCAACAAGAGAGAATACTTGTTTTAAACTTGAAAAGACTTTACTTATGGAGATCTCGTAAAAGAGAAATGGAGTGTTTTATCTAATTTCCTTAGTTCATATTTATTTTAATGGATTGTTTTTTTTTTTTAAATGGGAGTTGCTGGGGATTATTATTTCAGAGGGGAACTAACAAATGAGTGTAGTGTGTATATAATTTTTTTTTACAAGAATATGACAAGTGGGTGAATTGAAAATGGAGCATGACCTCTACTGATGGTGAACAAAAGAAGACCAAAATAGTCATCTGTTAAGTTTAACAGAAATTTTTACTTCTATGATTAGTTTTAGGTTAAACACCAAAATAATCATATTTTTCTATACATTAAGGACTATTTCAATAACATGATGTATATAGAGGACTAAAAATCTCCAATCCTTATATATGAAGGACCATTTTGGTTGTTTTCTCAGATAAATTGCATAAGACAAGCATCGTGCGACGAGCTCAACCTAGAAGGTGGCCCCTTCCTATCTTGGGGGCGGACCTACGTGGATGCCTGGGGTTCATTCAAACCCTAATTTTCTGTTTGTGTAGATATATTGTAACATTCGGCAATTTAAAATAACTATGAAGAGGCTTAAAAATCGAAAATAGTCATTTTTGGAAGAAAAATTCAAAATCTGGAAATTTGGCTAAGTGTGGGAAATCAATGAGTTTTGTCCAACCAGTCATAACTCCTAGCTCAGGATGAGTTAGGAGTAGTTCCAGTTATGATTGTGAAGCTTGTGGAATGACCTTTCCAACGCCACCGAGTTTGCTCAATTCCAAGTTCGTATGAGCGAGTTATGCCCTTTGAAAGTTGGGCAGTTGGCAGGGAATTCGTCCGAAAATTTTAAGGGCATTTTGGTCTTTTCCCTAGCCATTTCTTTTGGGATTATATTGTGGTGTTAGGCTGATCTTTGTATCATTTTGTCTCATTTTAAAAGAGAAAGAGTTAGGGCTCTTGAGTGAAGAAGAGAAGAAGAAAGAGAAGAAGGAGAAGAAGAAGAGAAGAAAAAGGAGATCAACAAGTTTCCGTCAAAGATCGTCATGGATATCGTCGGGGGTGATTCCTATCAAGGTATGTGAGTCCTTAGTATGGTTTGATCCTTTCCCCCACACCCCAAACTCATCATTATTGAGAAAAATTGGATATGTTGTTGAAGTTGTTGGGTTGTGTTGTTGATGTTGTTGAAGTTATTGTTGGTTGTGGGACATGATTTGGTTGTGTTTTTAAGTTGAATCTAGTGTATGTTAAGGGTTTTTAGGATCCTTAGTGTTTGGGGGTTGAAACCATTGAAGGTAAGGGAGGTTTAGAGTTGGAAAAGGAAGGAGAAAAGTCAAGTTTTCGGGGAAAAGGGTTGGGGCGTCGTGCCAGCCAACGCGTCCCAAAAGGGAATCTGAGGTCCAGCCCTTGGGGCGCCGCCCCTACCAGAGCCCTAACCAAACCTCTCTGAAGTTGGAGGTCTGGCGCTCCGCGCCTCTCAGAGCGCCAAGAGCGCCAAGCTTTCTCATTCCTTCCCCACTTTCTCATGCATGTTCCTAGGTATTATACCTATGATTTCTAGTTGTTTCCAACACTCTAAGGTACGTTTAGACATCCCGAATTCATCCATAAACTTGTGATCATATACCTTGAATCCATAGTTCAATTCAAGGCAAGTTAGGATCGAAGTTAAGGGAAGTTAGAGTCAAGTCAAGCAAGGTTTAAAAGTAAGTTCAAGCAAGTTTTTAAAGTTATTCAAGAGTCTTTATTGAATGTTTTAACTTATTTTAAGGCTCAAGTTTCAAGTCAAGTTAAGTCAAGAGTAGAAAGTTAAGTCAAGAGTTTCAAGTTGAGTAAAAAGTTTAAAGTTGAGTTCATTCTCAAAGTTATTAGGGAACTATGTATTCTCAAAGAAGTTTTAAAGAAATGTTTTTACATTTAAACAAGGTTGGAAACTGAGATTTCCAAAGAGCCTTCGAGCTAGTTTTTGAGTACTTATCTCAATCAGCAGGAAAAACATATGTTTTAAAATCATAAGAGCCAGTACATTTTTGGGAGTAGTATCGAGCACCGAATTGGGGGAGCGTTCAAAGAACCCACAGCCCCCATAAAACCATGTTAGCCACCATAGGTAGAAAAGGATCATACTTTTTAGATGAATCCTTTTCCAGATAGACTAGTAGATCCATTAGGCAGTTCAGGTCTTATACCTTTGGCCGGGTATAAAATGCTCTGGCAGCGTAAGGTCAATCGTTGTATCATCACTATAGCTCTTATGCGATGGTTGTCGGTTAAAGAAACTCCCACAATAGTTATTATATTTTCATACACAGAAATTATTGTATTTCTATATACATCTCAGGCTTATTGTATCTTTGTATACACAAAGAGTTTATAGCATGTTTTAAACAGTCTTTCTTTATATCGCACTTGTTTTAAATTGCCTTATATTGAAAGAAGTCGGTCAGGTTGAGTTGAGTTGAGCAAGGTAAGCTTTTCAGTTTCTTCCAGATTTCCTTCTAGCCTATGTTGCTTAGTTTTCCCGATCGCATACTCGTACATTCCATGTACTGATGCCAGTTGGCCTGCATCTTATTATGATGCAAATACGGGTACCCAGGATCAGCATCCAGCGCGTCGTTGATCCAGCTGAGCGCTCCAGTGTCAGTGGTGAGCCTCCTTGCATTCCGGAGGACTCAAGTATTTTGTGTTCTTAGTTTTGTTCTATTAGGATGTTGCGGGGTCTGTCCCAACATCCATCTCAGTATTTAAAGACTTCATAGACAGTCAGTCAGTTAGTTTTGAGTCTCTTATTTATGTATATATGTAAATATTTTATTTTGAGACTCGAGTTGCCGTTTTGGCCAGATTTTATCAGTTGGGTTGTTTTTAACCTTCCATTGCATTGAGTTATGCTGTTGAGTTAAGTTTCCGCTGAGTTAAGAAAGTCAGGCCAAGGGTTCGATTGGGGCCAGCAATTGTCTCCGCGTGCCGGTCCCGCCCAGGGTGTAGGCTCGGGGAGTGACATATATTAATTTTGAACTCTCTCACAAATAAGAAGCAAAGTGTGACATAGTGGTAGATCTCTTTAAAAATTGACCCTGTTTTTTTTATTAGGGTCCCATTTAAGGCTAAAAATCACTTTTCATCTTCTCAAATCCCTAAATCACTTCATTAGTTCTTCCTCCAAAACTCAAGAGCCAAATATTAAATCAATTTTGAGGTCTCTTATAACAGAACTAACTTTTTGTGATCACTACTTTTTTGTTGGCTTATTCGCACATTTATACTTTTATTATTTTTCGAACCCACTAAATGAAAATTTTAGATCAACCATTGTTTCTATTACAATCAGGTGTTTCGAACTTAAGATCTTCATTATGAAAGTCCCAAATTAAACCATTAGAGTCACCCCGAATGATTTTTACTTTTACATTTAAACATGTAAAATTAGGATTATTTATCATTAATTATTTTTTGATAGAAAAAAACTATATATGAATATACTCCCTCTGTCCAACAATAGTTGTCCACTATTGACTTGGTACACCCCTTAAGAAACAATAAATAATAGGTGTAAAATTATTGTTTTATCATTTGACTTTATTAAATTTAATGCTCTGAGAAATGTGTTAGATGATAAATAATATTATTTAATAGCAAGGGTAAAATAAACCCAAAAGATAAATTATCTCTTAATTTTCTAAATTGAACAAATATTGTTGAACAACTATTTTTAATATAGTGGACAATTATTATTGAACGGAAAAATACTAATTTCGTTCAAATTAATGATTGAGACATATAATATAGGTAATGCCAACTATTTAATATGCTTACATTAATAGATCTAGCTGTTGTCAAAGGTCTTTTTAGATTGGTAATTACTCCTTCCGTCCTTTTTTATACGACATTTCTTTCTATAAATAGTTGGTTCATAATATTGTTATTTCATAAAATTAATGTATAAATTATCATATTGTTCCTTTTTTTTTTTTATCCTTGTAGGTTATTAGCCTTGAAAATATATATTTGACCAACTTAGAAAAGCCAAGTAAATGATTCATGTTCATTGGTTAAATTAATTAATCAAAATAAATTAATTCATATTCATTGATTGAAAAAAAATTAAATAAGGATAGAAGGGTAAAGTTACATCATTTTTTAATGCAAGTGCAAAGTAAAAATGTGATATATAAAAAAAGACGGAGGAAGTAATATGTTAGTGTAGCAATGAAAAAATAATAAATGAGATTTTGAGAACCCATTAAACCAGAAAAGACAAATTATACTTGCACATCAGAGCAGAATAAAAATATAGCAAATATATAGAGAGAGAATATTAACTTGACCCTTAAATCATATCAATTATATAAAGTTAGCGTAACATGCTCCAAATTATTAAACTAATTAAAGGAGTTATCTCCTTGACGTTTTGTGAAACACTTAGATATTTTTGGATTCTCCCTACCTCATAAAGGAAATATAGCTCTTGTTTTTGCCTAGATTTTTCTTTTCCTTTTTCAAAAAGGAGATTCAATACATATGTCAAGCAAACATGGAAGAGAAGAAATCTGACCTCCACATTACAATACTACGAGAAAAATGCAAGTTGAAGTGTTTTAGCATAGATTTTAATATTGAAATTTGAAAATTTGAGTTTTTAAAATTGTGTTTGGATATACATTTTACTTCTGAATGAAAATTTCGAGAATTCAGAATTAATCTGAGCCGGTTTTGGAAATTTGAAAACCAAAATTTCAAAAATTAATTAATTTTTTAATTAAATAAAAATTTAAAGATAAATTTACAAACCGTCCCGATAATATAGTTGTTTAATTTGTTGTCCAAAGCCCACAAGACAACAGGAATATATTGTCTGCTGCAGATGGAATCTTTAGCACGAAATCAGCCCCTTTGTCCAAATCCCATCATTTACTACTGTAATACTTCCTTTCTTACTAATTACTTGTCCACTTTTAAATTGACAAATCTATTAAGAAAGCAATTAATGACATAGTAAATTTACCATTTTACCCCTATTAATTATGAAGTGGATGAAAAGTTCTGTATTTTTCAAAGTAATTAGTCATTTAATTGAAGGTATAATAGGTAAAAAAAATTATCCTTTCTTGATTTGTCAAAATGGACAAGTAATTAAGAATAACTGTAAAAGGAAAAGTGGACAAGTAATTAAGAACACAGAGCAATATTTTTTGTGTTATTTTCGGATCTTAAACAAATATTTCTAGTCTAGTAGTAAAAGACATAAAATTAGAAAATAAATTTATAAAAGGCTAGCTACCAAACTAATCACATCCTTTTTTGCATCATATAACTTAAAATTAGAGACAACTGTAGGTAGTTTAAACCTTAAACTAAAAATTGAGTTCATTTAAGTTTTAACAAAACATTAAGGGCTCATTAATTAGTTGGGGAATACGAAAGTTATTCGAGATTAATTATTTTAGGATTGTTATCTCATTTAATGTATGGGATAAAAATAACATTACAATTTCGGAATAACTAATTTCGAGATAAATTATACTGTAATTTCATCTCAATCGAACATAAAATAATCTTATTCTAAAGTTAATTCTAAAATTAATTATCTCTTATCTCTCGTACCAAATACGTAATCGTTATCCTTGTGAAATGATCACACACTCAAAACAGTAGAGGCACATGATGTAGGATTATACGCACAGATTAATATGGAAAAGAGCAAAAAAGGAAGCATTTTACTGTACAACACATTGAAAAGTAGCTATGAGAAATTTTATTAAGCGTGTTCAAAATTTAATATACATATATAAAAAATAATTTTTGACATATATACTTTATATAGTTTTCTATACATATATTATACTCTCTCCGTCCCATTTTATATGTCACATTTTTACTTTGCACTTACATTAAAAAATGATGTAACTTTACCCTTCTACCCTTATTTAATGTTTTCTTAAGTCAACTTTATTAATAAATGACAAGATTAATTAACTATTCTATCAAGAGTATAATAGGCAAAATATGGTAATTTATGCATAAATTTTATAAAATGACAAGTATTGTGGTCCTGCTATTTATAGAAAGGAATGACATATAAAATGGGACTGAGGGAGTAATTTTTTGATGAAGGGTGTCCGACTAGCCACCATAGTAGAGGTTCCAAACTGGACGGTACACAACTTGGTTTTGAAAGATATGACACTAAAAGTTGTAGAGATAGTCATCTTTCATATCGAGCCATTGAAGCAGCTCGTCGTGCTATAATCGGACACTTTTATCGTGCTATGAGCGGACAATTCCGAAGAAATGGTAAGATATAGGTAAGAGTTCTCACAGATATTCCTATAACCGGGAAACCTACAGAAGTAGGAAGAGGAAAAAGTGTTGGGTATATAACAAGAGTTAATGGGAAATGGAGGGAAGATGAAAAGAGAGAGGAACTTGAAAAGTCCTCTTAAGTAAAAAGACATTTCTCCCTCATCAGTGGTGGAAAGAAAAATAGAAGAGCTTAAATAGAGAAACACTTCAATTAATTGTTAAAATGGTTGGAAAGAGGGACCCCCATCGCGCCGTCGTCGTCGCTCGCTCGGCTTCGACTTCGAAAAATGATCGAGAGAGAGATTATTTTTTAGAAACAGCCATGACTGTTTGAAAGGTTGCAAACTTTCATTAATGGTCGTGTTGATTCAAAAAGGTTGCAACCTTTCGGAATCAGTTCCTCTTGGCTATAAATACCAGTTATTCTTCAGAATTTTTTACTTACAAAAAATTATGGTTTCTTCTTCTTCTTCTTCTGCACAAATATTTTTCGTGTACTCTACTGCCATTGAGTGGCTTGCTGACACTAACATTTTGGGTATTAATACACTGGTGATTGAGATCATTCTATCCTGGGAGGACATATTCCAAATCAAACCTCGGATACTATAGGGGAATAATTTTCTTAAGGGGGCACTGTGCATTCAGTGGGCTTAATCTTTTTCCGTTCTATCTTTTACAGATTCTGATATGTTTTACAAATTTTAGTTTTTGTGAATTAATTTCTGCTCTTCTGTTCTTACTGGTTCATTAAACTTTGGTAACTCTATGTTTCTGCAAAGTTTGTTGAAATCAATAATTCTGTTTTAAACACAGTTTGGTAACAATGTTAAGGAAATTTTTTTTTAATCTATGTTTCTGATGGAGACAAAAACCTTCGTGGTTTTATACTCCTGTTAAGTTTGCAATTTAAATTATTGTTTACTGAGTCATTTGCATCAATTTATGTTTGTTACAGATTCTGAAATGACAAATGATAATGTAACAGTGGTTGTTGTTGCACCAACCCGAACTGTTGTACCACCAACAGAGAAATTGGAAAAATTCTTTAGTGTGAATTTCAAAGGATGGCAGCAATAGGTATTTTTCTGGCTTATCACTCTTGGTTTGCAGAAATTTAACAATGAAGTAACTTCGGTGCCTGCTGTGATATGCCAGACAGGGAAAAATTCATGATTATTGAAACATGAAAACATGCAGACTTCCTATGTAAGGGATACATTTTGAGTGCTTTAGAGGATGACGTATATAATGTCTATAGTGCAATGACAACTTCGAAAGAATTGTGGGATGCACTTGAGAAGAAATATAAGACAGAAGATGGATGGTTGAAAAAGTTTGTGGTTGCAAAGTTTTTAGACTATAAAATGTCAGATAGTAAAACAGTTGGATTACAAGTGCAGGAACTTCAACCTATTTTCCATGATCTGATTGCTGAGGATATAGTAGTAAATGAAGCTTTTCAAGTGGCTATAATGATCGAGAAGTTACCTTCTTCGTGGAACGACTTCAAGAATTATCTAAAGCACAAACGTAAGGAAATGAAGCTTGAAGATCTTGTGATTTGACTCGAGATTGAGGAAGATAACAAGATCGTCAAAGAGAAGTCTCGTAAGAGTTCGACAATAATTAGAGTTAATATTATTGAACAAGCTCCTACTAAAGGCAAGAAGAGAAAGAAGTCCAACAGACAGAAGTCAGAATAGGCCAAGAAGAAATTCAAGGGCAACTGTTACAACCGTGGTAAGGCTGGTCACAAGTCTTCTGACTGTCGTGCTCCAAGAAAGGACAAAGACAAAGACAAAGACAAAGGGAAATGTCAAGCAAGCATCGTGGAAGAGATGGAAGATGCAGATGACATCTGTGCAATGATCTCGGAGTGCAACTTAGTTGGAAATCCTAAGGAGTGGTTTCTCGACTCAGGTGCCACTCGACATATTTGCTTTGCGAAAAAAGTTTTGCAACGTACACTCTTGCTGAGTTCGATGAAGATTTGTTCATGGGGAACACAACAACAACAAGGATTGCAGGAACTGGAAAAGTTATGTTGAAGATGACATCTGGCAATGTGTTGACTCTGAACAACGTTCTGCACGTTCCTACTATTAGGAAGAATTTAGTTTCTGCTGCACTGCTCATTAAGAACGGGTTTCAGTGTGTCCTAGTTAGAGACAAAACTGTGATAAGTAAGAATGAGATGTTCTTAGGAAAGGGCTACCTCACTGAAGGTCTCTTTAAACTGAATGTAACGGTTTTTGACAGTATTAATAAGAATTCTGCTTCTGTTTACTTGTTGGAGTCAAATGATTTATGGCATGCCCGTTTGGGACATTTAATTACAAAGCCTTGCGAAAATTAATTATTTTACAAGTATTGCCTGATTTCTAATGCGATAAATCGAAATGCAAAATTTGTGTGGAAAGTAAGTTTGTTAAACATCCTTACAAGTCTGTTGATAGAAATTCAAAACCTTTAGACTTCATTCACACAAATATATGCGATATGAAGTCGACACCATCTCATGGTAGGAAAATGTATTTTATAACTTTTATTGACGATTGCACTCGATTTTGTTATGTATACTTGCTTAATAGTAAGGATGAAACAATTGATGCATTTAAGCAATACAAAAATGAAGTGGAAAATCAACTGAATCTAAAGATAAAAATGATTCGGAGTGATAAGGGTGGAGAATACGAATCTTCTTTTGCTGAAATAAGTTTGGAATATGGCATTAGTCATCAAACTACTGCACTCTATACACCACAGTCAAATGGTTTGGTTGAACGGAAGAACAGAACATTAAAAGAAATGATGAATGTCTTGATAATAAGTTCTGGTTCACCAAGAAATCTATGGGGGAAATCCATCCTTACAGCTAACAAGATACTAAATAGGGTACCCCGTAGCAAAACGCAATCGATTCCATATGAGTTATGGAAAGGAAGGAAATCCAACTTGAAATATTTCAAAGTGTGGGGGTGTCTAGCCAAAGTAGAGGTTCTTTTACCCAAGAGGGTGAAAATTGGACCCAAAATAGTAGATTGTGTATTTATTGAATATGTTGTGAACAGTAAGGCCTATCGGTTTTTGGTTTACAAATTTGATAATCTTGAAATTCATGTGAATACGGTAATGGAGTCAAATAACACTGAGTTCTTTGAACACATTTATTCGTATAAAATTGAATGTGAGTCGACAAGTGAAAGACCTAAACGACCACATGAAGAATCAATGGAAAATACACTACCTAATGAGGATTCTAGGCGTAGTAATCGCCAACGGAAATCCACTTCTTTCAGACCAGATTTTGTGGCATTCTTGTTGAAAATGAGCCTCCAACATTTAAAGCAGTTATGTCTTCATCTGAGTCAATCTATTGGAAAGAAGCAGTCAATAGTGAGATCGAATCAATTTTAATTAATCACACTTGGAAATTGGTTGATCTTCTTCCAGGAAATAAACCTTTAGGATCAAAGTGGATCTTTAAAAGGAAAATGACAGCTGATGGAACTATTGACAAATATAAGGCTAGATTTATAATGAAAGGATACACACAAAAGAAAGGTCTGGACTACTTTGATACATACTCTCCAGTAACAAGGATAACATCAATTAAGATGTTAATAGCACTAGCGACAGTGCATGATCTTAAAATTCACCAAATGGATATAAAGACGGCCTTCTTAAATGGAGAGTTGGAGGAAGAAATTTACATGGAACAACCTGAAGGGTTTGTGGTTCCTGGTAAAGAAGAGAAAGTGTGCAGACTTGTGAAGTCGCTTTATGGGTTCAAGCAAACACCCAAACAATGGCACGCTAAATTTGACCAAACAATGTTGGCAAATGGATTCAAGATTAATGAATGTGATAAGTGTGTTTACATTAAAAACGTTATGAATCATAAAGTCATTGTTTGTATGTATGTTGATGACATGTTAATAATGAGTAAAGATATTGACGATATCAATGCTATTAAGCGCATGCTGTCCAACAAGTTCGATATGAAGGACTTAGGAGTTGCTGATTTGATCTCAGGGATTAGGATTCTCAAAACTCCTCAGGGACTAGCATTATCTCAATCTCATTATATTGAAAGAGTATTGGATAAGTTCAAGTACTTAAATTTCAATGTTATCAAAACTCCAATTGATTTAAGCTTTACATTTCAAAAGAATGTAGGTGAAATGTCACGACCCAAGCCTAGGGCCTAGACGTGATCGGCGAATGGGAAACCCGAAAGAACCCCAAACAAGCCTCATAGCGTATCATTACACATCCTTGGTCGCGGAAGCAATTAAAATGACCATAAGCGATAAGCATAATCAAGGGGGAAATCAGGACTAAGGGAGCAAGAGAAAAAAAAAGGAATGATACATAAATACAATAAATGAGTCAAGCTCAAGCACAATACACAACTTGTCCAACACTACCTCTAAACATGGGTACTTAGCGGGGGCCAAGCCAAACTACCGGGCTCACCCTCATTGTCAAAACATAACAAAAAAAGGAAAAGTCTTATAATAGCAAAAGATCATAAGCAACGTCCCCGCAATGGAGGACTCACCAATAACCTCGATAGAAAATCGTATTAGCCACGCGGAGGAGGATGGTCAAGCGGTGCTCCGGTCCCTACATGGTGACATCATGTAGGCATAGAGTATGCATTAGTACGTTTGAATGTGTACTAAGTATATGGGATGAAATGCAATGCTACAATAGATGGACATCATAGGAAAAATGCATAATCATACCCGACAGATAGCATATTAATGAAATGATATGTATAATGACGGTTACATAAAAATCATATTTAGTGGAACGTAGTACATGTGTGGCGAGTGACCATCAATATAGTATTTCCAAGGCCTACCACCCCCTTGGAGAGGCGAAAGAGGTACAAACCCCTTAATGTGGTTACCGGGCCTACCACCCCCCGAGCTAGGGACCAAGGTACAAACCCCACGATGTGGTTATACGGGCCTACTACCCCCCGTACTAGGCAACTAAGGTACTAACCCCTCGATACGATTACCCGGGCCTACAACCCCCCGAGTTAGGCTTGGTCGACTCACAACACTTATATAGAGAAAATCATATACATGTATCCATTTCATCATCATTTCAATGATTATATGACCATCCGACTCATAGGACGTACATTGGACCTTCCATTTCCTAAGAATTCTATAAGTGGGCATTTTATCAAACACATGGTGGGCTATTGTTAATGTAAATAAAATCATGTATTTCAAGAGTACTAAGTCCAACCAATTTTAAAATCCATATAAATCAGCCCACCAACAACATACATATATATAAATCAACCTTCATAATTTGATCATGAAAGCATGAAAACCATAAACATCACATAATAATTCCATTTCATGATAATATGCAAAATAGACCATAATAGGGTGTGTAGTAGTAATTCCATACTTCAAGAGTTCATAAATAACCATAAGGACCCATAAACTTGAAGTAAAAATAGAGGATAAATGGTTGGACTTGTGGAAAGGAAGGTTTCCACAATCAAACCCACATACCTCAACTTTGGAGAATCCTTGATGAAGATTGGAATGGAGAATTGAAGCTTGAGATTGAGTCTTGAATCCGGAATTAGAGCTTGAGATGTTTGAATTTGGTTGAAGATCTTGGTGGAATTTTGGAGAGGGCTTAGAGAGTGTTTTTGAGTGTTTTGACGTTAAAAAAAAAATATGATTAAGTATGGGACATATCCCCTTTTTATAAAAAAAACGCCCAACACTTAGCCTAAAAAATGAGGCTTTTAAAAAAAATAGCTTACTGGAAATTGCAAATCTGCACAGACAGATTTTACGAAAATGGTCATAACTCTCTCATCCTAACTCGGAATGAGGTGAAACCAAGTGCGTTGGAAAGCTAACTCAAAGGGCTTTAATTTAATAGGTAGTGGTCCTTCCAGTTCCTTGTGTGCTAAGAGATATGACTCTTTAAAGTTGACCCTCCAAATTGCATTTTTTGCGATTTTGGAATTTTGATACGGTTGCACTAAAATTTGGGTTAGACCTATTTCCCACTCAATTTGACCCCCTGAATAATAATATGAAGTCAAATTTCCAAAATCATGTACGGATTTTGAGATATATGGAAATTACAATTATAGGTGTTTCCGTAGCACATTTTCGGACAATTTTTGGGGTCGTTTCAATATCTCTCCCTTGGGAACATTCGTCCCCGAATGTTAAAGAAACGTACATGAGGGATGCAAACATGGCAATATCAGCCCACATAAGGATGCAACAATGCACTTACACCTTATTTCAAAAACCTCAACATAGTTGTAAGACCACAATGAACTTGTCAACTTAAACATATATGTATGCAATGACATGGGGGCTGAACTTAAGACCTGAGATTTTATAAAGGGCTTAGATCAATACCTTAGACTTGAGTGGAGTGGAAAAGATAAGGATATCGCCTTTGCATGTCCGCTTCGGCCTCCCAAGTAGCACTTTCAACTTGTTGATTTCTCCAAAGGACTTTAACGGAAGCCACATCTTTGTTTCTTAACCTCTTCACTTGTCTATCTAAAATCTGGACCGGAACCTCTTCATAGGTCAAATTATCTTCAACAACACCCATAACATCAAGAGACACAATGGCATTCGGATCACCCACACACTTCCTCAACATAGACACATGAAATATCGGATAAACCAAATCCATTTCGCTAGGCAATTCCAACTAATAAGCTACCTTGCCAATTCTCCTCATCACCTTATAAGGACCCACGTATCTTGGGCTCAACTTGCCCTTCTTACCAAAACGAACCACACCCTTCATGGGTGACACCTTCAAATAGACCCAATCACCAACTTGGAATTCAAGAGCCCTTCTCCTCACATCGGCATAGGACTTTTGGCGACTTTGGGCCGTCTTCAACCTTTCTCTAATCATCCTAACCTTCTCAAGAGCCTCCATAACTAGATCTGGTCCTAACAAGGCCACCTCACCAACCTCAAACCACCCAACCGGTGATCTACAACGCCTCCCATAGAGAGCCTCAAAAGGAGCCATACCGATGCTAGAATGATAGCTATTGTTATAGGCAAACTCAATCAATGGAAGATGATCATCCCAACTACCCTTAAGCTCCAATACACAAGCCCTAAGCATATCCTCAAGTGTTTGGATAGTCCTTTCTGCTTGTCCATCCGTTTGTGGGTGAAAGGCCATAGTAAGCTTAACTCTCGTACCTAGACCCCTTTGAAAGGACTTCCAAACGTGTGAAGTAAATTGAGTACCACAGTCCGATATGATGGATAGAGGAATCCCATGCAACCTTACCAAGTCATGAATATATAACCTTGCATAATCTTCCACCCCATATGTTGTCTTTACCGGTAGAAAATGTGCCGATTTTGTCATCCTATCAACCACCACCCAAATAGAATCAAAACCTTTTCTAGTCTTGGGTAAACCAACTACAAAATCCATATTAATTTCTTCCCACTTCAGAGTAGGAATCTCTATGTCTTGGGTTAGACCACCCGCCCTTTGATGTTCGGCCTTGACTTGTTGACAACTATGACAACCGGAGACGAATTTAACAATGTCCTTCTTCATGCCTCCCCACCAATACACATCCCTCAAATCTCTATACATTTTGGTGGAACCGGGGTGAATGGAGTAGGAAGAATTATGAGCCTCATCAAGAATTTTCTCCTTCAAATCATCAACACAACAAGGCACACACAACCTACCTTGGTACCTAAGGGCACCATCTCCCCCTTGGGAGAAAACTTCCACCTTGCCCTCTTTCACCAAGGCCTTCAATTCTAACAAGGAAGAGTCAAGATCTTGTTTTGCTATCACCTCATCAACCAAGGAAGACCTAGCACCATCAACAACGACCATACCATCATTACCAACCTCTTCCAACCTAACCCCAACCTAGCCAACCGATGCACCTCCCTAGCCATTTCCCTATCACTAATATCAACATGAGCTAGGCTACCGATAGACACCCTACTCAAAGCATCCGCCGCCACATTAGCTTTACCGGGATGATAATGCACACTCATATCATAATCTTTAAGAAATTCTAGCCACCTTCTTTGTCTCAAGTTGAGGTCTTTTTGGGTGAAGACATATTGGAGGCTCTTATGATCGGTGAACACATCAACATGTACCCCATACAAGTAATGACGCCAAATCTTTAAAGCAAACACCACCGCGGCTAATTCAAGGTCATGCGTAGGATAGTTCTTTTCATGCACTTTGAGTTGTCTAGACGCATAGGCTATCACCTTACCATTTTGCATTAGGACACAACCCAAGCCAACTCTAGAAGCATCACAATACACAACGAATCCCTCAAGCCCATCCGGTAGTGACAATATAGGAGCGGACACAAGTTTATCTTTCAAGGTTTGAAAACTCCTTTCACACTCGTCGGTCCACTCAAACTTAGCCTTCTTTTGTGTCAACTTAGTCATGGAAGAAGCAATAGAAGAAAACCCATTCACAAATCTCCGATAGTAACCCGCTAAGCCCAAGAAGCTCCTAATATCCGACGGGGTCAATGGCCTAGGCCAATTTCTAATCACATCGGTCTTCTTAGGATCTACCTTAATACCATCCCCCGACACCACATGACCTAGGAAGGCAACCTCCCTCAACCAAAATTCACACTTTTCATACTTGGCATACAACTTCTCCTCTCTCAATCTTTGCAACACAACCCTCAAGTGACCCATATGTTCTTCCTCGCTATGCGAATAGATTAAAATATCATCAATGAAGACCACAACAAAGGAATCAAGGTAGGGTTTAAAGACCCTATTCATTAGGTCCATGAAGATAGCCGGTGCATTGGTCAACCCAAAGGACATGACCACAAATTCATAATGCCCATACCTAGTCCGGAAGGCTGTCTTGGGAATGTCACACTCCCTCACCTTCACTTGATGATACCCGGACCGAAGATCAATCTTAGAGAAGTGGCTAGCCCCTTGCAATTGGTCGAACAAGTCATCAATCCTAGGAAGAGGATATTTATTCTTGACGGTGACCCTATTGAGTTGCCGGTAATCAATACACATCCTAAGGGACCCATCTTTCTTCTTCACAAACAACACCGGTGCACCCCATGGTGATTGGCTAGGCCTAATAAAACCCTTCTCCAACAAGTCCTTCAATTGTTCCTTCAACTCCTTTAACTCCGCCGGGGCCATACGGTAAGGGGGAATAGAAATGGGTTGAGTATCGGGGAGGAGGTCTATGCCAAAATCTATTTCCCTTTCGGGAGGAACACCGGGAAGGTCATTAGGAAAGACATCAAGGAATTCATTTACGATCGGAACCGACTCTATAGGAAGGGTTTTGGACTCCACATCCCTAACCCTCACAAGGTGATAGAGACACCCCTTAGAGATCAACTTACGGGCTTTAATGCAAGAGATGAACCTACCCTTGACTACCACATTTTGGCTTTTCCACTCAAGAATGGGTTCACTTGGGAATTGGAACTTGACCCTACGGGTTCTACAATCAATGGAAGCATAGTATGCATGCAACCAATCCATCCCAAGAACAACATCAAAATCGACCATGTTCAACTCAACAAGATCACAAGGCAATATTTTATGCAAGATGCAAATAGGACAATTTCTATAGACCTTCCTAGCAATAACATATGCACCAATAGGAGTAGACACCTTATATGACTCACGCAACAAGTCAGGCTCAACATGAAACTTTTTGGCAACAAAGGGGGTGACAAAAGAAAGAGAGGCACCCGGATCAATTAATGCATATACATCAAAGTCAAAGATTTTCAACATACCGGTAACGACGTCGGGGACTTCATCGACCCCTTGCCTCTTATGCAAAGCATAAAATCGATTGTGCCTTGGGGCACCATCTTGTCGGCCCCCTCTCCCCAAAGGAACCGCATTGGCACATTGTGGACGGACCTCCTTACCCTTGTTGCGATTTCGAGGACAATCTATTGTCTTGTGCCCCATTTCTCCACAGCTGTAGCAAGCACCGGTACTTCTCAAGCACGGGCCACCATGGCCCTTACCATACTTCGGACATACATCAATAGGACTCATACCACCAACACCTTGGGCCCTTGGAACATCATTGGCAAACCCCTTATGGGGCGCATGAGAAGACCCTTGGCCTTGATGAAACCGGCCTCCCCTTCGACTTTGGAACTTGCCCTCAAAACGGGCCCTCTTGGCCTCATGACCCATCCTCTTCCTCAACTTCTCCTTCTCTATTTGTTCGGCATAGACCATCAAGCGGGACAAATCCATGTCACTAATCAACATTGCGGACCGGCATTCTTCACTCACTAGGTCGGACACACCCATCACGAATTTGTTCATTCTAGATCGAAAGTCGGCAACCAAGTGTGGAGCATATCTTGAAAGTTGGTTAAACTTGATGGCATACTCCCTCACACTCATAGACGCTTGTTTTAAATTCATGAACTCCACCAATTTGGCTTCCCTACGTTCAAGAAGAAAGAATCGATTAAGAAAAACCGTTTTGAACTCTTCCCAAGGCACCACATAGTTTGCCTCTTTCTCTTCCTTCCATTGGTTGTATCATATTTGGGCCACCCCTTTTAGTTGGTAGGCCGCCAACTCCGCCTTATCTTCTGACCTCATGCCCATGATAGCTAATATCTTGTGGACTTCATCAATGAACTCTTGAGGGTCTTCATCTAGCTTAGACCCACAAAATTCCGGGGGATTCATCCGCATGAAGTCTCTTACCCGAGATGCCGGGGTAGGAGCCTGAGGGGCTTGGGCCCCGTGGTTGGCTTAATTAGCCATAGCTTGTGCAAATAAAGTAAAGGCATCCCGAAGATCCCCATTGGTTGGTTATTCCTCGAATGCGCGGGCTCGTCTTCCTCTTGTATTAGGCATGATCTAGCATAGAAAAGAACAACAGTTAGGGAAGAACTTAATTCAACTCTACAGCACGACTTAGAACATGGAGAAGGGAAACATTTCCTAAAACGTCTCATAGTCTCCTACTCATAGTTGTGGTGCACAACACAACCATGAATCAGACTCTAATCAACGCGGTGTGTTGGACTCCGAGGATATATCAACCTAGTGCTCTGATACCAAGTTTGTCACGACCCAAGCCTAGGGCCTAGACGTGACCGGCGAATGGGGAACCCGAAGGAACCCCAAACAAGCCTCATAGCGTATCATTACACATCCTTGGTCGCAGAAGCAATTAAAATGACCATAAGCGATAAGCATAATCAAGGGGGAAATCAGGACTAAGGGAGCAAGAGAAAAAAAAAGGAATGATACATAAATACAATAAATGAGTCAAGCTCAAGCACAATACACAACTTGTCCAACACCACCTCTAAACATGGGTACTTAGCGGGGGCCAAGACAAACTACCGGGCTCACCCTCATAATCAAAACATAACAAAAAAAGGAAAAGTCTTATACATAGCAAAAGATCATAAGCAACGTCCCCGAAATGGAGGACTCACCAATAACCTCGATAGAAAATTGTATTAGCCACGCGGAGGAGGATGGTCAAGCGGTGCTCCGGTCCCTACATGGTGACATCATGTAGGCATAGAGTATGCATTAGTACGTTTGAATGTGTACTAAGTATATAGGATGCAATGCAATGCAACAATAGATGGACATCATAGGAAAAATGCATAATCATACCCGATAGATA
>NC_064289.1:7595501-7865273 GCF_019186545.1 Solanum stenotomum | reverse complement strand
ATAATAATTTCATTTCATGATAATATGCAAAATAGACCATAATAGGGTGTGTAGTAGTAATTCCATACTTCAAGAGTTGATAAATAACCATAAGGACCCATAAACTTGAAGTAAAAATAGAGAATAAATGGTTGGACTTGTGGAAAGGAAGGTTTCCACAATCAAACCCACATACCTCAACTTTGGAGAATCCTTGATGAAGATTGGAATGGAGAATTAAAGCTTGAGATTGAGTCTTGAATCCGAAATTAGAGCTTGAGATGTTTGAATTTGGTTGAAAATCTTGGTGGAATTTTGGAGAGGGCTTAGAGAGTGTTTTTGAGTGTTTTGAAGTTAGAAAAAAAATATGACTAAGTATGGGACATATCCCCTTTTTATAAAAAAAAACGCCCCAACACTTAGCCTAAAAAATGAGGCTTTAAAAAAAAACAGCTTACTGGAAATTGCAAATCTGCACAGACAGATTTTAGGAAAATGGTCATAAGTTTCTCATCCTAACTCGGAATGAGGTGAAACCAAGTGCGTTGGAAAGCTAACTCAAAGGGCTTTAATTTAATAGGTAGTGGCCCTTCCAGTTCCTTGTGTGCTAAGAGATATGCCTCTTTAAAATTGACTCTCCAAATTGCCTTTTTTGCGATTTTTGAATTTTGATACGGTTGCTCTAAAATTCGGGTTAGACCCATTCCCACTCAATTTGACCCCCTGAATAAGAATATGAAGTCAAATTTCCGAAATCATGCATGGATTTTGAGATATATGGAAATTACAATTGTAGGTGTTTCCGTAGCACATTTTCGGGCATTTTTGGGGTCGTTTCATGAAAGTGACTCTCAATTGGAATATGCCAGAGTGTTGGGAAATTTGATGTATATTATGAATTGTACGTGACCAGATATAGCATGTGCTATTAACAAACTGAGTCGGTTCACTAGTAATCCGAATCAAACTCACTGGATGGCAAATGAAATGTGTGTTGGGGTATCTGAAACATACACAACACTGTGCTTTGCATAATAATAAATATCTTGTCTTGATTGAAGGATATTGTAATGCAAATTGGATCACCGGGTCAAATGAAGTAAAATCCACAAGTGGTTATATGTTTACACTTAGTGAAGGAGCAGTCTCTTGGAAATCGTCCAAACAGACATGTATCGCTCGCTCCACAATGAAATCTGAATTTGTTGCTTTAGATAAGGCTGGTAAAGAAGCTTAATGGCTCCGAAATTTCTTAGAGGATATTCCATTCTAGCCGAAACCTGTGGGACCTATTTGCATACATTGTGATAGTCAAGCAACAATAGGTAGGGCATGGAGCGTCATGTACAATGAAAAGTCTCATCAAATATGACGGAGACATAACACCGTAATAAAACTGCTTTCTTGTGAAATTATCACAATTGACTATGTGAAGTCAAGCGATAATGTGTCAGATCTACCAACGAAAGGCCTAGTGAGAGAGGCAGTTGAAAGATTATCTAAAGGAATGGGTTTACGGCTTAGGACAAGTCAGCATGGCGGTAACTCTATCTAACAGATTGGAGATCCCAAGAGCTAGATTCAAGGAGAAAAATAAAATTGTGACTGATGGTTCGACATTGTCAATCAACTCAATCGATCATTCTCATGATGAATACAATGTTCAGGAACAAGGTTAAGACTTTAAGGCTTGTTAATGAGTTAATAAAGCTTAATGTTTTTAATGATTTGCTAAGTTTGGCAGATGACCAAATAGTGTATCTACGAGATGACACGATTAGAAATCACTTATGTGAGTGTGAAGTGTAAGTCGTTTCAAAGAAAATTTTATGTCAAAAGCCTATTCTCTATACACTCATGAAACCAGAAGGTGTTCATGGTTGAAATGAACACAACCATAAGAACCATAAACGGTAAAGGGTTAATTGTGTGACATATAATTGTCTAGGTATACACCAAAGTTCGACGGTTCAAAGATATCGCATCTACCGATTGACCGAGTATATCTGACATATGTTCACTATGAAAGTCCAATGGAAAACCTACTTATCCAGATGCAATTAATCATTGCTTGTAAAGTACACACTCGTCCGTGCATTTCTTTTGTTATAATCATTCCCCATTCATGTGGGGGATTGTTGGGTATATAGCAAGAGTTAATGGGAAATGGAGGGAAGATGAAAAGAGAGAGAAACTTGAAAAGTCCTCTTATGTTTTAGTAAAAAGGCATTTCTCCCTCATCGGTGGTGGAAAGAAAAATAGAAGAGTTTAAATAGAGAATTACTTCTATTAATTGTTAGAAGGGTTGGAAAGAGGGACCCCCCTCGCGCCGTCATCGTCGTCGCTCGCTCAGCTCGACTTCGGCTTTGGAAAATGATCGAGAGATTATTTTTTAGACAAAGTTTGTTTTAATTATTTAGTTAATTAATTAAATCAAATGGCCAAAACGTTTCAATTAATTACTTAATTAACCGAAACGTTCAGACTCGACTCGGATCCGCGCGCAACCCATTTTATTTAAATTTCCCGCCGTTGGAAATGATTGTTCTGAAAGGTTGCAACTTTCAGGAACAACCATAACCGTTTGAAATGTTGCAAACTTTCATTAATGGTCGTGTGGATTCTGAAAGGTTAAAACCTTTCAGAATCAGTTCCTCTTGGCTATAAATACTAATTATTCTTCAAAATTTTTTACTTACGAAAAATTATGGTTTCTTCTTCTTTCTTCTGCACAAATATTTCATGTATTCTACTGCCGTTGAGTGGCTCGCTGACACCAACATTTTGGGTATCAATACACTGGTGATTAAGATCATTCTATCCTGGGAGGACATATTCCAAATCAAACCTCGAATACTAGAGGGAAATAATTTCCTTAAGGGGACACTGTGCATTCAGTGGGCTTGATCTTTTTTCGTTTTGTCTTTTACATATTCTGGTATGTTTTACAGATTTTAGTTTTTGTGAATTAATTTATGTTCTTCTGTTCTTACTGGTTCATTAAATTTTTGTAACTTCGTACTTCTGCAAAGTTTGTTGAAATCAGTAATTCTGTTTTAAACACAGATTGATAACAAAAGGAAATCCTACGGATTGGATTGCTTGTGTGTACAAGTGAAAATCTAAAAGAAGAAATTAAAGTAAAAAAATAGAACATAAAGGGTAATTGCCAATTAGCGTGGTGTCACAGACTTAAAGTCTTACTAAAGATACGTGCGGCACTTGACAACTTACTCACGAATCTTTCACGATCTTGTAAGCTCAAGTAAGCCCTTTAAGACTAGATCGCTAAGAGAATGCTTAAGGAAAGACTTAGAAAGAACAAAGAGAGTTTTAGAAGAAGGTTTGTGTATTGCTTTTGGAAGATTGTTTTACAACTTCAATGGTTGGATTCCTTGCAAATGAATGGCACCACCTATTTATACTAACTCCTAGAGACTAAAGTACAATTTTAAATTACTTCCTAAGTCCCTAAACTTATTTACACAAAAGCCTCTCTCTAGGGTTCTCTACACACTCTAGAGAATTCCAAGGCTTTCTTGGAAACTATCTAAATTATTCTAGAGAATTTTAAGGAACTCTCTAGCCTTCTTGAATATCTAAAGGGTTTTAGAGTCTTCCGGAAAGCTCTCCACAACTCTAGACCCTTCCGCCCCTATCCGGA
Organism: Solanum stenotomum; assembly: GCF_019186545.1. Classification (NCBI taxonomy): domain Eukaryota; kingdom Viridiplantae; phylum Streptophyta; class Magnoliopsida; order Solanales; family Solanaceae; genus Solanum; species Solanum stenotomum. The sequence goes on along the minus strand of NC_064289.1, from coordinate 7,861,630 downwards.
CGCCAAATTTAACTGTGATGTGGCGGGACATGACACTCTCCCCCACCTATTCATGCGACGATCGCGTCGCACTGCTGCTACATCGTCATCCGAGCCTTGTGCGTGCGCGACCAATAGTCCATTGACTCGATTAAGGCCCTTGCGCAACGCCTTTAACGTTTTTCATATCGCTTCTAGCTCGATCTTCCAGTCTACCTCCTTTCTAGGAGGCAAGCGCCTCGACGGCCTCTTTAGCATCACGACATTATTCTCTTTTGGCACCTTCTTCATGCACGGTGGCAAGGACCTTCTTGCACCATTGTCCTTCTTTGAACTTGCAATGGTGACTCTAGACGTCGACTCCTTCTTCTTAGGGTTTTTCTCGAGCTGCATGGCCGTTAAGCGGACTTGTCCTTCCGTCTTCGGCAACTTGACCATGGGCACCATACATAATCTTTCTTGCTCCATGACTAGAAGTCGTTGGAGGTAGGGGTCGATCATCGCGTGGCACTACTGGAAGAACTCCTGCCCAAGAATTATGTCAAAGAGATCTAAAGGAGCAACAATGAAGTTGGTCTTACCTTGCCACTCACCTAGCGTGATGCTCACTCCATGCGCGACTCCGTTCACAGGAGTCGGGGGTGCATTGACCGTCCTGAGTTGGGCGTTGCTTGAACTGTAACTCAGCCCCAACCTCGTTGCTGTCTTTTTGGTCATGAGATTGACCTCTGCACCCGTGTCGACCAAAGCACAAGCGGGTTTTCCATTGATCTTAAGGTCGACATACTGCGCGCCGTATCCTTTGGGTTCTCTGGCTGCTTTGTGATGGCTCCGCATAGTCCTATCAAGCCCAACTGTGTCGTCTCTGCGTCTTGTCCTTGCTCTTGTGCGTCTTTCTCCTTCCACTCTCGCAGGATAGCACCAAGACTCTTCAGTTCAGGGCACCTTGCATCACCATGCGGCCCGCCGCATATGTAGTAACCACCTTTGTTGGCAACCTCTGTCTTCTTCTCTGTGTTGCCATGACGTCCAGACTTCTTGCCATCGGACTTATAGGTGTCATGCTTCTTGGGATGTGGCCGCTGCTCCTCGCCTTTGCCACGATTTCCCCCACCATGGTCATGACTACCTCTTGCCTCCTCTCCTCTGGCTCTGTCGGGCTTCTCCTGCCTAAAGTCTGTCAAAGTTTCGGCCTGCGTGATGGCTTCATCTATGATTCTGACTTGGCGACATTCCAACTCCATCCTGGCCCAATTTTGCAGCCCATCCATGAAGTGGAACAACATATCATCATCCGTGAGGTTAGGAATTTGAAGTGTGAGGGTAGTGAACTCCTGCACATATGCGCGGATGCTACCCGTTTGCTTCAGCTCCCTAAACTTGCGCTTCGCCTCATAGATGACATTGTTAGGGAAAAAGGCTTTCTTGAACTCCTCCCGGAATTGCTCCCAGGTGTTGATGGTGCACATCTCTTTCCCTACCTCGGCCTTCTTGCGCCTCCACCATAGCATGACTATCTCCGAAAGATACAACACAGCGGTGTTGATCTTACTCTTGTCGCTCTTCAACCCGTTGCACTTGAAGTAGTTCTCCAAATGCCAAAGGAAATTCTCCACCTCTTGCGCGTCACAGACGCCTTTGAACATAGGTGGCTTGGGAGCCTCAACCCTGGCCTCCCTATCTCGGTCAAGCGACGATGATCCTCCAGCTGCCCTACCTTCCTTGAGTGCTTTCATCTCGGCCTCTATGGTCTCAATCGTGCTCAACGCCTCGATGAGCCGACACTCCAAGGAAGTGATAGCCTCCTTCATCTCAAACTCAGCTCGCTGACGTCCCTCCAACTCCTTACGGATGTTTTCGGTCTCTTCAAGGGTGAAGTCCTCAAGAGTCTTGAATTTGCCATCAGCCACGTTCAAACGCAGGCCTACTATCTCCACGGCCTGCCTCGCCACTTCAACCCTTGCGACCCATTCTTCTCCAGCGGTGATGTCAATAGGTTCCTCGTCACGGTCATCGTCACTTGTTTCGGTGGTCGAAGGTGGATGAGATGTTAGCGCCTTGCTTGGTGTGGGATCCAACAGCATTTCTTCACGACTCTTTTGGTGCTTCTTTCCCTTTTGGGCCTTTTTCCACCATCCGGACGGATGTTGGTGGTGTTAGCGGCGTTTACGTCCCCTTCGGTTGCCATTCCCTTAGTGCAAACCTGGCTCTGATACCACTTTGTCACGGACTTAGAGTCTTACTAAAGCTCCGTGCGGCACTTGACAACTTACTCACGAATCTTTTACGATCTTGTAAGCTCAAGTAAGCCCTTTAAGACTAGATCTCTAAGAGAATGCTTAAGGAAAGACTTAGAAAGAACAAAGAGAGTTTTGGAAGAGGGCTTTTGTATTGCTTTTGGAAGATTGTTTTACAACTTCAATGGTTGGATGCCTTGCAAATGAATGGCACCACCTATTTATACTAACTCCTAGAGACTAAAGTACAATTTTAAATTACTTCCTAAGTCCCTAAACTTATTTACACAAAAGCCTCTCTCTAGGGTTCTCTACACACTCTAGAGAATTCCAAGGCTTTCTTGGAAACTATCTAAATTATTCTAGAGAATTCTAAGGAATTCTCTAGCCTTCTTGAATAATCTAAAGGGTTCTAGAGTCTTCCGGAAAGCTCTCCACAACTCTAGACCCTTCCGCCCCTATTCGGACGCCAAATTTAATTGTGATGTGGCGGGGCGTGACAGTGGGCTGAGTTAATACTTGGTTGAATTTCCTTTTTGTGGACATATATTAAACTTTTTTACTCCATACAAGTAAAAAAAGCACAAGTACTGTTTGTGGTCCATGAAATTATATTTAAGCCAAAACTTTGGTAGTTGTAATGCTAAAAGGGGGGTACGTAGTTTTTTTTAATGTTTTTTTCTTTTTGTCTCTTTTCTACTTTTGACTAATTGTTTGGTCAAATGAAGTAAGAATATGAGGCACTTAAGCTTGTCTAAACATGGCACTCACTTAATTATATTTGTAGTACCTTTCACTTTCTTACTTTATTTATCAAAAACTTGATAAATTGGATTGTTTTCATTTAGTGCAATAGAAAGAAGGATTCAATTGATATTAAATCAAAGTATTGCATAATTATTTTTTTTTGATAATCAAGCTAGTAATCTTACTTAATGACTAACACATATGCTACCAACTTTATTAGACCTTTGATGACCAAATATTCTATCTTTATCGAATAAAATTGGAAGACGTTTATGCAATATAGCAATTTCATTACCTTACAGTGCCATGAGATAAGGTTTTCTTCTAATATTATATTAGTTTACGTTCTCATATATCCAACTTAAAATCGGTCATGATGTTGATTTTTGCTTCTTGTTTTTACGTACTCAAAGTTCTTCCCACTTAATTTGATTTTTTTTTTTTGTTTTTTGCATTCATTTGTGAATTTCTAATTAGATGAATTCTTTGCATCTATAAAAAATAATAATTTAGTAGGGCCTTATAAGTTCAAACTAGGAAACATGTACTTTCACCTTGATCATTTGTTGTGATAAAGGCACTCAAATAAATATGTATGTGTTCTCTTTTGGAGAATAAATATAAGATTCATTTAATTTGATCAAGACATCAAAAGAAGTCAAAAGTAAAAAAAATTAACTAAACCTTATATGGCCTACCTAATCATGAATTGGTAGTTAGGATAAGATAATAATAATTATTATTCCTACTAAATGCGTGTGTCTCTCTTTCTCTATCTAATTATATGTCCAAATATATGCCATGAAGTTTATTACATTAGATTAAATGCCTTATTATATATGGTTCAATATTCACATAAAATGTCCCTAGCTAACTTTTAGGAGATCGACAAGATAAAATTCTTATTCCTAGTTATATCTTGTAACTACTATCCAATAGTAAATATATCAAATTAGGAATGTGCTTGATGGTTAGAATCCTATTAATCAGATAACAAATTTTCACTTTTAAAAGATTAGCACCAAAACCCAAAAAATAAACAAAACGTGTGGCCCAATCAGATTGTTATGTATTGTAATTAAAAAATATATTTAATAATTGATTAATAGTAGATTTATGTATTGTAATTTAGGATCTTAAAGACAATATTTATGTGATTTTTCCTATAAATATATACAAATCTATACATACTTGTACATGTAATATACATATTTATACATAATATATACACATTATATATAATCGATTGTATATATAATTTACTTAGGTCATGTTTGGTAAACTAAACAAATCGAATGGTATTTATTGTAACTATGCCTTCTAGATTTAAATAGATTGGATATGAATAGGATGTTTGTTAAAGGCTTGATAAAGCCCAATATCAACCTACCATCGTAAAACTGTGATTTAATAGAGTAGAATGGATGAGCGACGTCAAAATTCACAATTTATGCCTCTTAGGCTACTCCTTTGTGTTTATATTCCTAACCAAATAAGGTTCGAGTATTTGTTAAGATAAATAACATGGTGAGATAAAAAAATATAAAACTAGAAACTGTTGTTATATCCATTATTGTTGTACATATATGATACTACAACTTTAAAAAAAAAGATATATACTTTATGATCTATTTAATCACATATCTTTTGTTCATAAAAATGTTGAATTCAAAAAGAAAGAAAAAACCTTTTCATTCAAACTTGTTGAGAAGAGTAATCAAGTTGCATTTTTTCGATGTATTTTCTAAGTAAATTCCATTGTGTGTTGATATTCCTACAAAGTCTAGTACTACAATCTACTAATCAAACTACTGCTAATACAAGCTCAACACTTCATACTCATTCAATAAAACACTGTCAAAATTCAAAAGTTCTAAATATTTCAATTTTTGTTGTTGAAAGTACTATTGACCAATTAACATCATCTAGAAGATGCTCTAGAATCAAAGCATCACCCCTCTAGATGAAAGATTTTGTTACTACTCAGTAACAGTCAAAATCTCTTTATAAACTAGTCAACTACATTATTTATGATCATCTACTTCTTATTTATCAAGTTTTTATTTATGCTATTTCTTAGGACATTAAACTTTTTTTTCTACAATGAAGCTCTTAAGAAACTAAGATGGGTGGATGCCATAAAGGCTGAAATATATAGATGCATTGGCAAATAATAATACTTGGGAAGTAATTTCAAAGTTAGTTAAAAAAAACTATTGAATACAAGTGGGTCTATCCTTATCTATGTTGATGACGTACGTGTTAATTGTTGAAAGCAACCTAATCCAATAATAAAAATTAATATCAGTAGTAACTTCAATTAAAGTGAATGTGAATTTAACTACTAAAGATCAGCTGCAAGCCTGCAACTCCAATTGAAGTGAATGTGAAGTTAACTATAAGGACTTAGACAATCTAATGAAAAATTCAATTTCAAATCAAGAAGTGAAAAATGATCTACTAATAGATGTAATCAAAACATAATATGTAAACTACTATATCTTACTACAACAAATCAGATATAACATTCAGTGTATAAGCACTGAGTTAATTCTTTCATCAATCCAATAAATCACATTTAGAAGCTACTACAAGAATAATAAGGTATGTAAAAATCAGTTAATGCAAGAAATATTTCTATCAAAGTCAAAGTCAAATTTTTTTTCCCCTACTATGATGTTGACCAGACATTATGCCCCACTTCTAGAAAATTAGTAACACGATTTCTTGTTAAGATAGGAGATCACTCCTTAATCTCTTGAAAATAAAAAAAAAACAAAGCATAGTTTCAAGAAGCTCAGTAATGCTGAGTATAAAGCTTGGGATCTATAACTGCAAAACTTGTTTGGATTTTAAAATTATTCAAAGAAATTAGAGTTTTAATAAATCTTCATTTGCAAATACACACAAACAGTAATCTGCAATGCAAGTAGTTAACATAAATAATTTTTTAAATTCTTCTCTTCCATCCTATACTCTAGTTCTCTCAATTCTTCCTCTTTGTTTCCAAATTATTGCTAATTCAAATAATGCATTGTATTTATAATTTCTAATCTTTTCTTTGACGTAATTGTTGAAGAAGAAGGAAGCTGACGATTGGAACATGTCAAAGGAACAGGTTCAACGAAACTCATTGACGTGTCTGCAACAAGTGTTGATGAAGAAGGAAGCTGAAGATTGGAACATGTCAAAGGAACAAGTTCAACCAAGCTGACTAACGAGCTTACAACACTGTTGTTGTAGAATTAGAGTCGCACTAGGATTAGACTACTTATATTAATTAGGATTATATTACGACTAGAATTATATTATGATTAGGATTATATTACGACTAGGATTAGATTATATATAATTGCATTATTATTGTAGAGTCCTACGTTAACTATACTTAGAGTCGTACTACAATACCTATTACTCCTATAATAATAATAATAATAATGCTCGTCAGTCAGCGGACCTGTCAAAGTTAGATTATTTATAATTGCATTATTATTGTAGAGTCCTACGTTAACTATACTTAGAGTCCTACTACAATACCTATTACTCCTATAATAATAATAATAATGCTCGTCAGTCAGCTTCGTTGGACCTGTTCCTTTGACATGTTCCAATCGTCAGCTTCCTTCTTCATCAACACTTGCTGCAGACATGTCAGTGAACTTCGTTGGACCTGTTCCTTTAACATGTTCCAATCGTCAGCTTCCTTCTTCTTCAACAAGAGATACATAGGTAGATTATTCTTTTCTTATTATTGATAAAAATTTTATTGTTTATTAATTAAAAACGTAAATGTGGAGTAATTTTTATAGTGCTAGCCGTAACAGATAAATAATGACACATTTGGGGACAGGAAATGTTGATTTGGTTGAGACAATATTTGCTGCTATAAAATATAATAAAGATTAGCTATATTTGATAAATATTTCAAAATATAATTACATAATTACTCGTTTAGGCCCAAGCCCATCATCCCATCAGCCGATCGTTTTTTGCATGACCGTTAATTTTACGGAATTGCGGTAAAAGAATTCTTAGTATTAAGTTTTTTATTTTATTTGGCCTAACCCATCGGTAGCCCCTTAAATTTGGCACGAAATTTCACTTAGGNCAAAATGACACAGCGAAACCCTACATGAGGTGTCTAAAATGAACATCATCCACTTGAGGTGCCTAAGTGAAATTTCGTGCCAAATTTAAGGGGCCACCGATGGGTTAGCCCATTTTATTTTTAACTGATCTCTCTCCCCTGTGTATTATACATCTCTGTGAGTTTTTCTCTGTCTAGGGTTTTAACCCAGAAGAGACTTCAATCAAAATTATCGAATGCCAAGCTAAGCTCGCTAGGTTTTATTTCAGATCTTCAAAATCAGTTTAAACTCACATCTTCGGGACCTGCTATTTCGCTATTTGGTATGCATTCAATTGTTTTGTGCGTAAATTCTTTACTATTGTAGTTTTGTTTATGGGCATGTTCGTTACTGTCACTTGAAAATGCTTGAAAGTTAGAAGGTGATTTTTTAAGCTTACGAATTTGGGATTGAGATGCAGTTGATTGATTTATTATTTGCTTTGTGGAAGTTTGAATCTTCCTTGATAATATGAAGTGTCTTGCTTGCTGCTGAGGGTAGCTTTAATGTAAGTTTTGGAGAGAAAAAAAATGAGGAATAGATTGGTTCTCGAGTCAAGTTGGTGTTTTAAGTGTGTGATTTTTTTTTTTGGAGTTGTTTCTTTTAGGGGTGCAAGGTGTCCTTAGGGTGTTCCTAGTTAGAGATTAAGGTAAAACTTTTTTCTTTCTATGTGGTTTTGTAAAATATGAAAGCTGTCAACTTTGTGGACATTCACGTATTCTTTTGTCTATATGTTACTGAAAGTGTATTAGCAGTCTAGATAGTGGTAAAAAGCTTTAATGGGAAAAAAGAAGAACGCATGAGCTGGTCATGACCTAGATAAGCCAAAGTTTGTTCTGCTAGTCGCTACCCGACTTTTATAAATTGGAGGAGGGAAGTATCCCTTTGAAGTCCAATTCCTCTAATTTGGAAGTGTAGTATCAATGCTGAGATTAGCTTATTATCGTCTCAGTTTTTGCATTGAATTCTTCTTTCTTCTCTTTCCCTTTTTTCTTTTGCTTCAGTTCTGTATATGCCTGCAAGGTAAGAGAAATTTGTGTTTTCCCCTTTTCCACTGGAATTATATTTCTTGAATCTTTGAATTGTTACAAAGTTGCATTTTGTGTTTGTAGGGGGCTGCTGTGGATGACTTAATTTGGTGATCAGCACGTGGGAACTCTTAGAACGGGTGGGACCGTGAACATCAGATTTCTTAATTCTATTGGTAGCTAGCTGTTTGAGATGTATGGTCAGGGTAACTATGCAACTCAGAGTGGTCAAAATGATAACATGCCTAGGCCTCAAATGCAGCAGTGGTCTCCTGCCTCTGCCCCTCCTCCTCCTCCTCCACCTGCTGCTCAGGCCTCACGTCAACCTATATTTCCACATGGTCATCCACCAGGACCACCCCAAGTTGGTCAGCATGGCCCTCCTGCATATCAGCATGCCCATCCTGGTGTAGGTCACCCTTGTCCACCTTTTCCAGTTCCAACAAGTGGCAGCAATTCTAGTCAATATTATCCGCTACCCCCTCCTCCTCCTCCTCCTCCTCCTCCATCTACACAAGTTCAAGGAAGCACCCCAATTCTGCAATCTCACCAAGTCCCTGTGCAGCATTCCCAGTGGAATCCCAGTATGCATCTTGTTCCACCTTCAATAGCCCCGACTGCTCCTAGAGTTCTTCCACCTCCTCCACCACTAAGTCAAATGCCTTATAGAGGTGCTATTCATCGGTCATCACCAGACAGTATGCAAGTTTTTCGTCATAATCTTCCTCCACCGCCACCACCACCACCACCTAATTTGCAGAACCATGGTTTTTTCACACCTTCCCAATTTGACCCCACCACACATTCGAGAAACCCTGATTCTCATGTACAACCTGCAGTTTCTGGTCCTCGGCCACCTTTGCCGCCTTCACCTCCTGGGGATCCGCCTCTTCCACCAACTTCACCACCTCTTATATCTACCACTGCAAATGCTAATAGTGCTAAAGATGAGGGGGCGTCTGAGCACGATGGAAGGATTGCTTACAGAAAAGGTTTACCAGTAAATAAGAATTTAGCCTTGGATCTTCCATCTTCTCCTCATAAGCCTGTATCATTAGCATTTCCAGGAGAAGTCTCATCAGTTCAACTTATTAATTCAATAAACTCAGCTCCATCTCATTCAGCTGCTGATTCTGATATGGAGATGGAAGGTTAGTGTAATATATGCTGTTTGTATGCATCAAGTGTCGATTTTCTTTTTCTTAGTGCTATTTTATGCTACTTGTATCCCAATATATGGGTGTAGTTTGTCCCAGTATAAAAATCATGAGAATAATAACAAATGTGAATTGTTTAGTATTTGTTGAGGGAAACGTGGCCACATATTGTATTTGCCCTATTGAAGTATAGAAATTGAATAGGTCCGTCCTAGATTTTTTGGGATACATAAAATGTATTAAAACTTTCTAAGTGTATAGCATTTCAGGAGAGACCAAACTGACTTAACTTTTTGGAGAAGTCAGCATTTTATGGCAAGGATTCTAGCATATGTTTCCTTTGGAAAATGGTCATTGCTTCTATCTATTATTGGAACTCTTCCTTTGGGTAAGGTTTCCTTCAGTCTTATTTTCTTTTGTGCTAGTCTAGATCCCTGAACTACAAGGACCTTTGCTCATATTTGAAAGACAGATAGTGGACACCAATCAATTGCAATGGGTCAGATGCAGGGAGAACCAGTCAGTTGTTGTTAGTTGCCTCTAATATCATCTCCCATGCCTAGTATAACAGAGGAAAAGTAAAACACGGAGGTTTAAGAGGACTCCTTACTAGAGCGCCACATGCAGCAGCAGGAGTCCTAACTGTGGTTCTGATGTGTCTTTAGAAAAAGAAAGAGAAGCGAGTTTCTTGCTATTTCAGTTATAAAGAATGTGAGGTGATTGAACTACGCTTTTGGAGTTGTTGATTGCATTATCAAGTAATTTATCAAGCTCTATAGCACATTTGCCACTTCAGTATATGCTTGTTTCTTTTGCAACCTGGTCACTGAATCCTTTGCATTTCTTTATTACTTAGAAGCTTCATTTAACCTGATTGACTAGTGTGAAAGTTTGTATTATGGTTGGAACTCTGAAGCTATCTTGCTTTTCTGTTGGACTGTCAGATGATATCACCCAGCTAGATGAAGATCTACAAATCCATCCTTTGGGGGCTGAGAAGCAGTTACAGGGTAGCTTAACTGAAGATATACTACATCAAAATTCATCATGCTGTGGACCCTTGGAGTCAGAGGAACAAAGACGAGGTGAAAACTGCTTTTGCAAATAGAGGAATTAAACTGAAAATTCTGTGCAAGTGACTCATGTTAAAATAGCTCTAATGTCTATAGTTCAAAAATAAGTTAGGAAGCTACCACAAATGTGAAATCAAACTTGAGCTGATATGAGATAAAGACACCCCTGAAACATTTAATTGTTTATATGAGTAAAATTATGCTAGTAGCTTTATTTTTTTGTTTTGCTTTTGACGACATTTTGATTTGATAGCTGGTCCTAAGTCAAGTAAAGGGTGAGGTTGCAGTAGGATTGATGCTAGCTTATAGATAGTTTAATTGTAATGAATCCTCTTAACAATGTACTAAAATGAACCTAAATAGAGTGTAATGAATACATAAAATTCATATATCCAACCCATCTAACTTGGATTGAGGGTAGTTCTTGATAGATTCTTAGATTTTGTCAATTTAAAAAAAAAGATTATAAGATTTTGACTTTCTCCAAAAATATGTAAGAGATTTTGACTTTGATGCAAAGTTACCTCCTTTTTGTTTGTTTCCTCTTACATCTTCAGTCTCTGCAGATTATCCATATCGAGCGCCTCCAAGTTTTCATCAACCTTTCTTGGATGATCATGTGCAGACATCAACTTCCCTGGAGAAAAAATTGAGCCATCCTAGAGGATCACCCATTGATAAGGAGGTTGATCTTGAAAATGTTCACAGTCAGCTCATGGAAGCTGCCAGCCCTTTTAGGCTAATTCAAGGCTATGCTTCGGACGACAGTTTGGACAATGATAGTGAGAATTGTCTTGAAAATCTTGGCCGTTTGACAGTTCCTCCACCCAGTGAAGTTGTTACTATAATTCCCAAGACTGATACTGGAAAATCACCAATATCTTCAGTTAGACCTTCAAATTCTGTTGCTAAAGATGACCCCGAATCTTTTGGTGCTTTAAAATTTGAGGATTCCATTGATCATAGTAATGGAAATAGATTATCCTTGAAGAGTGATACTGCACCTGAAGGACTTCGTTCGGAAAATGTTTTGGACGTTAATGATGATGACAGTTTTGATATGCTTAGGGAAGATGCTAAGGATAAATCACCTACACGGAAGGTTGATGAATTTGGTAGATTGGTTAGGGAGGGGGTCAGTGACAGTGATTCTGATGCTTCACGAAGGTATAAGCGGAGACATGGAAAAAGAGGAAGAAGCCGGAGCAGAAGCCGCTCTCCATATGATAGGAGGAGGAGGAAGAGTCCACGGAAGAGAAAGGACAGGCGGGATCGATCTCGGAGGTACTCACTTTAATTTGCCTTTTTCTATGTTTCTGGCCAGTATCTCTTCTGTTGATTTGATTTCTACTGTAGTTATGGATGATCTTAAAATTGTCAATGCTTAAACTTTGCAGCATCTCTCCAAAGAGATACAGAAGTAGAAGCAAGTCACCTTCTAGACACGGGTCAACTTCTGGTGGTGACAAAATGAGAAGGGACAGAGGTTATCCTCAACAATGTTTTAGTTTTCTTCGAGGCAAGTGTTACCATGGAGCATCCTGTCGATATTTCCATGCTGAGCCCGATAAGAGTGATAGATCAAGATCTTACAGGAGCAAACATCAGCATCGAGATCTTCCACTTATTTCAAAGGATTCCGATATGCACGATTCAAAGGATTCTCACAGACATGAAAAGATTGGGAAACCGGTCCACAATCATGGTGGATTCAAAAGCAAGGATATTCCTGATATGGAAATGAAAGATATGAAAGAGCCTGAACCTACTTCTGATCTTTATGGAAAAGAGAATCAAATGGGACCTGCTGACAGTCCAGTAATTGTTACTGAAGTGGAGAAGCTTCCTGGTGATGCTACTGGTGGCATGCCTTCCTCAGTTGGATGTATGGGGATTCATCAGTCTGCAGATCATGTCTCTGATCAGATGCTCCTAAATGCAGAGGAGAAACCTAAAGAGAAATGTGATTCGTCTGTTTTGGAGTTATCTTCTGTCCAGACATCATTCATGGTCCCACCCGTCCAGCTTCCTCAATTTGTGTCTGCTAAGGATTCACACCCATCAGATACACTCCAGGCAGCACCCTTATCAGCTCCCTTTCCTTCATTTCCACAGGCTTCAAGTACTGCTTTTACTCAGCAGATGCCCAGAGATCACAACTTCCCTCCACCTTTTAATTCTGCATATATTGGAAGTGCTCCTCCATATCAAACTCCATTTCCTCATCAACCATCTCCATTCACTGTACCTCTGAGTTCCTCTTGGAATTCTCTTCCACCACGTCCAGCACAGGCACAGGCACCACACACGCAATTTGTGAACGATTCCTCTGGAAATGCAGCTGGTGTACAACATAGTGTTCCTCGAGTACATTTTCAACCAAGTTTAGTAGTTCCAAGGAATGACTTCTATGCAAGCACATCACCTGATATTCCTCAAGTCGGTGAACGTCATGCTTTTGTGCAGACTCAACCTATCTATTCTAGGGGATCACCGAATAGACCACCAGCTTTCCTCGGTGACTCTCTGGCTCTTGGTGAACTTCCTGGTCCATCTTCTAAGAGTTATCCTTACATGCAACAGCCACATTCTGGTCCTCAAACAGCTGGTATTTCTGTACATCTTGTTGAGCCTGGAGTAAGTTCCTCTGTGTCAAGGTACACATCTGATTTATTAGACCAGAACCAAGCTCCTCGCTTGCCTGATTTTGGTGGATCCAGATTTTCAAGTCATTTCAACCCTTATGCTTCTACATTTGACCAGCCACTAACAACGAAATTCAGTTCGGACCCTTTAATACATGGAAGAGATATGCTCCCTAGTAGTAAATATGGTGCATTTTGTTTGAGTAATATGCCAAATGATGGCCATCCTGCAGAAAGTCTTGGTTCACGAAATATTACCCCACCATCTGTGCATACTGCTGAAGGAATGTTCTCCCAGCCAGGTGGTAACCAGTATGATCCACTTTATGACAGCATAGAACCATCTACTAACTTACTTAAGAAGTCTGATCCTGGTCATAAGCTTGAAGTAACTGATGACTCAGGTGTTATGTTAAGGCTCAGTGGATCCAATGAACCACTGGATGTGGAAGTAACCAAGAGGCAGAAAGCAGATGGAGCTATTGCATTCACCGCATATGCAGAAAATGATGAATTTGGCGAGACAGCTGAGGCAGAGGTGGGTGCTGTTGAGAATGGAAGTCCAAGTGATTCCAGTGATGAGGAAGATGTTCCTACAGGAGAGATAGAGATTGAACAGGTGAAGCCATCAGGGGAGAAAAAGAAAAGCAAGGAATCCAGATCTATGAGGCTGTTCAAGATTTCAGTTGCTAATTTTGTGAAGGAGATGTTAAAACCATCATGGCGCCAAGGTAACATGAGCAAGGAGGTTTTCAAGACAATAGTCAAGAAAACTGTAGATAAGGTCTCTGGAGTTATGAAAAGCCACCAAATACCGAAGTCCAAGACAAAAATCGACCATTACATTGACTCATCACAGAGGAAATTAACTAAATTAGTCATGGTACGACCTTTTCTTATCTATGCTGTTTCCCAAAACCCTTTTATGTGATATACTGGTGATTTTTTTAAAATTGGTAGATCTACTGGAGATATTTTAGTTTTTGCCAAGGGTTTAATTAAGTTTGTAAACATTTTTAGTTTGATTAAACTAGTCATGGTAACCTGCCCGATCCAACTTGTTTAACGGGTTGGGTTATGATCTGTTGATGGACTTGATCAATGGGTTGAATCCAAAAGGACCCATCAAATGAGTGAGTCAAAACGGCTCAGCATAGTGTAACCCACGAGTCAAAATAGGCTTTTTGTAGACACTGTGGAGCCATGCTCGTCGCCCTAGACTTACCATTCTTGCCTAATCAAAACATAGTCATATTTAGAGATTGGAATAATGTACATTTGGAAGAACTTAAGCTAATAACTTTTTAGAAAAATGTGCTAGCTTTTGCATTATTTTCAAGCAAGTGTTAAAACAAGATGGAATATTGGGTGTGTTAGGTTATATCACTCATATTGACCCATCTTGATCCAACTCATTTAGACCCTATCAGATTTTGTGCGGTTGGGTTATGAGCTGATTATTGGGTTGATCCACTTTGAACCAACCCATCCATTTGCCACCTACTAGTATGACCTTTTTGACGATAAGTTCTCATTTAAATCTTAACGGAGGAGCTAAAAGTCACTTGACTATATGGAAAGGAAACAACATTTTTTTCGTTCTTTTCTTAAGAGGTTCTTATATATACTGTTACACAACAACCGTCTTATGTGATCTACTGGTGGTGTTTAGGTTTTGCTTATTAGCATTGAATTAAGTTTATGCCTACTGAACATTTTGCTTGTCTATAATTAATGTGGATTATTGAGTTTACGCTATAGTGGATCTTTCGGGAATACTTTGCAATATCTGTAAGTAGGTGGATGGGGGTTGTTGTGAATGATTATTGGTAGTAAAGCATCCTAAAGTGAAACTGGTGTAAGACATTAGAACAAATGTAATCCTTATCTAATCACTCCGATCAGCATACTTCTCCAAAGCCACTCCTCTGACCAACTAGTGGTTCTTTTGCTTCCTCCTTTGGGCACCTAGTGGTGGTAGCATGTTTGTTTCTCATTTTTATGATACCTAAAGTAGATCACTTGCTATTGTCTTAGCTTATATCACAGTCTACCAGTGTTTCTAAATGATGA
Organism: Solanum stenotomum; assembly: GCF_019186545.1. Lineage (NCBI taxonomy): Eukaryota > Viridiplantae > Streptophyta > Magnoliopsida > Solanales > Solanaceae > Solanum > Solanum stenotomum. Next base: position 7,846,564 of record NC_064289.1, on the reverse strand, counting down.
CTCCTAAAATACTAATTAAGTAGGCGTCTGGACATAAAAAATGTGATATTTGAAAAAAAAATAAAAATTTGAAGTTAAGTTGAAAAAGTGTGAGAAAATTGAAGTTGTGTTTGGACATTCAACTTGAAAAGAAGTTGAAATTTTGTGAGCGGAAAAGATTTTTCACTTGAAAAACAGGTCAAAACACTTCTAACTTAAACACATCTTAAAATATATTTTTTTTCAAAAAATCAGTCATATGTATAAGCAAATGCTGCTTTGAAACAAACAAAAATATTTCCATAGACAAATGGCTCCTTAATAACTTTGTCATGCTGGATGGAGTCAGAGATGAGGTAGCTAAACCCCTATGGTAAGTTGTCTAAGTATGGAAAATGAACCATCCATCTAGGGACTACATGATATCCCTTCATTCAAGGGGTTGTTACCTTTGAATGGATTCTGAGGTACCATTCTAAAAAGTTGAATAAGCGGGTAAAACCCTAGGTATGCAGCTTACTTCAGTTGTGGGCCTTGTTTTTTTTTGAGACTTCTAATCTTTTCATCTGACATCTTCAACACCATTCACCCCATGTTCTGAAGCTTACAATTCTCATAATCTAGAGACTTGTTGTTTGGTAGAATGTATAAAAATAATATACAATAGTGTATTAGTAATGCATGTATTAGTTATGCATAGATTATTTCTTATGCATTGTTTGGTTTGGTGTATTAAAAAATAGTATGCATTGACAATTTCTGAGGGCCATCGTACTGGGTAAAACCTGAATTAACCGTGGTGCACTTGCGGGAAACTCCTTGCCGAGGGCCTGTGCACCCCCGGGATTAGTCGGGGCTCAAAGAGACTCGGACACCCGGTGCAAATCAAAAAAAAAAAAAAAAATAGTATGCATTGTATAAAAATATTTATTTACAAAAGTATCCTTCACAATTATGGTGGAAAAGATGTAAAAGTACTTTTGAGGGGTAATTGAGTCTTTAACCATACTAATGCATGCATTAAATCCTTTGCATTACTAATACCATGGATTTCTAGGTATTAGTAATACACTCCTCAATACACAATAGAGTGTATTAGTTATACATACCATGAAAAAATGCACCAAACAAGGGATTACTAATACATATAATTAGTGCATGCACTATTTTTGCTAATACACTCTACCAAACGACCCCCAAGTGTGAAAGCCTTGGTTGTGTAGGATGCCCTGATTAGAAGACATAATGCAAATTTGATACCATGTAACTAACAGTTATATTGTACAGGGATATGTTGATAAATATGTCAAGGCATAACTGTCTCGTTGGCTGTACCAGTTGGCAACATCAGTTATTTTCTGTGTATCGTCACTGTGGATGGTACTGTGACCGCATTCAATGGCGTATGCTTTGAAATGAAGTGTTCCCTGACAACCAGTGATAGTTGCTTTGCTGCTTATTTGGACAAAAGCTTAATATGCACGACTGCCCAAAAACATTGATGCCTGGATTTTTTCCTTGAATGAGAAACATGGTATTTCGGACAACAACGCTTTGGAGGGAATGGGGTGGAGTGCTGTTACTGTACATCCAACATCTACAATCGAACAGCTTAGTGTTGAGACCACAACAACATATTTAGAAGGGCAAAATGTATGTAATAAGTTTTGGTTTAGTATTGTTTCTTCTTAATAGATGTATTGTTCAATGGGTGTTGTGTATATGAATATTAATAGCAAGCATGTTATAAATTATTTCTGTGTTGATATTCTCAAAGTATTGGCCTTTCAACTGCATTAGTGAAAAAATTAGAAAACCATATACTGCAAATTCAAAACAGTGTTCATGCTTATTGAGGTCCTTGAGTCTTAATTAGGTCGACTATCATGAACCTACACTTGCATATTTTGTTTAATACTGCAAAGAAAATTCTAGGAAGCCATGAAGTTTTTGGCTCCTATATAATTTCACTTTTTACTTTTTATCTTGAAATTTTCTCTTGCTGATTAAAACTATGAGATCAAATATTTAGCGTTGATTTCTAATAATCTACTTAAGTTACATGGCATGAATCTTCAAGCCACATGTTCTACTCTAAAGCGAATGACCTAAGGATTATATATGCAACTGTATATTAGACACGCTGTACTAAAGTATTTAACTTAATTTGCATAAATATATTGATTTTCTATCATCAAAAACATTGTTAAATCAAGTTCATTGGGGTCCAGACCCACTGACTACATTTTATTTTATTTTTAAGGAATAAAATACTAAAATTGTCTATATTTTTTGCTTTTGGAATTTATATGATACGTGATTCTAAATTGATCATATATAAAATTATTCTTTCTGTTTTCCAACATACAAAAGAGGAAATATTTGGAGAAAGGGATAAGATTGGCGGAAGTTGGAAGGATCCGAATCCCTAAACGATTCTAATTCTGGATCGGGTTTCTCAAAATCCCCGCTATATTCAAACCCGTTTACTCTGGTCCTTCCACTTCTTACTCAAAAATCACTGAATCCAGATTCACTTCTCTCCAAATTTCATCATCAGCAACAGATTCATCTAGGTATCATTCATATGCTTCAAATATAATTAAAAAGAATGCTTTTTTATACATTTTTCTGATGCATATTACGGTTGAGTATTTCGATTAATCTGAATTTTGAGTTTTCTAGGTTAATTTACATAGACATTAACTCTTTTTTGGAATGTGGTGTGTGGATTATCCATTTGTATTCATTCATGTGTTCGAAGGAATTTGTGGATGTGACTAACTGAATATCTTTACTATGTTTTGGCTTGATGAAATTGTTTGTGTTGTGAATATGTTGCTGTTTTATATTTTGGGGAATGTGAACAGTTGTGAAGTACTCCCCGGTTTCAATTTTTTTGACTTGATACGGAGTTTGAGAAAGTTGAGAACATTTGAATCTTGTGGTTTTAAACTAAAGATAAGTGGAATGTATCAAAATGTACTATGATCTTGTGGTCTTAAACATCCATCTGGAAAGATAGAATTAAGGAGCTGCTAAAAAAAAGAAAGAGACATTCTTTTTTAACAGACTCAAAAGGAAGTAAGAGAAACAAATTGAAATGGAGGGAGTATGAAGGAAGATTATGAGGATAATTAGTATAAAGTTTATAAATCTTTAAATTAAGTTTTCCTAGTTTCTAAAGTTCAGTTTTTTTTTAGTATATCTTCTGTGTATTTGTGATTACTTGTTTCTTCCACTGAGTGGGTTTAATGACATTTCTGTAACTAAGGTAGCCACACTCTTGATGGCCATGGAAATATTGCAGAAAAATTTCTACTGATTTCATGCTTCCGCTTTTAGTAGGAAAATGCATTATTAAGATTCTCTAGTTTTTCTCATTTTCTGAAAAGATTCTTCAGTTATAGACTGATATTTCTCACTGAAATTTGGTTTTGTGTCATCACAGGACCTGCCTGTTAATTAGTTAAGTTGTTTCATCCCTTATTGAATGAAAACGATGCATAGCAGTAGGATTGTTGTCCAGGCATTGCCTGCCCCTGGGACTCCTGACTATTGGGACACTAAGAAGAGTAAGGGTGGTACTAAACTGAGAAAGCTGAACAGCAAAACTGCTTTTAGCAGAGGGCATTGTAACAACGATGTTGATGACGTCATTCCCCAGCAGTCAAAAAGAATAAGAAACAAACAAAATAGGAGGATGAATGCTGTGTGTTTTGGTATTAATAATATTGACCACGTGGTAGGAGCTCCAGCTAGGACTATGAGTCCAGAAAAAAGTCCACATATATGGTCTTCTGACAATATAAAATCAAGTACACAAGTAAGAAGTTGCATTGCAGACTTGAGTGCATGGAAGGTAAAGAAAAAAAGAAGCATTTTGAACAGGAAGTTTAATTCCTTGGAAAATGATGTAATTGCTTGTGAACTTGATAATGCTGCTTCTGTACCAGGGAAGAATCATTTAGATAAAGGAGATCTGGTGATGCACAGTAGTGAGACAGGGACATGTCTGCCTAAGAATGCTTGTGATGGAGTTGAAGAAAGAAGTAGGAAGAACCCCTCTAAATCTAGTGGTACAGATCATGATATTGAAACTTGTGGTGATAGGTGCAGTGACATTTCTAAGGATCACATATTTGTTACTTCAGAATCGAAGTCTATCTCTGAAGTTGAAAATTGGAACGAGCCAGTGCCTAAGGTAGACAATAGTATGACTACTGAAAGTTGTGATTTTTTCAATAATGCTGCAATTGAGATGAGGGGTCTACAAATATACCCAAGACTGGAAGTGCTGATAACTTATTCCAGGAAGAGGAGAAAGAATTCTAGTGCTTCTGCAAGCAGTTTACCATCTATCATGACAGATGCTACTTCCTCTTTTCCAATTACAGAAAATAAAACAACCACCACCAGCCCAGACCATTGCCAAGTGTCCATATCATACTCCAATAATTTCCCTAAAGAAGTCGTTGCTGGAGGTGGTACTTTGTTGATGGGTGTGCAACCAATGTTTTTAGAGAAGTCAGCAGGTGACAATTCATGCAGTGAAACATGGAATAAAAAGGAAATGATTCAGATTGATAATCAGAAAGAGAATATCAACAGTTCAATGGCTTCTATCGAGGATGAGTCTCCAATAGACTCCAAGGCAGAAAATCATGAGCAGGAGAAGAGAAATGACACAGATGCCGCTGTCAATGTGTCATATGATTGTGAACTTTCTAAAGAGAGTTCACATAATGCAGTGCCATGTGATCATGGGGTCTCCAATGACACGTATAGTATTGTCTCAACCAATGAACCCTTGAATGGGGAAATACAATCAGCAACTGAAGATAGTCCCTCTCAGTCAAGAGATAGGGGTTTTGTTGGTGAGAGGAGCCGAATAACAAATGTGGGTATGATCCTTCCATTAGGGAGAGCACTTAATGCACGTTCCAGTAAAAAGCTTCTTGTACTTGATGTGAATGGATTACTTGCCGATATTGTTCCGCTTCGCTACGTCCCTTATAGTTTGGAGGCGAATATCATTGTATCAGGGAAAGCAGGTGGAGCTGGACAAACTTTGTATTTCACTTTTCATTTTTACTATTACTCCTAGAAATTATTCTAACTGAGCTTTATCTGCTGTACCAGTTTTCAAAAGGCCTTTTCATGACGATTTTCTGCAATTCTGCTTTGAGAGATTCCATGTAGGTGTATGGTCATCAAGGATCAAGTACTCTTCAAACTTTGTTTACTCGCCATAGTGACTTTACCAATATCACTACTTCTGAAATTTTTCAGTAGTTTAGATGTCAACTCATGATTTTATGTGCCCCATGTATGTTGTTGAAAAATCTGCAGGAGAAATATGGAGTTGGTTCTTGATTTTCTTTTGGGAGATGCCAAGCACAAGTTGCTCTTTTGTTGGGTAAGAATTTCTTGCTTCTCATAGATTTTTGTGACCTGGTGCTGGTGCTAGTTGTAACTCTAGGAGTTCGAAGCTGAGGACTTGAAAGAAAGTCTTGTGATGCTTGGACTTTAATATCAGTTGAAAACAACATTAATGGATGTGCATGGTGACAGTTCATTATATTTTCTGATCTGTTGGCATCCATTACTAATGCATGGTTCTATAAAGCTGGAGATTTGTTGGGCACCTAGGAAATAACTCCTTGGAATTAGAATCAGATCCAAAATTGAGAAAACATGAATTATGCTGTTGCACTGGGTTTGTTGTTATTGTTGATTCCAAATTCCATTTATTCTTCGTCCTTTGACTGTATGAGGAAGGATATTCAGTCATACCTAAACTAGGGGGTGTCAAATTGGCAGGTTAGAATGGGTTGGTACAACAAATGGGTCATGACCCAAGCCGCCCAAAGGATACTTAGGTTAAGATGGGTTGAGCAATGGGTTATAACCCAACCTGCCCAATTCTACCCAATATTTCAATTTATTTTTCCTCCACCTCTTTTTATTTTTTTTTTATTTTTTTCGGATTATAAGTTTATGACACAGATGCATCCTTCATTGTGATATAAAAGGCCTAAGGATAACATATGGTGCCAACTTCCCTCTGTTACCTCGTTCCTATGCTACTCGAACTCTTCAAAAATCCCATTGGGTGCGTGTCGGATCCTCCAAAAGTAGTACATTTTTGGAGGATCTGACACAGGTGTGGCAACATTTTGGAGAGTCCGAGCAACATAGCCTCGCTCTACAAGCAAATACTTAACCTGCAGTAGCTGAATTCCTGACAACTACATGAAGTCTGCTGCATGGCTTAGGAAATTATGGTGTTACCTTGCTGCAATCAGTTGGATTCCAAACTAGTGGTTCACTCTCTTGAGTAGTTATTTTTTAAGATTCGGAAACCTGGTTGGATGAACACTTATTGAGTATCTTAGATGTCTATATGAACGTAGTTAATATTTCTGGTTCTACCCACTTGATTGTGTGTGACCCAACACGTGGAATTCCTGTCCGAATTGTCAAGTATAATTTTTCAGTCATTTATTTTCTTTTTGTGAGAGAATAAATTAATGTATTTGATAAGTTGCTATTTTCCAACCAAAGCCACTTTTTTTCCCTTTTGTATTTTTATTCATCTAGTTTCCTATTTGCCTCTTTCACTTGTCTAATTCAAAGTAGTATAAACAAACTTGAACTAATTATGCAGGATCAGTCCCACTGCACTGATACAGGTTTTCCTGTTGTTGGGACAAGGAGGAGCAAGCCTATTATATTGAAGAAGCTAAAAAAGTTATGGGATAAGTACGAACCAGATCTTCCGTGGGAGAGGGGCGAATATGATGAGTCAAACACACTTCTATTGGACGACTCTCCGCACAAAGCATTGTGTAATCCGGTGAGTTTTAATCCTTTCTTCTGCCTGAGAAATTTACTGCATGATTAAAATCCAATGAGTTTCAACTTGTATTTTATGATTTTCAGCCAAATACAGCAATATTTCCAAATTCATACCACTACTTGGATGAGAAAGATGACTCATTAGGTGAGTTTCCTTCCTATGTGTGTTCGTATGTGTGCATCTGTGTGTGTTTTTCCTTGCAAAACTATCACAAGTACTATGGACTTCTTCGCCCTTTTTCATTGAGAGACTGGTGATGTTTGGACACCCCAAGTATTCCATGTATATTTTCGGGTGAATCATGCATATTGATACTGCACTCTTCTCTTGTGCTTTCCTTTTTGTACAGGCCTTTTAGATTGTTGTTGATAGTTCCTCACTTTGCAGTTCCTGGATTTCATACTTCGAGTTTTATGTAATTAAAGCAATTTACATTACTTTATATGACTGCTTTAACACTGTCATTCTGTCCTGTATGAGGTAGGGATGTTGGTCTGTCATCAACATTTGTCCAACTCATACTGTTTATGAAATTCATCTTGTTTATCCCACGGCAGGGCCTGGTGGTGATCTGCGTGTTTATCTCGAAGGATTGTCCATGGCAGAAAATGTTCAAAAGTATGTAGAGAATAATCCATATGGTCAACGACCTATCACTGATAAGAATGCATCTTGGCGTTACTATCGCAAGGTAATTGCAGCTGCTACATATTCACAAGAAAGTGGTGCTAACAAATACTCTACTCATAAATGTCGGTATTGATAGAAGACTCGACTTCTGCAACGGGTGTCCTTTTGTATCATAATTTGGATACTGGCAACAAAGTAGAACATTTGGCTTTGCTTTGTGGGCGTATACTTTCAGCCGGCACATCTAAGAACAGATTTTGCATATACTTACCTTATCCCTAACCCAAACATATCTAGTTATCTCTATCCCAGCTAAGTTATTTGGACTAAGTTTTGTTGTATTATACTTGAAACTATTATACTTATAGTAGTCCTTATGACCAAGCATTTGTGTTTTAAACTTGTAGTAGTCCTTGTGACTTTGCAGACTAATCTGTTCTCTTGTATGCTACAGTTGGTAATAGAAATATATTTACTGATTTTTGTATGAGTATTTACTTTGCTCCTCACACAATTGAGGAACAATACAAAAGAATGGATGTGGATTTGCCAATCAACCCCAAATAGGCTGCCAAATGATTGAAACAAATGTGAGTCTGGTATCGACATTTGTACAAGTTTGATGTTTATTGAACAAGTTTTGTTACTAGTTGGACTAAACATATTGGTCCCAGACAAATCCTATAACTCAAAACCCTTTTCCAGTATGCCTATTGATAGGGCTCGTTTCTTTTAACAAGTTATCTCAGGATTAATTATCTCGAGATTAGTTATTTCAGCGATTTTATCCTAACCAAACATGAAATAAACTCATTTTAAAATTAATTTTGGGATTAGTTATTCCTCATCTCTCGTACCAAACGAGCCGTTAGTATTTTCTAGTAATACCAATTTTATCTTCTGTGGGACTGAAGCCATCAAGTCGATGCATTTGGCGTTGTACGTGGGTTATTGTTTTGAGTTAAATAGATGCAATTATTGGTTCCCATATTAAATATAGTTACTATTGTTATATTAAAATGCCTCCGTAGCATAGTGGCAGTGCGTTCGCTTCGTAAGCGAAAGGTCGCGAGTTCGATCCTCGCCGGGGGCTATTAATATTTTTTTTAAAAAAGAAACGTTTATATATATATAATGGAACTTGAAATTGGTCCCTTTGGGAGTAAACAAGACTGATGAAAAAAAAGGGGGACTAGTGGCTAATGGCTATCTTTATTTATTTTTTACTAAGCTAGCATATGTTTATAGTCTGTTTAGTCAAACTTTTAAAATTAGCTTATTTTAAAATGTATTATTACTTTTGGTGAGAATTAGTTTGTTTGGCCATTAATTTTTTAATTAAAACACTTTTGAGCAACTATTAATGTTAGCTAAACTATTTAAAAGTGTTTAAAAATATATTTTTTTCTAAAAAATGTTCTTCAAGAAATTAAGTACGGTAAGGAAAAAAACATTTGGTCAAACACGATCTTTCTAAATAAATACTTTTAACCTCCTAAAAGTCTAGCCCGGCTAATAATTTGCATGCTCTTTGACTATTTTAAGGGTTTGTCTGTCACCTCTTATTAGTTACTCCCTCCGTCCCTATTTACTTGTCCATATTTCCTTTTTGGGTTGTCCCTATTTAGTTGTCCATTTTGACAAATCAAGAAAGGACAACAAATTTTTTTCTATTATACCCTTATTTACACTTCTTGAAAATTGTAAAAGTGTATGTTGTTTCCCTCCAATTTATTTCACTTTAATTCAAATAAGTGGTTGTAATTTTGAAGTGAAAAGTTGTCATAAGGGTAAAATTGTAACTTCACTGTGCTAATCATTGTTGCCTTAATCTGTGTGCCATTTCTAAAGTGGACAACTAAAAAGGAACGGAGGGAGTATTATTATTATTATTATTAATATTATTAATTAGTACAATTATTATTTGTTTAGTGGTAGATGGATATATGAATTATGATGATAGTCCACAGCCCACCGCCATCGTTGTAAATAAATCTATCCTCATTCTCTAGTATAACAACAAATCTCGATTTTGATGATAGAATGTATGCAAATTTTATTATTGCTTTGTGGAGATAGTAAAACTATTTTTTATGTATAACAAATTAAGATAATCATTGTAAGAAACTCAAATAAATTCTGTCTTTTATGACATCCATGCCCTAAATTATTTTCTTCTTTCTTGTATATATATGAGGACCACATCCACATGAGAAACCTTACACTGCTTTAGAAAAAGTGAAAACTGCTATGGGCCATTCCTTTAAATTTTCTTGGATCTAGTGATATGACATCCTCATAATTGAGTGCTACTATTTCCTCCGTCCATCCATTTTTAATTGTCATGATTTTCTTTTTAAAGTCAAATTATAAAAAATATGACTAACATTTTATGATGTATTTTTTCATTATATTGATATACAAAAAATTACAATTTATAATACTTTTCGTATAGTTTTTCAATATCTAAATTTGTTATTTAAAATATTAAATTAATGTAATATAATTTAACTTTAAAAATAAATTAAATTAACTTTTGAAAAGTGTAACATAATAAATAAAAATGGATGAAAGTAGTACAATAAGTCACTACCCATCCATAGTTTAATTATCTCATTTCCCTTCGCAGTTCGCACCCACTCCAAGTCTCCAACATAAACAAAATTCATTTAAGTACTTATAATAATATTATACATTATACACACACATGCATTACAATTTTTAACTTCTTTTTTTTACGCTATCAGGGAATTATAGATTGATAGTTTATAAGTAAAATAATTTTGTAAATATTTTTTATACAATCAGTTTTAAATTTGGAAAAGCCTCGTAACCTTTCTTAATTTTTCTCGCTTCCATGCCTGCATGCCCTTAGGGTTCTCATTCTTTTCTATCGTTAGATATCTACTCCCTCCTCCGTCTATTATTGTGACTTATAATACTTTTTACGTAGTTTACAAATATATAAATTTCATTTAAAAAAAAATTAAAGATTCTACGCCCAAATTTCCAGTCAAATTTAAATAGTTTTGACTCTCGAAAAACGAAAAGTTCTACAAAGGATATATATATATATATATATATATAATTCTTACATAATGTTAGTGTATTGTACGGCATGAAACTGATTTTCTTGTTTTTGTTTTGGATGAGAGTAATTAATTTCGATATCTAGGGTTTGTAAGAAATTACAAAACCCAGATCAGAGGGGATGTATACTTAAATATGTTTCATTTAACGAAGTATTAATTATGTTAATTGTATTAATAATACACATTGTAGTACTCTCTCGACGCTACCGATTAGTTATAATCACTGATATTATATTGCTTTAATTATTCAGGTATTATATATATATATTACCTCCCTAAAAGATATGATAACATTGTTATTCTTTTGTTATTGCTATTTAACGTCATAACTTTTAAAATATAATATATTTAATGCAAGAACCTTATTAAACGTTGAATCCTTAAAACTTAAATCACAGATCCACAAAGCTATCTGCATGTGGGGCGTATAAAATTACTTTAATTTGCAGAAAGTAAAACAGAAAAGATGGAGAGCAGTAAAAGTAATAAGTCTTTATTATTATTTTATATATATATATATATATATATATATATAACTTTAAATAGAGCATAATGGATCTGAACCTAATTAAGTTATATTATTTCATGAAAAATGATTAAGCCATTTCCATAGGAACTATACATATACTTTTGTTAGATAGTTGTCATGAGCCGCCCTGAACCTTATCCATTACGTCAACCCTTCTTCAACAAGGGGAAGATAGGAGGTAATTCCCTTTTTCAAGGCCCCTAACCTAGTCCTAGTTTGGTTCTCCAGTGAAAAGATTTGAGATACCTTCTCCTACCCTATAAAGTAAGTGAGACTGACACTATGCTTTATAGAAAGCGAAATAGGGATAAGGAGTTGTGGAAAAGTCTCCGAAAAAAGGAAGTGACTTTTCCCGGAAGAGCAGAGGGGACAGTCTTTGGCCAAGGTAAAATAAAACCAGGCCTCCCCTTCCACCCAGTTAAGTGCCGCACGGAGCTTTAGTGAGACTCTAAATCCGTGACATAGTATTAAATTTTTGGAAAATATATACCAATAACACAAACAATACGAGGAAAAAACATAAAAGTTGAAGGTTTCATATATAATATGAACAACAAACAAAAAATTAAAGGCTTGAAATACGTGTAAAATATTTTCTTCAAAATAATATTTGTTCCCTCTCCTCTCTGCAAGATTGCTATGGGATTGTACGTAAAATATGATCACAAGCCTATAATTTTCTGCACTGTGTAAATAATGAGGAAGTTCTGTTGGAAATTAGGTAAGAACTTGAACTTGATCTGCCTATTAGAGAAGAAAAGATTTTTTTGGAGAATATTGTAAATTAAAAAAAAAAAGATATACTTATCTTGAAAATCACAAGAAGTAGTAACCAAAAAATGAACAGACACACCCTTTCTTTTAAAATACTTATTATTAATTTTCTTTTAACAAAATTGCAACACTAACTTTCTGTAAGAATGCATATAATTATGTTGGGATACTAATTAGGTTAGGTTTTCATAAATCCTACGAGGCACAAATTAAAAAGAATAGAAGAGGAAGATAAACATAAAAGCACACTTATATCATTAATTAGGAAAATTTCACACTTGTAAAAAAAAAACACATTACAAAAGGTCTTTTTTTCTAAACTGGATATTACAAAAGAATACACCTAAGTTACAATATAAAGACTACATTATGCACCAAATCATAGACCAAAATTCACATGAATATAACTCAAAGTGCATTCACTTAATAATTTCAAAATAATCAAAATTATGCTTCTAACAAATTATATATACTAATATTGACGTACCACATATATTGTGGTACAACAAAGTTTATAAACATAAAAAAGATAGATATATAGAATAATGTCTTACAGTATCAATTGCTGTATAATATGCTTAAGAACCACTACTGCCTTCTTTATGGTTGTGTTGATGATGATGTTGTAAGTTGATCCCCTTGTTATTGTCATTCAAACTGAAGGAAGATTTCACTGGAGCACTGATTAACTGAAGAGTTGGCGCGAGCGAATTCTGATGGAAATGGGAATTATATGGAGGAACAAGAGATGACAATGTTGTAGCAGTACTAGTAGTACTACTACTTGGACAAAAATATAGTTGTTGATGAGAACCTGAAGGAAAAGGCATATTTTGTTGTTGATATTGATCTTGGTAATTTCCAAATGGACCTAATGATAAATTTGAATTAGGTAATTCCCAATTATGGCTAATCAAGGCATTATTAGTACTATTATTGAAGGTGTTTAACATGCCTAAATTAGAAGATTGAAAGAAATGATTACTACTTTCTTGATGATCATGATGATTTGTAGCAATCCACTTCTCTTTTCCAAATCCTGTTTCTGATGAAGTATCAAGAAAATCTAAATGACGATCTTTCATATTGAAGAAATGAGAAAGTGATGGTGGTGGTATTTGTAAAGGTGGAAGTTTATCAATTTCATCTTTAGTTGCATCTATTAACCAATCTACAACTTTGCTAGGTTGGCTTAACCCAAGCCTATCTTGAAGATCATACAATTGAATTGCTGTTGGTACTGAAAGCCTAATTCTCCTGTCTCTTAATCCCTTTACAGTACACACTTTACTGTGTCTATCTTTCCCTCCAAAGGTATGCGATACGCGTAAAATTCTTGGATTTTTAAACCCTGCTGCCCATGACGATGACTGCCTCGAACAAGAACTTGATGGAGTAGTACTAATAGTAGTCCTTGAGCATGCTTTACTGTTGTTGGTGTCACCCCCACCAGTTTCTTGCTTTTTTGTGTTCATGATGATCATGTACTAATCACTGCTTTCTTCATTACACAAATATTCATTAGAAAACAAGAAAAAAAATGTTATGTTACTCATTTCCATGTAAGGAAGATTACATTCTTTTACTAATTAGTATAACATCTTTTGTAGCTATATATAAGTGTAACATTTCTTGTATGCATTAATTCTAGTTGTGAAGACGACAATTAGGTGTATATATATATATGCAACTTGAAAGTTCCAACTCATTTTTTTTTTAGGGAAAAACATTAAAGGCTAATTAGTGTGACTAACCAGATATACAAGACTCTGGCACAATAATTGAACTCGATGTCTGTTGCTGTTGATCTGATATACTGTTTATTGGGACGTGTTGAGGACGAAAAGATATCTATAAGGAATTGAGGAAGGATAAAGTTGAACTCAAGTCAGATTTGCAGATAAGAATCTCTTAATGGCATTAAAGTCTTTCTGTTTAATACCACATCAAAATGAATGAGTTCTGAAGCAATTTTGAATGAGAAACCTAACTCATGTACTCACAATTATAAACTTACAGAATAAGTTAAAGGAAGAAAGAAATAGAAATAATTGTTAGAATCTTACCATGCCATATTGCTAAGGCAAGGAAAAAGAATAAAAAAGGTATGGTGAATTCGCGGACACGTGGCACATCAATTCAATAAATTTAACGTGAAATTACACAACACAAATGAAGAAATTTTTGCACATTAATGAAGTAGTTATAAGTTAAAATTTGTTGGTTAATGTTAAGTAAGGTAGGCTGTTAACTTCAAATGGACCACTTCCTATAGTTAGAAAAGAAAAAGGAGTTACTATACTTTTTTCTCCTTTTTTTTTTTCCACTAGTGAAAAGTAAGTAAGTAGCTTATCAACTACTAGTAGAGTTTTTATTGCATTAAAAGTTGTTATTTCAATTTTGTTGTGGTTCAATTAATTAAGATAAATGCCATCAAGTTTAGATTAAAAAAAAAATTGTAGCAAGTGGGGATGGCAAAGTTGTGGTGCAATAGCTGGATGAGATAATTGATAGTAGAACAGCTACATTTGTATAGCTAGAGGAGGGACCAGCAATACTTATTTTGTACACACAGAGAGAGGACCACACTTATTTTTGCAGTGAGATATAGCATATGTAGCAATTTTGATTGTACTAACTTAAATCAACTTTAGTATTTTATCATCACTTTGAATTATATTCTATTTTTTCATATCTAGCATACTTTTGTATGGGGTAGTATTTTATTTTTTTGTGCTAGCTATAGAAAGAAACTCCACAAATGCAGAAGTTTCAACTGTTAGGCATAGACAATATGCATAAATTTCCAAATTAAGAAAAGTATGTTACAAGTTATGATTGTCAATGCATGATTAGGTTATCATTATCAAGAATGATGAAACACCAACTATATATTATGTGAGTGAATGGAGAAGGAAAAGTGACAATGTTTTTTGCAAGAAAGAGTTTAAATACTGGTCATGAGTGCACATATCTTTTACACCATCATAGAATACAAAACAGATAATTAATCTTCATAGTGAACCTGGTACTATATATATTTATATATATATATATATATGTTGCTCAGACTTTTCAAAAATGTCAACAGGTGCGTGGCAGATTCTCCAAAAGTTATGTATTTTGGAGAATCCAACATAAGTACGGTATCGTAAGTGAAGAGTTTTGCACAACTTAGACCTGGAAAATAAAGTACATGTATAACATGTTATACTTTAATTGTTTAAAATTAATATTTGCATCGTCTAGTACTTGTACAGTTGTACTCCCTCAGTTTCAATTTGCTTGTCTAGCTTTCTTTTTAGTCCACTTCAAGAAGAATGTCTCTTTCCTTTTTATGATAACTCTTCAATTTCAACTTTTCACGTGACATGTTTAAGACCATAAGATAAAAAAACATGCATTTTGGTACATTTAACATTTACTTTAGGACTACAAATATTCAAAGTTTTCTTCACTTTCTGAAACTCCGTATTAAGTTAAAACCAGACAAACAAATTGAAACGAAAGGAATATATATCATCTTATAATTAAAATTCTTTGCACTTGCTAGTATTTATAATATTTTGGCAAATTTACTGGGCAATTTAGAGGGATTATGCTTGCTCGAACGCACATACAAAGTCCAGATAAAAAAGAAAGATAAGGTTACGTACGATACACTAAATCAACGTAAATAATTAGTCAATTTATAATTAACTTGAAATAATATTCAAACTGTCGCCATATATGTGAGTTGAACTATTGAGAGATATAGACATTACATACCAAAAAACAATCATAAATGGACCCGGAAAAATCCCAGACAGACTAACAGAATTGATAGTGAACTGTGTGGCTCTCCATCTAGCTCTGCCATATTCTAGTGCCAGTTTGCCACAACTTTTTTTAAAAAAATGACGATGTTCGAGTGGATGTGAAGTTTATGATTTCTATAGTTATCGATTTTAAATTAATTTACAATATTAACGAAATTCACAATGAAATATTTGATTTAGTTAATTAACTTCTTAATACGCACAATGATGGATATTACCTAAGTATGGTGTAACCCATATGAATTTAGTATAGCTTTGATTCGAACCCTATATATGTGTTACGTTAAAAGTTTTACCCAATAAGTAGAAAAAAAATAAAGAAGCTTAATTTTACTGAAATTTGAAATTGTCATCATGACTTATCTTTTTATTTATATAATTCAGAAAAATCTGTTAGTTGTCTATATTTACGTACAGCTTTTACTATTAAACAGTTACTCCAACTGATTCTGCAGATCCTTTTTTAAAAAAAATTATAACTCTATAACAGTGACAAGTACTTGTCACTGCCTCTAATTTCTTTAAAAATGAAAATGAATTGGGCAAATAATCACAGCATTTTTAGAAGAATTAAAAGTCAATTTAATTACATTTGCTTGATAATTATCTAGTTATCCAAGAAGTAAACTGACAAAGATTGTGGTGGGATGAATATGATATCTTCATCATCAGACGTCTCGTGTGTTCAAATTCTGAACATGAAAAAAAATCTTTTTAGAGAAGGCTTCCACCTTAAATAGCTCTCACACAGCACAAATTTTAATTAGTTAGGCCTCAAGTAGAAAACCCTAGCTTACCTTTTGCAAGATTAACCCTAACTTACTTTAATCTTTGATATTAAGAGCAAAAATTAATTCCGGCATTCATTTTCATTTGTCCTTTCAACAATTACATCTCTATCATGTGCAATTGAACTGTGAATTTATTTACTTAAGTTTGTGGGCTCTGACAAGTTAAATATGATTTCAGATATATTTATGAGTATAGTAAGTTATTGGTGAAATATATACTATTGTACATTGATTAGTTTATATATGTTTCTGACTTTGCTAACAAGAAGAAACATAATAAATACTAGGGAAAAGTAGAAGAAAATAAAATTACTCAAGGGTAATAATATATGCACAAGTGAGAGACCCAACAACGGTTATATGAAGAAACTTATTAATCAACAAATAGGAGATAGGAGATTTATTAAATAACTCTTGTATTACTACATTGAGTAATAAGGCAACCCTATTTCTAATACTAACAACTAAATTAAACTAGGACTAGGATTCTACCGAACTAACAAATCTTAATTAAACAGAAATAAGTAAATACCATAAATAACAAATCCTAAACTATTAAGGAACACTACATAAAGATTATCTGTAGCGGCAATAGCTCAATTGCCGCTATGTATTTGTAGCAGCAATTAGCACTCTTTGTATATGTTCCTAAAGCCTTTAGTGACATTGGATCTAATGGCACTTAACTAATGCCGGTAAAGACTTTAGCACTTTTTGTTAATGTGTCTATTCTTGCCGCTAAACGTTGTTTTCGTTGTAGTGGAATCCTACTCTTGGTTTATTTCCTACATAGCCTCCCTTAAACCAAGATCTTCAATTGTGACCATGCCTAGCATCTTCTTCAACTTTCTGAAATATGTAGCACCAACAAAATCGTGTGTGCCATCTTTGGTCAACTTTAAGTTCTCTTCAGCAAAATTCAAGATCAATTTAACTTTCTTAATATTTAATATTTTAAAAATATCATCATCATATTTTTTTTCTTTTCTTGAATAATTGTTCTTTCCTTAAAATCGGTTGCTTCTCCAATTGACTTGTAGTTGGTCTTGTATGTCCATTCGACTTTAGTTGATCGTGTATGTGGTAAAGTAAGATCTTCAACAAATAATTTCTCATGCTCTTCTAAACTTATAATTTTGAATAATGTTTCAGAGTTGATTGTATCATCACTATTCATAGTCATGCACTTCAATTGCGGATCTAGAACTTTAATTATTTTTGCTTCAATTTTGGGTAGACTATCAAACAACTTGCTCTTGATGATCACTTTTGCTTCTTTTATTGCTTGTTTCATCTTCAAAAGTTTCAACTAATTTTTCTTGTAAGATAATAATGAATATTTTTATTTCTTTTCCAATAACTTCACTTTGTAAGACCAATCATGTCTATCACATGTCTCGTGGCTTAAATTACTAGCCTCAATATCAGTTTCCACCAAATTTTTCTGCTTAGTTATTTCAGAAATTATTGACTTATTAGATTGACCACTATTGAAGCTTTCTTTGCAATTTAAGGCTTTTATAATTAGGATCACACACAAGCTCTGTTACCAATTTGAAGGAAATAAAATTACCCAAAGTAATAATATATACACAAGTGAAAGACCGAACAATAGTTATGTAAAAGAAACTTATTAATCAACAAATAGGAGGTAGGTGGTTTTATTAAATAACTCAATAACTCTTATATTTTTGTACATTGAATGTATCTCGCTACACATTGAAAATATGTAATAAAGGAACCCTTATCTATAATATTAACAACCAAATTAAACTAGGTTTAGGAACCTACCTAACTAATAAATTCTAATTAAACAGAAATAAGTAAATGCCAAAAAATAACAAATCCTAAACTATTAAGGAATCCTAAACTACTTAGGAACCTTACTCTTGGTTTATTTCCTACAAAAGGGTCTGATATACCTCTCAACTTTGTCATTTAGAGCTGATATACCTTTCGTTATGAAAATGACTCATATATACCCATATTGTTATACAAATGACTCACATATACCATTTTCATCTAACGGAAGTGAAAAATTAATTTTAATTATTTTTTTGAAAAAAATATAATCCATATGGGGTATGTTTGATCCTCCTCACACGTATTTTTTTTTAACTTTTTTATTTCAATGACTAATTTAAATTTATTATTTTGATGGTCAAATTTATTTATGTTTTCAATAATTTTCTTGTAAAACTTATTATAAATGCCCCATTTTTATTTTATTTTTACAAATACAAAAACTAAATTACAATATAGCCGCAAAAAAATGAGTTTTAATTTTTTTTTCTTTACACTAAAGAATGAATGAAAATAAGAATAAGAAACTTGAATAATCAAACAAGTCAAAAAAAAATGTATGAAAAAAATGAAAAATATACCTTGAATTTTGCTAGAAAGATCATATATATATCCCTACATGAATTTTTTTAAAATTTAAAACTAATTTTTTCACTTCCGTTAGATGAAGGGTATGTGGGAGCTCCTTTTGTAACGGTGAGTCATTTGTATAACGGTACAAGTATATATAAGTCACTTTTATAATGAAGGTATATCAACTTTAAATGACAAAGTTAAGAGGTATATTATGTCATTTACCCTAAATACTATTATGAGCAATACTTTTAAAATTAATAGGTAATATTTTGAGGAGTTAAAAGTTGAAAAATGTATGCAGATGTAAAAGTCGATCTGAAAGAGTACTGGTATTTTCAGCTTTAGAAATAGTTTGAATCTGTTAGAAACCATTTTGTCAGTTTATTGAAATATTTAACAAGACAATATTAAAAAATCAGTATTTTCTACAGAAAAATATTCGGTGGTTATTCCCATAGGCATTTTCATATTTGAAAATTGAAGAGAAAAGAAAACTAGTAATATTTTGGTGAAAAAATTAAAAGTTTTTCATATTTCATTGAGGATCTATTTTTCAGCATGTATTTTTTAAATGAATTGGTTCGGTGGAAAAAAATGAATAGAAAAATCATGTTCTATAACACAAATTTCTCTACTAATTAATTTATGGTGGAAAAAACCACTACTACCAATTTTACAGACAAGATTGACCGAAAAGAATTATGAAGTCTCCTATTCAAATTTCAAGTGGAGGCAAAGGTTGTGATGGATGGATAGAATATCTTCATCATTAGACGTCTCGTGTTCAAATTCTGAACATGAAAAATAATCTTTTTAGAGAGGGCTTCCACCTTAAATAGCTCTCACGCGGCACAAATTCTAATTAGTTAGGCCTCAAGTAGAAAACCCTAGCTTACCTATTGCAAGAACCCTAACTTACTTTAATTTTTGATATTAAGAGCAAAAATTAATCCAGGCATCCATTTTCATTTGTCCTTTCAATAAATACGTCTCTATCATGTGCAATTGAACTGTGGATTTATTTACTTAAGTTTGTGGGCCCTTACGAGTTAAATATGATTTCAGATATATTTATGAGTATTGGAGGTTATTGGTGATACAAATACTATTGTACATTGATTAGTTTATATATGTTTCTAACTTTGCTAAGAAAAATAATAAATACTAGGGAAAAGTTGAAGAAAAAAAAATTACTGAGGTAATAATATATTATATATGCATAAGTGAAAGACTCAATAATGATTATATAGAAGAAACTTATTAATCAACAAATAAGTAGCAAATTATTAATTCAAATTAAATGTTATAACCACAGTTTGATTTAATTGTAACCCATAGCAAATTGTTGTCATTCGTCTCTCTCCCTGAAATTCTCGCTCGCCACTCTCGTTTCTCGTTGGCTCCTTCGCCTCTCTCACTTTTATACAAACACAAATGTATAAAATGTGTTTATGGTTGTATAAAGTGAGAGAAAACTATATATATACATATCTTTTCGTTCGCCTCTCTCCCCCAGAGAATCTCGCTCGCCACTCTCCAAGATCTCTCTCGCCATTCTCACTCGCCTCTCTCACTTTATACAAACACTAATGTATAAATTGTGTTTGTGTTTGTATAAAGCGAGAGAAAATTGTATATACAAATACAAATACATATATTTTCGTCCTATACACTTATAATTATACAAATACATATCTTCCCCTGCCCAGTTTTCTTTTGTCTTTCTCTCTTCCTCGCTTTATACAAACACATTATACAATTGATTTTTTTGTATATGTATACCGAAACAGATTATACAATTGATTTTTTTGTATATGCATACCGAAATATACATATTAATAGTCATAGCAAATATACAGTTTGTTATGGAGCGCAATTATACAAACTATAGCTATAACATACAATTATGATTTTTATGTTAGCTAAACCTAAAATTTAGTCATTAGTAAATAACTCAATAACTCTTGTATTTTTGTACATTGAGTATTGAGTGTATCTCTCTACACATTTGAATGTATATCTCACTACATTGAAAATATGTAATAAGACACTCCTATTTATAATACTAACAACCAAATTAAACTAGGACTAGGAACCTACCTAACTAACAAATCTTAATTAAACAGAAATAAGTAAATACGTAAATAAAAAATCCTAAACTATTAAGGAATCCTAAACTACTTAGGAATCCTACTCTTGATTTATTTTCTACATAAGGGTTTGATATACACGTATTTTTTATATTTTTTTATTTCAACGACTAATTTAGTTAAAATAAATTAAAATTAATTTTTCGCTTTCGTTAGAAAAAAAAAGGGTATATGTGAGCCATTTATATAACGATACGGGTATATATGAGTCACTTTTATAACGAGGGATATATCCCGTGAAAAACCAAAACTTCGACTAAGAGGTATCAAATATAAAAAGTAAAATCGCCTAGAAGTTAGAGGTGTGTCAACCCTTTTCCCTAAATACTATTATAAGCAATACTTTTAAAAATTAATAGGTAATGTTTTGAGGAGTTGAAAAATGTATGCAGATCTAAAAGTCGATCAGAAAGAGTACTGGTACTTTCAGCTTTAGAATTTAGAAATAGTTTGAATCTGTTAGAAACCATTTTGTCAGTTTATTGAAATATTTAACAAGACAATATTAAAAAATCACTATTCTCTACAGAAAAATATTTGGTGGTTATTGGCATAGGCATTTTCATATTTGAAAATTGGAGAGAAAAGAAAATCTAGTTATATTTTCGTACGAAAAAATTAGAAAGTTTCTCACTATTTCAGTGAGAATCTCTTTTTTATCATGTATTTTTCAAGTGAATTGGTTCGGTGAAAAAAATTAGTAGAAAAATCATATTCTATAACACAAATTTCCTCACTAATTTATGATGGAAAAAACTTTGTTTTCTAATAATAAAAGTTTACAATTTAAGACATTAATTCTAAACAGACTACTACCAATTTTACAGACAAGTTGACCTAGTGATCAGAAAAGAATTATGAAGTTTCCTATTCAAATTCTCAGTGGAGGCAAGAAAAACATTAGGTAACTTTATTTTTTTATCTATTTAAATCTTGACGAGTAGAGTTATTCGATACATAACAAGTATTCGATAAAATATTTGAGGTGTGCATGATCTAATGAGCGGTATCATAATATTGTATCCCTATGTCTCAGTCTATATGATTTATTTTTCTTTTAATTAGTCCCAAAAAAATCACACACTTTTATATTAAGTAACAAAATAATTTAACTTTAAAATATCCATTTTGCCTTTAATGAAATTATTTATAACCAAACAAATTTTTATCACTTATTTTAGGCCACAAATTTTTTTTTAAAAAATCATTTCTTTCTTAAAGTGTGTAACAATCAAATGATATAAAATGGAACTGAGGGAGATAAATACTAGATTAAAAAAAATATAATTTACATAAATCACACAATGTTAAGAGCTAATTACATTAGTTTCCTACTCTTTTTCAAATTACAAAAATTCCTTAAAATTCATGAATTTCGGATACATTACTGGACTTCCTGATACATCACTGGACATACGGATACATTGGTGAGAGATGTATCTGAGAGGGGAGGAATGTATTAGAGAGTATAGGACATCCGGATACAGAAATGAGAGATGTATCAGAGAGGGGACGGATGTAT
Source organism: Solanum stenotomum (assembly GCF_019186545.1). Lineage (NCBI taxonomy): Eukaryota > Viridiplantae > Streptophyta > Magnoliopsida > Solanales > Solanaceae > Solanum > Solanum stenotomum. The sequence continues at coordinate 7,824,038 of NC_064289.1, read as the reverse complement.
CCAAGAGGGAGATAGATATGTATCAGTGAGAGGAGAGTAATGTATTCGAGAGGGAATTTTTGAAATTTTTTTAAATGATAGAAAATTATAGAGATTATAGTAAAATAAAATATGTATTTAAATAAATTTTCTAAAAAAAGGTAATAGTAAAATTGTGGGGTTTTAGGAATAGTAATAGTATCAAATATGCATGTAATGTTACTATCAGTTGAAACAGTTATTTATGAATCCACCATAAGTGTATACCGACAATCCCTTACGTGACTAAATTATTTATGAATCCACCATAAGTGTATACTGACAATCCCTTACGTGACTAAACTAAGGGCATTTCTAACTCAATTCTTATTTTACTCTCTAAATATAGAATTTTCTATTTTTTCGTATAATCAACTCCAATTCAATTCTCTATTTTATTCTCTAAAAATGAATCTTTTTCTCTCTCCTTAATATTATATTATTATTTTTATTTCATTTTTATTTTCCTATTTCATAATATAAATCATTTATTTCTTTGTTCTCAAATAATTACTTTATATAATTTTTAATGTGATATCAAATTATATTTTATTCTAAATTTTTAAATAACATAAATTGCAAGAAAATATAATATAATACATAAAATTAGGGGACATATTCAAATAAAAGTGACATACAATTACATAAACACTTAATTTTCAAAATTATTACGTTGCTCTCATAAATGCTCTATTAATGCATTACGGAGTTCAAAATGAGCATTTTTTGTCCTTAATTTTTTTATGTCTAGCTAAAAATTGTTCAAATCGGAGATTTTCATCTATCACCATTTCTATAGTTGGAGTTGGAGCCTCTACGGCATCTTGAATTGGTGCATTGAGATCACGTTCATCCTCAATTATCATGTTGTGCAATATAATACATGTAGTCATTATATCATGTAGTACGTGTCGTGATCTTTAATGCCAACATTCTAAACACATCGATAATTTTTTGCAAAGTAGATAATCCAAATCTACCCAGTGCATCAATGCATTGTTCGAAATACGTGTCGTGATCTTTAATTGCATCAACAAACGAAGAAACAAATTGCGGGACATTCGATAACGACAGCAAAATATCATCAGCTGCCTCACGATCACGATTGATTACCACATGACTTGGAATGGAGCCACCTATGAAAACTTCATTAGTATGATTTTGTAAAACTTGTTGGAACATGTAGTTTTTCATACGTAGCTGATTTATTAAATTATCATGATGTTCTGTACTAGGAAAAAAATTCAAATCTAACGAAGATGATGACGAAGAAGAAAAATCTTTATCATTATTATTAGAACAATCTCCAAGATTGAAATTCATTTTCAAAGGACAAACCAAATTACTTGAATATGTTTTGAAATGAAATGAATGTGCAGACTTCAAGTGGTAAAAGGTGTTCATTATATAAAAAGTAATGTTTTATCTAAAAAATATTAAATGTACTGATGAGAATCTTATCCAACCGTTTATAATAAGATGAAATCCATCTAATGGTGAATATGAAGATAACATTTTTAAATTATTGTTGTGATCAATTATGTATTGTATTTTATCTTGTATTGAAATTATTATGTTATGTATTATATTGCATTGTTATCTTGTATTTAAATTATTACGTTATGTATTGTATTGTTATCTTGTATTTAAATTATCATATCATGTATTGTATTTTTAAATTAATTTTTTTCATCTTACCATTTTAATTTTGCGTATTCTTTATAATTAAAATTAATAATAAAATAAAAGTTTATTATTCACGAAAATTAGAAAAAAAAATACTAGTAATTTGAAATTAAAATAGTATATATTAAATAATATTTTTAAAATTATTATATTACATTTAAAAAGGAATTATGAATATTAGATATTTAATTAATAGAACTACATGTAAAATAATATGTTAATTAGAAAGTAAATAAAAATAATAATAAAATAATGAAAAAGTGAAATAGAGAGTGAATAGTAGTTCTCCAAATTTGGAGAACTACTATTCACCTCTCTAAATTTGAAGAATAGAGGGTGATTTGGAGGTGGATTGGAGTGCCCATTCTCTATTTTACTCTCCAAATATAGAGAATGGAGAGTAAAATAGAGGTGGGTTGGAGATGGTCTAAAAGAAAAAAGAAGGTCAGACATGATGAAGTCGATGATAAATGCCTCCTCCCAATGCTTACTTTAGTATGCGCTTCGATATGAATATAATAATAATCGAAAAAATATAAAAGTAATTGAAATTGTGTTTGAATATGTATTATTGAAAAAGAAAAAAAAAGTTTTAGTGTTTTTGAGTAAATTTGAAAAACTTATCTTTATAAAAAATAATAATATTACTATTCTAATGTGTAACCAAAATTTTTTTGAACAAAAAAAATTAAAATATCATGACCAAACGGACTAGATTTGTTTGCTTTAATTTGTTCGAAGAGGTGTTCAAAATGCTAATTGACTCACAGCTCCTTAGTGTTCATTATATTTAACTTCAGAGCAGTAACAATGGAATAGCCTTTGATGAATTGTGTGGTAACTGATCAAGTTTTTACCTAGATTTTATCTCTATTTCAGGCTTGTCCTCAAATATAATGGTTTTCAATTTGTACTACTATCTTCGTCCATTTTTAATTGTCGTAGTTTTCTTTTTTAGAGTCAAACGATAAGCTAAACTTTGACTAATATTTTACGATGTACCTTTTCATTATATTGATATGCAAAAAATTGCAATTTATTGTACTTTTCATATAGTTTTTGAATATTTAAATTTTTTGTTTAAATATCGAATTAATGTAATATAATTTCACCTTAAAAATTAGTCAAATTGACTTTCGAAAAGCGCAATATGACCATTAAAAGTGAACGGAAAGAGTATTTAATTTATTTAAATGAAAATTTGTAGAAAAGTGCGTACTCTTATTTACCCCACAGGCCTACAATTGCTCAACATAAGTTTAGAAATATTTTACCTCACTCGATCATAAGTTACACTTTTTGGTCATGTTCAATAATTAAAATTAGGGAAAATTGTATATAATAGCAAACTATTAATTCAAATTAAATGCTATAAATATAGTTTGATTTAATTGTACCTCATAGCAAATTGTTGCTATTTCACCTCTCTCATGGTGAATCTCGCTCACCACTCTCGTTCTCTCCCTTGCCTCTCTCGTTTTTTATACAAACATAAGTGTATAAAGTGCGTTTGTGTTTGTATAAAGCGCGAGAAAATTGTATATATACATATATTTTCGTTCCCCTCTCCCAGATCTCGCTCTCTCACTTTATACAAAAACACAAATGAATAAAATGCATGAAAATTGTATATATACATATATTTTCGTTCCCCTCTCTCCCCTCTCGCAGATCTCGCTCGCTCACTCGCCTCTTTCACTTTATACAATTAATCTTTTTGTATATGTATACCAAAGCAGATTATACAATTGCTTTCTTTTGTATATGTATAGCGAAATATGCATATTTATGTTTGTTATGAAGCGCAATTATGCAAACTTTGTTATAGCATACAAATATGAATTTTGTGTTTGCTATATGTGAAAGTTACTCTTAAAATTATGCCTTTCGAGGTAGATAATTTTTTCCTACCCCTTTGGAGCATATACACATACTAGATACAAATATCCGAACAAGTTCGGATCCAATCTATATTATTTTATTTGTTTTAATTTATAATTTTGTTAATTATTTTTATAATATTTTAAACGCAATTTTTAAATAATATATGTGACACATGTGATATTTTGAGAGTCTAGAAGGAAAAGAATATTGAATAATCAATTCACCGTTGAGAGCATTAACCCCAAAAAGAAGAATATTGTGGTCTTCTAACACAAAAAAAAGAATATTCTGGTCTTTGAAGGAATGAAAAGAAGGAGAGACTGGTAGAGCTCCTCTTTGTTAGCGACATTCTACCTTCTATCTATCAACCATTTCATTATGAAACTTTCTCCCGACAACAATCATTTTGAAAATAATGTGCAATTCATAGCCCTTAATTTGCAAACAGTCACAATAAACCTAAAATGACTAAATTATCCTCAAACCTATTGAATATTCTGGGAAGCACACACGTCAATGGAGACATGTGTGCTTATTCCCTCTTATATATTAATAGTGTAAATGATATATGTGGCCTGTGATATTTTGAGAGTCTTAATCTACAAAGCAGTCACAATAAATTTAAAATAACTAAATTATTTTCAAACTTATTGGATATTTTTGGAAAGTACGCACGTCGATCGAAACGTGTGCACTTATTTCCTCGCAGTGGATATGTTCTTTAATCAGTTTTAGGGGGCGAAAAAATCGATAGCTAATGTGGGATGATACAATAGAGGTGTATATGTGGATTTGGGTGTTATGCTTTTTTTTTAAAAAAAAAAAAAAACATAATGTCCTCTGACNGGTGGTTGGAGAGCCCTTTCTCTATTTTACTCTCCAAATATAGAGAATGGAGAGTAAAATAGAGTGGGGTTGGAGATGGTCTTATATGAGATATTATGATATGGTCACATGGAGTAGGGACATATAAACTAATTGTGTCGCAAAAACGGTTTTTTGTTATTTTAATGTTAGGAGTATGACTTGTGAAGTATGTATAATATGAAAATATAAATTTATGTCTTGCAAAAAATTATTTATTATTTTGATATCAAATATATTTTCAACCACTTTTCTATAACTTAAATTATTGAAATACAAAAATTAAACACTATCTAAAATTTTAAAATGTGGACATTTATACTAATGACGTGTAATTGATTGCAAATGGCCAATTATCTATCGTCGACAAAATGGGAACACTAGATAGTATCTAGCCATAAAGTTTGAATTTGATGATCAATTAACAAAATATTTTCTCGGTTTCATATTATTTGTCTCATATTAATTTAATATATTTTTTAAAAAAATATTAATTAAAAATGTATTTTTATTAAACTAACTTTATAACGAAACTCTAAATTTGATTAGTTATCAGTATTACTATATGTAGTTATTAAATATTGCAATATAATAATTTTTTAAAACTTCTTATTACTTTTAAATTGAATAAAAAAATATACTATAATATTTATTTTTAATATAACAGTCAACTAATATGAAACGAACGCAAAAACAAAAGAGAATTGAGAAGTCAATGTATCTATATCCAATCATCAAACGAAGGTTCAACCTCTTTTGACTATGAAGTTGCGCAAAAAAAGCTCCCCCCCCCCCCCCCCCCCCACCAATAGTAGACATCAGAAAAGTGTATACTATACTATTAATTAGTTTAGGATTTAATAATTGTTTCAAAATCTAGATGTGACACTCGAAGTTTTAATTTATTATACCAAGTCTATAATATTGATACTTTATTGGAATTTAATTCTTTTTTAATGTGTTTGTAGCTTTTTAAAAATCTAATTAAGGGAAAAGAGTTTAATATATCATTTAACTTTGTGATTTAATATTAATATATATTTTTTGTTTAAAAAGTAGTTTACATATATTCTTAACTTATATATACAAATGACTCGTACATATTATTTTGATCGACGAAAGTGAAAAATTAATTAATTTAATTTTTTATATTAAAATAAAAATTAAGCATATTTGATCCATTTCACATATATTTTTTTTGATATTCCAAAGAATAATTCGAGTTTTAGTATGGATCTATTTGTTTATCAGAATCTGAGTTCCTTGTTCTTTGTGTAAAAATATAAAAAATAAATAAGTGCGAATGGAATAAGAAGGAAGAATAATTTAAACTATTTTTTTCTGCATACATACTGTATTTCTGTTTTGAAAAAATTACATACATACACAACTTAAGATATCATAATTTTTAAAGGATTTTTGTGATTATTTTTTAACAGGGGTTGTTGAGTATTGAGTATCAAAAACTTATTACCCGGAATCTTATTCTTTTAGAACGAGTTGAAGGTGTGGGCATTATTGGGAGAGACGAGGCTTTAAATTGGGGTTTGTAGGGACCAATGCTACGAGCTTTCGGAATAGAATGGGATCTTTGTTCCAACCATTTAAAATAATTACAAAAATTCCCTCTCGGATACATTCTTCCCATTATGTAATATATCATTTGCAATGTATAAGACAGTCAATGAATGTATCTGAGAGCAATGAAAAATCTGAGATTATTGTAATCAGAGAAATTTCTGGGGTAGGACATGATTAGCCCACAAATATATGAGATTTTTGTACTTTATACCTTGGTTTTTGTATATGCAATTTGTTTTAGGGCATCTATGTAGATTTTACAAGAAATGAATAAAAAAATATATTTAATCATCAAACTAGTGCTCATTAGTCATTAAATTTAAAAAGGCAAAAAAAAAATTGTGAAAAAAAATTAAATATACCCCATATGAATATTTATTTTAATAAAAAAGTCCAAAATTGGTGTGAAATGGATTATATCTAAGGTCATAATGCTTCTCTTTATTTGGAGTAAAAAAAACTAATTCATCGATATGATCTGTACCAATCAGAAGTGGATTTAATCATCAAAAACGTGATCGCCTTTACAGTGACAGTCCTGTCACCTAACGGACTCATATTAACCGTAGATTTAAATCTTATTTTCTCATCAACGGCTGTAATAACGCTGACATTATTCTAAAGGAAGTATCCTTGCATAACTATAACACTTCTGGAATTTGAAAATTGCAATTTTAGGAATATTCGTTAAATCCACGGCAACGAATCAGCGATACGTTCAATTATATAATTCAATATTGGGTATGAGTTTTCTGCAGAACAGAAAAAGAGGAGTGAGGAAGAAGGAGACAGTCTCCATGGGTTCACCAAGTAAGTATTACAATTCCCAGATGACAATTTTTGGAATTTTTTTGTTGTTTCTGTGATTTCGTTTTGTTATTTGCTGTATTTAGTTTTGGAATGAAATGGAGCAGAGTCGATTTAGTTATAATGCTCTCTATTTCGTATTATTTCGTTATTGTTATTGCTCTTGTATTTTTTTCAAATTGTTTGACATGCTGTCTACGAGTTAGAGGTAAGGTCTGTGTATACTCTAGATCAATACGATGGGATTACATGGGTATGTTGTTGTTATTATTATGGTTACCTTAGCTAGTTTGGGATTATGTGTGTATTCTAGGAGTGGAATTTTTTCAATATTGTCACTTAGTTCTTGAAAATTGTGTTTTTCAGCTTAGATTGTGTATATCTACAACCCCTTAATGTATATAGGTGCTGGATTAAGTGGAATCATTTGAAAGATTGTTTTTTTTTTCTGGGTTTTAACTTTTAAGTTCTGTATGGGCTCAAATCTGTTAAGTAATGTACAGTGGGCAATTAGTTATTGAAATCTGCACTCTGTTTATATGTATACTCATAATTTACTATGAGTAAATGGGAAGGTTGAACAGTTTTTCAAGAGCTTATCTGTGTGCTTTGTCTGGTACTCTGACAATTACAAATTCTTGTCAAGGCATTTCCCAGATAAGCACGCATTATATGCAGCGTCTTCACATTTATTTGATATCTAATTAACTTGTGGTGATACCATAACTTTATCTATTATGAGGAGTAGGTGGTGCTGATACAAGAAAATAAAGAGATAAGTGTGTTAAAATCTACTCGTCTCATTAATACATGACAGGTTTACACCTTGAAATTGGTTGGTAACTCTTTATGGTGAGAGATTTTATGTAACTTTAATATTTTACATGCTAAGTTGGGGTTACTGAATTCAGTTCATAAAGAACTCTGTAGGGCAATCTGGCCCCATAAAACTTCAGAGAGGTGTTAGCACTGGTAGTAGTAATTATTCAACTCTCAATGGTTTTGTGGGCTCTCTGTGTCCCCATTAATATTATGTGATGTTAGGTGAATTTGTAGTCTCCTTTGTTTCCCAACCATAGAATCCCAAATGATATTAACTGGAGTGGGAACTTGATAAGAAGTGTTTATTTGTAGTGATTTTTGAATACTCCAAAGCATTGAATGCAATAAATAGGTTTCTTTGAAATCAGTCTATCCAGGTAAGCATTATATATGCTTTGAACTTAACTCTCTACTTCAAAGTGAATGTCATGGTGTGACATGACACAATTTCTTAAGGTAAACTTGGGAAGAAAAGTAAGACTAGTTTTTGAATTTGGAAAATCCTGCTTAATTTTTTTGAGGTATCATATTCAATGAGGCGTGAAATGTTAACCCACTTTGTTTCCAAATATAGAATATAAACATGGATGTTGAGGATTCATATAGTTGCCCCCCACTGATTTTGAATTAAGCATTGTTGTTGTTGTTGTTGTAGATTATAGAATTTACATTTAGGATCAGCTAAAAAAAAAGAATCTTAGCTCCAAATAAAAAAAGGGAGCAGTATTAGTTACTATTCATTTAGATAGAATTGAAAGTTCAGCCAGATATTACTTATTTCAATTGCTATGATGTGTAGTATTGTGCATCATATAAAGATGGTTCATAATCTAAGTTGGGTTCAAATTAGCTCAATCTAACTAGTTAACCAAATATCACAAAAGGAATATAAAGGATTACTGTAGGCAATCCAACTAGCATGTGATTGAAAGTAGTTGATTCATAGAATTAGTGAACCAAATTATGGCCACCAAAAAACTCCTATTATAGAGAATCTTATTTTCCATTATTGATTTTCAGAATAAGAATTGAATGTATATCTAGTCTAGTACTTTGTCCAAAGTTTATAAGGATATCCCATTTCAAACTAGGATGTAAACATTGGGTTGAACTTTTTATGTGTTGGTGTAATATACCACAAATATAATAAATTACAATTGAAAATAAATGAATAAACAAATCTTTAGGCTGAGGCGCGGATATCTCGCTCTCTTTAAGGAGATTTAAGCCTACTGCGGCATAATCTACACCGATTCAGCAGTATTACTCTTAACTTTTTCCCTCCAGGATACAACAGCCCAACAACGTCGTACAACTCAAGCAACCCCGGATTAGTTGAATAGTCCAAAGCTCTACAAAAAGAACACATTCCTTCAACATATAAATACTCTCTTTTGTATAGTGAATATAGTTGAAGACTTAGAATATTTTCTTTGTCTCAACTCTCTCTTTTCTCATCTTTCTTAAGATATTTCACAAAGGAAGAAATACCAGTATATATATGTGAAGAAGTCTTTCAAATAATCAATGGGTAGAACGAGGGGTAGTAATGTGGGTAGCTTAATGGGATAGATGTTACATAAGTTACAAGAAACTAATGGTCATATGAGTTACAAGAAACTAATGACCATGAGAGTTACAAGAACTAATGATTACATAATTTACAAAAAATCAATAGTCATCTTCTACCACAATTTTATAGCCATTAACATATACATTTAATATTTTATTTTAATAATAAAATGCATATGCACCAACATTCCCCCACTCATTTTAATATTAATATTAAGAGAGGACACCACAATTTAGTTGAAGGTGGACTATTATGCATAATGAAGGTGTGCTCTGCATTGAACCTTCACTTGGTAAAACAGTAACCTTTACTCCAGAGTCAGTAATGGTCTCAAACTTGAACTATGAGTGCTTAGGAGAAATAACGTATTACTGCTTACACACAATAATCAAGGTGTTGACATAAGCTTTCATAGCCAGGACATTACGGCCTTGTGCTATCCCAATTTTCATGAGTGTTTTTTAGAATAAGCCCATTCTCATAGAAAGTTATCTACTTTCACACTCACATAGGTGAAATCTGTCAAGGATGCTCTTATAATTTGACATTCCACTCATACGAGATACAGACTTTCATTAAGAGTTCAAAGACTCAACCTCCACAAATCATTATAGGATAAATGCACTTACATAATATATGGATTGAATAAAATAAACAATATTGCATTTCATAACAAGTCATCATATGATTCGTTCTTCCCTTTGAACCTGGTTATAGGATCTCTAGTCCCCAGGTTGGGTTTCCTCATATATGACTCTGATTTATGAGCTTTCATATCATCCCCTCGATGTGCTTCAGACCCTTTATGTTGTTAAGGCCTTAGTTTACGATTATCACAAGTTTTAACACAATAAATATTGATGGTATATCAATGATCAATATGATCTCACAATATTGTGTTTTTTCCTCATGAGTTTGAATTTACCGTTTTAATAATGATTTTGTACTCTACCATTATATTGGTGCTATCACAATTAATCAAAATTAGAAAAATTAATTTCTCAAAATAAAGTGTTTGATATAGTAAAATCAAGTCACTTTTTCACTTATTGAAGCTTAATTTTTTTTACTTCAACCTCCACAGTAGATAAGCAAGTAATATAATTTGCTTTTCTCACTTCCAACAATTAGCACCAATTTTCTCATCTTGTTTGCTTGTACCTGCTAAGTACTTTTTCTGCAAACACAATATCAAGTCAGATTGTTAGTCACATAGCTCATATGTTTATGAGGCTAGCAAACTCCCTTTTTCTGTCACACAATTGAATAAAAAAGAGTTGCAAGACTCACACAACCATGTATTTCACAATTATTCCACCATAATGTGACTTGACAAGTTAAGAAAATTTCATCACGTGTTTTATGGTATTTTTAATTTCAAGAATGAAAATTTTCTCACCCAAAACATTTCATGTTAGCTACTCAACATGTTTTTCATAATTTATTTATAACTCTCATGTTAGAGTCAGAATCATCCCATTATAGCCAAACAACAACATGTGATTTATTCCACAATAAATATATGCATTTGTAATACTCTTTTTTTAGAGCATTTCTCAAAGATGCAAAAATCATAATTTCACAAATATTTTTTCATCATTTCATGAACCCCACTATTTTAAGAATTTAAATAACATTTTTGCCATGAAAAGAAGTATAACTTTATCCATGAAAATATTAGGTAAAAAGTTTTTTTTCTTTTACCTTTTCTCCGCTTGAATTGAGCAAGTAGAAAAATACTTTACCCTTACATCTCTTCTCTTCCATCTCTTGAAGAGAGCGACGTTGAACGGAATGTTGATCTCCTATCTTGATATTCACACTTTTTCAAACTGTAACAAAAACATGAGTCTCCTTAAAATTGTTGGTGTAATATACCACAAATACAATAAATTACAGTTGAAAATAAATGAAAAAAAATGAATAAACAAATCTTTAGGCTGAGGCACGAATATCTCGCTCTCTTTTAGGAGATTCAAGCTCACTGCGACATAATCAACACCGATCCAGCAGTAATACTCTTGACTCATCCCCTCTAGGATACAACAACCCGACAATGTCGTACAACTCAAGCAACTCCGGATTTGTTGAAGAGTCTAAAGCTCCACAAAAAGAACACCTTCCTTCAACATATAAATACTCTCTTTTGTATAGTGAATATAGTTGAAGACTAAAAATATTTTCTTTGTCTCAACTCTCTCGCTTCTCATCTTTCTTAAGATATTTCACAAAGGAAGAAACACCACTATTTATAGGTGAAGAAGTCTTCCATATAATCAACGGGTAGAATCAGGGGTAGTAATGTGGGTAGATAAATGTGATAGATGCTACATAAGTTACAAGAAACTAATGACCATATGAGTTACAACAAAAACCAATAGTCATCTTCTACCACAATTTTATAGCCACTAACATATACATTTAATATTTTATTTTAATAATAAAGTGCATATGCACCGACATTATGATATATTCAGATATCCTGTGTCGCAAGTACAATTCAGTTATGCTTTGGATGAACAAATCGTTGACTGTATATTCTTCGCACATTTATCATGCTGCCTGTTGCTAAATATGTGTATTGACCGTAACTATCGATTAATCCTAGTGTAGAACTGAGACACAGTGGTCGTTGTGTGAGTATTGCTTGTTAATTTCCAAAGGTTTTCCATATTTTAGATTGACAGTTAAGACATTATAACTTTTCTCAAGCTGCAATGAATTGGTTTATCAGAATAGATCAATTGATGTCAAGTACATGCATTCATGTATATATTGGTCTCTCCGTACATGCACCATTATATATACCATGTTCACATGTGAAATCATTGACCATGGATAGACAAGCATAGGTAACGTTTATAATCATCTGTGTGCATATACAGAATCTTACCTCTTTCTCAATGTACTTTACAGGTGTTGTCCCTTATATCTTTCTGCTACTTCTTGTTGGATGCTCGGCCAGACCTCTCTACCCACTTCCTGGCAGAAGAAATGATAGGAATAAACAGCCTTTACAAACATTTCGAGCTTACAACATTGCACACCGAGGTTCAAATGGAGAAATTCCTGAAGAAACTGCAGCAGCATACATGGTATGTCTACAATAGAATCATCATATAGTTTTCAAAACATCCAGTTTCCAAAGTAGCAACTAGGAATCGGGTCTAGTCTCCAATAAAATGGCTTCACTTAAGGTGACATGGTTGATGCTGAAACTACAATTATAGGGAAAATTCCTTTTGATGTTTGCATAGCACCTTTCTGCTTGCAATAACTGATGTTGAAATACTAGCAAACAGGCTGTTTCTTTAAATAAACTGCAAAACATGCCCCTGAAACTCTATTATTATGCAGAGAGCTATTGAAGAGGGTACTGATTTCATCGAAACAGATATTTTAGCATCTAAAGATGGGGCTCTTATATGTTTCCATGATGTCATACTTGATGATATGACTGATATAGCAAATCACAAGGAGTTTGCTGATCGAAAGAGGACCTATGATGTTCAAGGGGTTAACACTACTGGATATTTTCTGGGTATGGATGTTATAATGTCACATGTGCTAACTTCTGGGTTTTTTTCCGTTACTAATAGATTATGTCCTCTTGCTGTCATCTTGTGTTAGCTTCATTTTCTTTTACCTTCTAAGTATTATACTATTTCTTTACTGATATGATATGTATCATTACTTCACCTATTAGTAATTTCTTGCACTAATATGCAGTTGACTTCACCCTTGAAGAATTGAAGCTTCTGCGTGTTAAGCAGAGATATCCTTTCAGAGATCAGCAATATAATGGTTAGTTTTCTAAGCATTCCTATAAACACAAAACAAGATAGAGAAATTTATGCTACGGGAAATGTAACATCAACAAAAAATGCTGCTTTTGATTGGCTTTGCCCAACAACAAGACAGGCGTGCTCCTGCAATTATTCTATATGAGGATAGTTTCTTCAGAAAAATGCATCTCACTGCCTCCAATATTTTTCACCTTTTTCGTTTTCAATTAACATGCAGGAGAATTTTCTATTATTACTTTTGAGGAGTTCATGTCAATTGCATTGGATGCCCATAGAGTTGTTGGAATATATCCAGAGATAAAAAATCCAGTCCTTATCAACCAACACGTGAGTTCATTCCCTTTCTGCTACAAAATTGGGGAAACTGATTTTTAATTGCAGAGTATGTTTTGCTGGAAAATCAGTTGATACCCTTGTGTGTTATTCTCAGTTTTAAAACTGGTATCCTTATGTATTACTTTCAGTTATCTTATACACTAACTGCTGGTTCCAACAGGTCAAATGGCCAGGTGGTAAGAAATTTGAGGACAAGTTTGTTGAGACACTGAAGAAGTATGGATACAATGGTTCATATATGTCGAAGCAATGGTTAAAGCAGCCTGCATTCATTCAATCTTTTGCGCCAACGTCACTAATTTATATATCAAACCAAACAGACCTGCCTAAGATCTTCCTCATTGATGACACAAATACACCAACTCAAGATACCAATCAGGTTTTTAACACAAATTCATTCAGATTCTTGTTTAAAAGTTTACAGGATTAACAAGTACACTTTACAAGGCTTGATAAAAAAATAGAAATTTACTCTTTGCGGATTAAGAAATTAACCTCCATTCTAACATGTATTCTCTTTTTAGGAATTTAGTGTTGTTGAAAAGATACTCTAGAGAAATCTGTTTGTTACACCGTTTTGCTATTGCTAAGAAAATCAATGATCCTTTTACATTTCAGTCATATTGGGAGATTACTTCAGATGGTTATCTTGACTATATCAAGGAATATGTGGTGGGGATTGGGCCCTGGAAGGACACCATAGTTCCTTGTTCCAACAATTATCTGCAAACACCTTCTGATCTCGTCGCAAGAGCACATGCCCGTAATCTACAGGTATCTGATCAATCACTGATTGTGGGATATCGTTGACATGTGAAGTTAATTGATGATATGATATTTTCTTCCACTGGTCTCTGTTCCACGGTTATTAATTTTACTGTGCACTAAGATTAGATTACTGTTAATTGAAGGAAAAGGAAATACCTATATATCATATAAAGTGTTTTGAATTTGCATGTTATGTACTTTTTTAACTTGTTGAGTCTGTTCTGTTGTAAGTTTGAGGGGTGCTGGGTTGCTTCTAGTTGGTGAATGTCTGCCTCTAAGTTCCAGGGTCATTGTTTTTACTTCTAATTCTTAGAGAGCCTAGTGAGTCACTATGCTGTAATGACTAGTGCCTTCTATCATAGATCCGCTACATCTTTCTGCACTCTATTTTATGTTTAGCACGCCTCTTCTTAGAAATTAGAATTGGCGAGTTTCCATTAACTAGTGCCTTCTGAATTATTGAGTTTTCAAAGAAACTGAATGAACCTGCTTTAATACCTATCCCATGTGTAGAATGGTCTTTCTTTTTTCTCCTTTTCCGTGCAATTCATCTTAATTTCATACATATTTATCCTCTGAATTTCAATAACAAATCCAGGTGCATCCATACACTTTCCGGAATGAGAACCAATTTGTACACTTCAACTTCAGTGAAGATCCATACAACGAGTTTGACTACTGGATAAACAAGATGGGAGTTGATGGCCTCTTCACAGACTTCACAGGCAGCCTTCACCACTATCAGGAATGGACCAATCCATTTGCATCTGGAGAAAAAGAAGCAACTAGGCTTCTGAATAAGATTGAATTGATGCTTTCCAAGTTCAAATACACCTGAGTTAAATTCTATTCAACATTGTCTGTGACAAGGCAATGCTATTTATTGGTCTGTATATATCATTGGCTTTCCAATTTATATTTACCAAAAGAAAAACAGGTTTCAATATATTGTGATTGGTGCAATGACACTCTTGAAGCATTTGGACCCTCTAAACCTATCTCCTAGATTATTGATTTATACAAGAGATTTGCCTTCTTGGGAAATTTTGTTTCATGTTCTTCGTTGGTGTCACTTGCAATGGACTTTTGCCAACTTCTTTACACTTTGTGTCTCTTTAGCAGGCAACATTCACTTCTGCCTACTTGCTTCTTGGATTTTAACATCTTTCCTAGCATACTCTTACAAAAAGGCATAATAACGAAAACAACAACAATAACATACTCAATGTAATCTCACAAGTAAGGTTTGGTGTGTATCCAATCTTAACCCTACCTTGTACAAAAAGACATAATGAGGGAAAAAACATGTCAATTAACATACATAAATTGCATATACTCAATGTAATCTCACAAGTAAGGTTTGGTGTGTACCCAGTCTTAACCCTACCTTGTACAAAAAGACATAATGAGGGAAAAAACATATGTCAATTAACATACATAAATTGCATATATTTGACTACTTAGCTTCTCGGCTAATCTCTGAATTTTGTGTATTTCGCCTTGATTTTGCACCTCATGAACCTTTTGCACATCTTTGTTGAGTTTTTGTATTTCGCTTGTATTTCTGTATTATGGAGGAGGATTTTTCCGACAATCATTGTATTTTTGCATTTCCTGTGTTGATTGTATAGTGTATTTTTGTATTTCGTGTATTGATTGTATAGTGTATTTTTATCGTTGTTTGTACCCTTGTAGACACACTTATGTTTTATCCTTGTAGTAATTGTATCCATCAAGATTGTATGTGTTGATATAATCATTAAAGAAAATGAATACTAGTGATACAATCAGATGACAATTGAAACAATACAAGGAACTTATGAAATTAGAGTGATGACTGAATACAACAAATAAAGTCCCATGTTTTTTTTTTGGTATTTGTACCCCAAATATATGAATTGTATTTGTCGATATAACCTAAACACGCCTATGAATACAACTAATACAAATGTGTGACAACTCAAACACATTGATATTGTCACCCCCCAAACTCGAGGGGAGCAATTGGCTCCTAATGCCAAAACTCAGGCCCTGCTGAACTATTTACTACTAGCGCATGGCAGCCACACGCAATCAAGAGAACAAACAAGTATATCTCGGCTTAAAACTAAGCCCTCGGCCCGCAAGGCCCCTGTCAACTAATCTATAAAAGAAACAGTTACTCCCAGGAGATCATATAAATAAATAGCCAACTAGCAAAGAAGTCATGATTGAGCCGTCGAGGCCACCATGATATCTATACCAAAACTGAAAGCAGGTATATATCAAGACAATAAATCAAACAACTCACAAGCTTCAGCAAACTAACAAACTAGGCCAGTATGGCCATAACGTAGCTATACACCCTACACACTAGCTTGCAAGCCTCTAAGAATAATAAAGATTGGTGGGACAGGGCCCCATCCTACCCATAAAGATATATACAACAAAAGGTAACAAACCTCCCAACTCTAGCAGCTCCGGAGGAAAGGGGCTAACCAATCGGATAGAAGTCAATCCTGCTGCTGAAGTGGTCTACTGGGTCGTCTGTCGGGACCTGCATGCATGAATGCAGCACCCCCAAGGCAATGGGGCGTCAGTACAAATAATGTACAGAGTATGAAAGGCTATAGACTAAGTGAGCAAGTATCATAATATACCAAAAACAATCACGTAAGGAAATCCAAATTTTAGATAAGCATGCTAACCCGCTACTGAATCTAAAAATTACAAAAATGATCAACATCAACCTAACCAATCCCCCATAAGCTCGGCAGGTACAAACAACATACCACCTACCTAGGCCCCCATAAGCCCAGAAGATGTCAAGTCAATCTACATACCCCTATCGGTAGCTCCTTATCTTTGTAAGAAGTCACATAGCCCTTTTTGGCAACGATATAGCTCCGTAGGCAACACATAGCCCTCTTAGGCAACATCATAGCTTTGTGGGCAGCACATATCCCTCTTTTGCATCAACATAGCCCTGTAGGCAACACATAACACTCTTTGGTGTCAAAATAGCCCCGTAGGCAACACATAACACTCTTTGGAAATAACATAGTCCTATTAGACAACATCATAGCCCCTATAGGCAGTTCATAGCTCAACAACTAACCACAATAGCCCCAAGGGCGACAACAAACAATTGAATAGGCTAAATGCTAGCAATTTAGCTATAAACAATATATATGAATAATCTCCAAGTCGTTCCTAACTTAGGGTCGTTCTTACAGATTATGAGTCCCTAAAATGAGGGTTTATAACCACTCAATCAGCCAACCACTCACAATTACATCTACAAGAT
Source organism: Solanum stenotomum (assembly GCF_019186545.1). Lineage (NCBI taxonomy): Eukaryota > Viridiplantae > Streptophyta > Magnoliopsida > Solanales > Solanaceae > Solanum > Solanum stenotomum. Next base: position 7,806,607 of record NC_064289.1, on the reverse strand, counting down.
CACCAACATTAACTACCTCTAAGGAAACATGTCGAACGAAGGGAATAGCCTTAACATACCTTTCCAATGAACGCTCGAAAGACCGTAGTTCCTTCACAAAAGATGTTCCTTATGTCCTGAGCTTCACAAACACTATATATTCACAACTGGTACGCACCTATAAACAGTTCATAATTAATCTTAAATCGGCAGATTTGCCATATTGCCCCAACTTGTCGAAACGTCCGTAGAAATTCATAAAAACAATCATAAAAGTCCCGAGACGATTACCTTAGTTAACCAAGTTTAAACCTTGAAGTAACATCAATAACTACAAATTTATATCTTCAAATACCAGCTCCAAACGCAGCTAATAGAAGGGAAAAACGATTGCCACGTGTAGAGATCACGTTTCTAGGCACGGGGGCAACGTTTAATGGTAGAAATCGTCAAAAACTAACCTTCATCATGCAAGAACTCCATAGGAACCCTCTATTAAGCTTTCTTTCTGGTTTGAAAGTGAAAAGAAATGTTTTCATGGCTTAAAACGTTGAGTAAGCCGACATACCACATTTTTTATCTGACCCAGATCCGACCAGGATTCTGCCCCGACAGTCCGTAGTAAAATCCTCATAACTTTTTACTCCGATGTCGGTTAGATACGGGGTTTTGTGTGTTGCAAACTAGACTCTGGCCTTCGATTTAATGGGTGAGGCCTTCTAACTCTTTATATATTGGGAGAAAACATCCAAGACATTTGACCCAAATTTCAGAGAAATCTTTAAAAAGGAACTTACGATAACTTTCGCCAACTTTTATTTTGCCACTTCAAAATTTGAGATACAACCCTTGAAAACTTAAAATATTACATACCACATCATTCTTAATTTATTACTCACCCTCCTTGTCTTTCCACGAAAATACAAGTTAATTTAAACGTTTTGAAAAGTCGTGGTGTTACAGAAATAACCTAATTGTGCATATGAATACAACAAATACAAATCTGTGACACCTCAAACACTTATTCCGACGGGTAAATACCTAAACTATAACTATATAGTACAAACTACCGTCATTTATGAGACTCCTCAATTTTAAACCATTTTTTGTTAATAAACTGAAAAGTAATTATCGTACTTATAAAAGACAATGTCAAAATACTTTCAAAAAGTTGGATATTTAACTATATATCAAAAAGTTTAAAATTTGATCAGTTTGATAAATTATTAATTAAAAACTAAATATATTAAGTCACATATAATAAAATAAAATAATTTTTCCAATTACACTAATCTGTATCCGGTTCCTCAATTACGCCTTGCGCAAGAAACCAAAAACCGGTTCGGAGCACAATCAAATCACTTCAGACTATCGGAGAAGAACATCAATCGGCGAAACCAAAATGTTGTTTCAACTTCCTCGCCTGACCAATGCTCTCCGGGAACCATTTGACGCCGATCAAGCTTACCTTCACCGGAAAACCATTCTGCAAAATCTCAAGTCTCGCAGGTACCAGAATCGCATCTTCAAATTACACACCCTTTTCGTTTTTGATTAATAATTTTTTTCTTGTTTTCAGTACTGCAACTTCACTTGAAGAATCAGAACTTGCTCGAAAGATTGTGTATAAATGGGACGAAGGTACTATTGATTTATTAAGAATTAATACGTTTCTTTTTTCGTTTTGAATATACTCTGAGATACATGGAAATATGTTCGATATTGTCACCTCAATTAGCTTATGATTGAAAGGAAGCATTTTGAAATTCTTTTATGCCCCTTTTCATTTCCACTGCTTAATGAAGTGTTCTGTAATTGGTGCAGCTTCTCCTGAGTTGCGGCAAGCCTATAAGCAGTTTATTGGCGCGGTGGTTGAGTTGATGAAGGGCGAGATTGTGTCAGAGGAGTTTAGGGAGGTGGCATTCAGTGTGTATAGGCTTTTCAGTGGGCCAATGGTGGAGGGTGAGGAACACAGGCGTATTGCTGAGAAGAAGTAAGCATACAGTTTCTAGATGTATTGCTTGAAGATAACATTTAGCTCCTTAGTTTGTCTGTGTATATTTATATTTATGGTACTTGCTAATCTTTAGAATACATGAGGATCAGTTGGGGATGGGGTGGAGTGGTGAACCAATTGGTCATGTTGATATGCTTTTATCGCTAGGAAATAAATGGAGAATGTCGGCTAGTAAAATGAATAGGTGCATGATCAACGATGCCTTAGCTGCTCAGCAGGGTTTCTAAGTCTCTTTTTTTCTTCATCAAAAAGTCTCTTTTTTTCTTCATCAAAAAGTCTCTTTTTTCATCCCTTTTCCCAAGCATGTGAAGTTCTGTAAGCTAGGACAAAAACTGTTCCGACTGCTTGCTGTATCTGTCTCTCCTTGTAGTATATTTCAATCCACTTGCAGTTTGTATCTGTTCCTTTTGATACTTCTTATTTGAGAACCTATTCGCCAAAAATAAAGGAGAAAAAAGATAATTGCTGATGCTAGTATCAGGCCAAATGAGTTCTCATATTAGGTCCACTTATATAGGCTTCTGCTGGGTCCAGAAGCACCGTGGGCATTTAGTTTTTTGCAGAAGGATCTAAAAGGCATTTTGTCCCATTCGTTGTTCTTTGTGTATCAGATTCATAGATCTTCCAAAACAAAAAGTCAACTTCATTACATTATATTTCGTTGTGTGAATTAGTGCTTGATACCTTACAGAAAACTCTACATGTTAGACCTTTTTAATTGTTAGGCAAAAAGATCACCCAGTAGTGGAATGTTCTTGATGGACGTGTTAATGTTATTCATACCCAGAAGTCAAAGGTTTTTCAGTCCTTGATTGCTGAAATGTAAGTTACTCGTTGTAATCTATATCTTAACGAGTTGAAAAATGGATTCTAGAACCAGCATGCTTCTTATACTTTTCTTATCTGCTGCCAGCTAAGGTAATTGTTAGTAAAGATTGCATGACTAACATTTGTTGTGCGCAAAGTATTAAAGTTTCTTATCAACATAGTAATTAGCATAAGGTTGAAAAAGAATCTAGAGTAATACTGATACAACAACAACATACCCAGTGTAATCCTACATGCGAAATAAATGGCGAATAGTAAAGACCTGGAGATCAGATATTAGGTGTATATTTTTTCTTTCCTTGAATATTTTGTGAATGTCTGCATGCTGAGAAAGTTTCTTTGAACTGCTAGTCTGCTAAGTCAATCTTTTATTTTGAATGCAGGCTAGATTTGCAAAAACTTGTTGGCTACGTAGTTTCAGACTCATTACTATCAAGAGTTGCCTCTTTAGCACAAGGATTGTATGAGTTGCAGAATAATCACCCTGGAATTGAGACTGTCTCTTTACCAGAAGTGTCTAATGGAATCACTGATGAAGTGGAATTTGGCTCGGACCTTGTGTTCAGACCGCCAGCTCGTTTTTTAATTGATGTTTCCTTGGAAGATTCTGATTTTCTTGTTGAGCAGGATAGTGCACCTTCTTCAAGTCATGAAACACAGAATGAACATGGCTCCTTCTCAAATTTTAGAGAATCTGTATCTGGTGGAAAATTTGATTTAAGCTGGTTAAGCAATGCCTGTGATGAGATAGTTAGAGGAAGTACTTCGCAGCTTCCTCGAGATGAACTGGCAATGGCCATATGCCGCGTACTTGATTCAGAGAAACCAGGGGATGAGGTAACAATATACCCCTTTCACTTCATAGTTCTGTGACATGCTTTAACCTCATCTTTTGGCACATCAGTTCCGGAAGCATATAATATGTTTCTTTTTTAGATAGCTGGCGATTTGCTTGACCTTGTTGGTGATGGTGCATTTGAAACAGTTCAGCATCTTATCATGGTAAGAATTTTGAGCTGATATTCTAATTATTGTGGATCTTCATTGGACATATCATCAAATTGTTCTTTAAATTTATGATACATTGAAGTAAAAAGTATGTACAGTACCTACAGTGTAAAGTAGTCTGAGTCTGATGATATGTTTTAGGATTGGTTGAGAGATTATAAATACAAATCTGGGCCTCATAGTATTTGAGTTGAGTTCTCCAAAATTCTAGATTTATGGTAAATAGAAACAGTAAGCAATCAGGTAGAGAATCTTTCAAATAGCAGTAAGCAATTAGGTTCATCCATTTGCAATTTGGTACTGTTTAAATTATAACTTTTCTCCATTCTACCTTTTTCATGAGATCTTGTTCCTCCTATCTCAGCACAAAAAGGAAATTGTTGATGCAATCCATCATGGACTAATTGAACTGAAAGCTGACAAGATGACTACAGGCGGGCAATCGCGCGCTCCTAGTTATGCCGTCCAGGTAAGTAATAGATATATAGCCATGATAATGTCATACATACAATGCCACACTTGGCATTTGAATTTACTTGTTACTAGTCGAACAGGTAACTGTTCAAACCGAGTCTGAAAAGCAAATTGATAAACTTCGTCGCAAGGAAGAAAGGAAGCATAGGCGAGGAACAAATAATGGGGTTGAGGGTGATTTGTCCACCGTGAGTTTTAGTTCTTTGCTTCATGCTAGTGAGAAGAAATATATATTTGAGGACCTCGTTGGTCATGGTGAAGGGACAAACACCTTAGGTCCTACAGCCCTTCCTCAAGGAACTATCAGAAAACACTACAAAGGATATGAAGAAGTCATTATCCCTCCAACACCAACTGCATCTATGAAACCTGGGGAGAGACTGGTATTTCCCTTTTCTGCCACTATGTTTTCCTTTACTTATTGTTGTTCTCTCAGCTACTTATATACTTTGGCTTAATATTGGAGACACTTGTTAATACTATTGTCTAGTACTTCTCTTTTCTGGTCCTCATTATATATATATATATATATATATATATATATATATATATATAGAGAGAGAGAGAGAGAGAGAGAGAGAGAGAGAGAGAGAGAGCTATAGATATGGTTTTGTTTGTAGTGGACATGGTTATGAAAATTAATTATCTGGGAGGTAGAGTTTGGTTTGAATGAAGTGTTGCTAGAGTTTGTCGCAAAACCTGTTTGTATAGTAATTGTCAAACTGCTTCGGTCCTTCCCTGCATTCAATATTTGATGCTAGCAGCACTTTATCTTTCCACATATAAAAATGAAAATGTACATGAAGTAGATCAGATGATTAATTTCCTTTGTTCTTTTCACATGTAACTAGTGTACCAAGATACATATTACTGGGGTTGTGCTTCTCATCCATTGCTTGCTGTGTGCTATTCTTTATTAAATTTTTGTGTTATTTTTTCAAAATATACTTGATGCTTGAATATGCTTTCTAATGGGCGATGCATCTGTAAATCATGCTTACCCGACGCTCTATCTTGGTACTGAAGACAATCCAAAGCTCGTCTATTTGCTAGATCAGTCGTCAATTCTTGTGTTTAGTACTGAATCTAAACAAGAAAGGTAAAACTCATTTGTTACATGCTATTATGGTAGTAGTTTGGCTTGTTTGGCTAGAATGGAGTTCTGTACTTTTTTGGATTAGTATGGCACAGCCTGCATACTGTGGTTTTATGGAATAATACGGGATATAATTTTTTCTCTTTCTAGATCCTCGTAATTTCTATTTTTGTCACTGTTAAGCATGTAAACGATAATGTATCGTTTCTTTGCACAAAAAGTGCAGAAAAGGATCTTAACATTTGATGACCCTTCAACTTTCCTCCTGTTTTCGATCTTACTCTTTGACTACTGTATCAACTACTGTTTTAGGTTAGCACAAAGAAGACGATGTCCCTTAATTCTGCTGTGAACTACAGTGCAGGAGCTAATGGTCTAATCTTCATGATGCTTCTTACATATGAACCACAAGTCCTACAATTCATTTTCTCCATTATGTGATGCTAGGATTGCATCTCCAGCTACATATGATTTCAAGAAGCTACAAGAGTTAATAGAGATAATGTTATTTAGGGTAGGCATCCATGGCTATCTAGGCTTGAGCTTGGCCGTTTGAGTTGTGGAGCATTGCTTCTCGCTTGAATGTTTAGTTATGGGGCTTGGACTGTTGAATTTTCATACTAGACACATGGTTAAGACATTTGCTTTTGGAGGTGGTTTCTCCTCTTGTACTGAAATTGTAGATTTGTTAAGGTTGGCACTGGTGGGTTTAAGGAAAGGTAGAGGTAGGCCGAAGAAGTATTGGGTAGAGGTGACAGGAAACGAAGCATCTTCAGCTTACTAAGCTTACCAAGAGTACGTACTGTAGCGTCATCTCGCTTTCTTGTAGGATAGGCTTGGTGGTAGTTTGGTGCACCTTACCTGTTTCTCCTTTCATATCAATAGTATTTACTACCTCCGTCTACTTTTAATTGTCATGGTTTCCTTTTTTAGAGTCAAACGATAAGTACTTTGACTAACATTTTATAACGTATTTTTTCATCATATTGATATGCAAAAACTTGTAATTTATAGTATTTTTCGTATAGTTTTTGAATATCTAAATTTTTGTTTTAAATATCGAATTAATATAATATAATTTCACTTTGAAAATTAGTCAAATTGACTTTCGAAAAGCACAACATGACAAATAAAAGTGAACGGAGGGAGTACAGTATTTCTGTAGTTTCTTGTCCCTTTATTTCTGCTACTACTTGTTGTTTCTTGTTCTTTGAGTATTGTATTATTTGTTGTTTCTTGTGCTTCGAGTATTGTAGTATTTATTATTGTTGCTGTTCCTTTCCCTGGATGCGATGCAATGCTTTTTCTATTATTTTGCTATGTCTTCTTTACCTATGTGTATTTTTTTCATACTGCTTCGATATGAGTTACTTGGGCCAAAGGTCTTTTGGAAGCAACCTCTCTACCTTCACACAGTAGAGGTAAGGTTTGCGTACGTTCTACCCTCTCTAGACTCCACCTACCTATGGGATTACTCTGGGTATGTTGATGTAGAATAGTATTTTGCAAATCAGTGTTTAATTTACTATTTTGTCCATTATGTCAACTTCAACTTGGAAGTAGGGAGTTTGAAGCAAAGCAAAGCCCGGTATTTAAGTGGAGAAGGGTAGAGGGGCGGGCCCATTATCCACCGAGTTAGAAGGCTGTGATTGGTCCAAAGGGCGGGTCACAGACGGATTTCTCGGTTATAAAAAAAAGCAGGGAGTTTGAAGTTGAAAAACTTGTTTGCAGAGTATTTTGAAATAATAATTTTCACTCACTAAATTTCAATTGTTTCTCAGAGTAAAATTCATGTATAGACACAACTCGGCATCAAAACAAATATCTTTAGGCTTCTTTTTATCATTGATATGATGAAATGGCATAAAACTCGTCCACCTAATTCCTTTTCTAGACCGATGAAGATACTAGAATGCACTGTTCCTTTACTGTATTCTCATGTCATCTTTTTGCATGAACGGCAAGTTCATCCTCCTCTTTGTAGTCTCTCTCTCCAATAAAACATATTTTCTACAGAAATCAAACTTAATCTTTTTATTGATCTAGTATATGCTATGCTCTTTATGTTATGTTCAGTCTAACATACTCTTTTCATTCTAGTTATAGCTTTGGTCAATTAAGGAGTAGTCTCCGATCCCTTATTTTCTTTTGAAGAACCCGCACCCATGTTGTTCCTCTTTGTATAGAGGATTGAGTGTCTTTGGAAAGAAATACATTTTTTTTATAATATTGGAATTTTTGTCTCCACATTTTTGCTGATTCTCAAGTGACAATGTTAAGAGAAGTTGCTTTTCTGATGGATCTTCATTGGTTTCACCAAAACTTGCTTAATTTAACTGATGGTTTTGCTTCCTTGGTTTTCTTATCAGATTGAGATTAAGGAGCTAGACGACTTTGCGCAAACAGCTTTTCATGGCTACAAGAGTCTTAACCGTATTCAGAGCAGAATTTACCATACTACGTACAATAGCAACGAAAACATACTAGTGAGTAACTTTTTCCTTTGGTAGTGTATGTTAATACCCTTTTTTCGGTTATAATGTATACTATTTTCCTATGGAGATAAATTTTGATCTGTCTTTTATAGCTTTCATTTCATTTATTACCAGGTGTGTGCCCCCACTGGGGCTGGGAAAACAAACATAGCTATGATTGCTATTCTACATGAGGTGTGCTCTATTTTTCTTTCAGAGCATGTTCCATGCTGGGACTATTGGCACTTTGATGAAGTTATGTAACCTTCTTCTCTTTGCAGATCAAACATCACTTTAGAGATGGTTACTTGCATAAGGATGAATTCAAGATAATCTATGTTGCCCCTATGAAGGTGTAGGTCGAGAGTTGTGTACTTGTGTCCTCCAATTTATTTAACATAATTGGTAATATAAGTTAAATTTCTTCTCTAGGCATTAGCTGCAGAGGTCACATCAACTTTCAGTCACCGATTGTCTCCACTTAATGTAACTGTGAGGGAACTTACTGGAGACATGCAGCTTTCTAAGAATGAGCTTGAGGAAACACAGGTTCTGTCAAACTTCAGTTCTTGTAAAGTTGTTGATTATTTATTTATTGTCTTTCTGTTTGGATTTTGGCCTAGTTGACTAGTCGGTTGATTGGCTTCACTCTGATGGTGTCTGGTTATATTTCTTCAGATGATAGTGACAACACCTGAAAAGTGGGATGTTATTACTCGTAAAAGCAGTGACATGTCGCTCTCAATGCTGGTGAAGCTACTTATCATTGATGAAGTCCATTTGCTAAATGATGACAGAGGCCCTGTGATAGAAGCATTAGTAGCCCGTACACTTCGTCAGGTTAGCAAATGCTGTTATACTTGTTCTAGTGTCTACTGTAGAAATTTCAGTACTGTTTTATATGATGATGTTGCCTCTGTGCACTAATTGCTGCCGCCATCCTCTGCTACTGTTCCACTTCTCCAGTAAAGGCCTAAAATTGCAAGATAAAGCATGTTTTATTTTTTATAAAGTAATAATTTTATTAAAATTTGGGATAATTGAAAGATGCATGTTATTGGCATTTAGAACAGAAAATACAATGTTGGAAAAAGACATTTTAGAGCTTTTCATTTTTAAAACCAAAGGAATATGAGATGCATTAAGGTTATGAAAATGCTGTGAGACAGAGGTTTAAGTCATGAAAGTCTAACATGGAAATATAAACTTGGCAGCAAAACATATTGACAACTATGAGGGTTTAGGTTATGAACTTGATTGTGATATCATCTCATCTAGTGATAAGGTGGAGGTGACTCCATTTTCATGTGTACACGATTAGGTTTGACTTTTGGTTCTGGTGCTTTGACAGGTGGAGTCCACACAGTCTATGATAAGGATAGTGGGCCTTTCAGCCACATTACCCAACTATTTGGAGGTTGGTTCTCGAGTTAATATTTTCGTTTAGAAGTCCTCACCTCCATGTTGGACATTTGGGCTATACAGAGTGATGAGGCTCCAATATTTTGTTACATCCTTTAGATTCAGCTTTTTGTTCATGGCTATTCCTTCTGTGAAATCCAGGTTGCACAGTTCCTAAGGGTGAATTCAGAGACAGGCTTATTTTTCTTCGATTCGAGCTACCGTCCAGTACCTCTTGCACAGCAGTATATTGGTATTAGTGAGCATAACTTTTTAGCCCGCAATGAACTGCTTAATGAGATATGCTACAATAAGGTATCTTTCTCCAAAACCTTCCTCCTTTCTATTTTGCGGTCTCCCTATAAATTTCTGGTCTGACTCTTCACTTATGCAGGTTGTTGATTCCTTAAAACAAGGGCACCAGGCTATGGTTTTTGTCCATTCACGTAAAGACACAGTGAAAACTGCTGATAAGCTGGTAGGTTTTTTCATCAGGCTATGGTTTAACTCACAGTTAATCATTTTACTTAATAGTTCCCACTATCTTTGCTGCATTTTGTTTGCCTTGCTTTCCTCTTAGTCCAACTCAATTTTCTTTTCTTCACTTCAATTTACTGAAATCTTTCTCTTCAGTTTCATTACTTTCTGAATATTTTGTAATTCATTATCTGTATCTTCACTATTTATTCCTTATAAAATCTATGTTATACTTGTTTAAATCAATAGAAAATTTCAAACTTGTCTAAAAGCAATCTATATTTCTGATCTTGCGCCTATTTTTATTTGACTTACAACTCTGTCCATCTCTATTGCATATCTTGTGTTTTTGAAAAGAAAAGAAAGTAATTCATATTCTTATTTATACAATTATCGGGATTCTTAACCATTCCTATTTATACATCAACTACAACAGCATGCCCGGTGTAATCCCACAAGTGGTCAATCTAGAAAGAGAGAAACAATAGGAGTTGTTTTTTCTAATTAAGAGAAACAACATGAGCTTTGAAAATGTGCAAAACAGTCTACATGATGTAAAATGAAATGACCTGCTTAGCTCTTTTTTATTTATGGTGCTAACACAGTTTATTAGCTCAAACAGAAGACATCTTTGATATTCTGGATCGTTTATAGGCTACATATATAGTTTTGAGCTTTTGTTAGATTGTCATACTTTTGAAGGGGAACTACACTTTTGGTTGTAGTATACTTGTGGATATTTAGAGTAATGTTAACAGTATCACAAAAAAAAATATAAAATTGCCTCCATTTTTTGAACATTTCATATTCATATCAACAGGTTGAATTGTCTGGTAAAGGTACAGAGTCTGAGCTGTTCAAAAATGACGAGCATCCTCAATATGAGATTTTAAAGGCAAGCAAAATCTATTGTCCTTTAATTTAATATTCTCTTTACATCCTTATTATGCCATCTTTTTCTTAGGTCATTCAATCTATGCATTTCAGAGGGAAGTTTTCAAGTCCAGAAATAAGGAGGTCGTTCAACTGTTCGAACATGGGATTGGCATTCATCATGCTGGAATGTTACGTGCTGACAGAAACCTAACAGAGAGACTTTTCTCTCAGGGACTTTTGAAGGTTGGTTTGTTTGCTTTTCCAGTTATTCACTTACATTTTTCAACCTTTTTTTCTTTTAGTTTTAAAAACCCCTGCTTCATTCTAGGTCCTTGTTTGCACAGCAACTTTGGCATGGGGAGTCAATTTGCCTGCTCACACAGTTGTGATTAAGGTTTGTGGAATACTTTAAGAAATAAAATTTGAGGAAGATTGCACAAGTTTTAATATATTCTGAGCATCGTGTTTTTCTTTTGACTTGACTGCCATGCATCCAAGCTTTAGATGAATAATTTGAGCTTTAGTCTGGTACCTGATTTGGGTGTGATTTAGATTCAGCTCAACTGGATCATTCTGGATTTAGTCGATGTAGAATAGTTCTCTAATATTAAGAATTGTTTGTATCTTTATTACAATTCCATTGACATACGATTGCCGTTTAAGCTGAGCTTCTAATATCTAGCACAATGGAAGAAACACATTCCTAACCATATCTGGTGAAATAAATGGGTAGTTAGCTAGGATAACAAATACCAACTTGCTTACTTCTTTTTAGTGACTTTGTTGTAATAATTTGAAACTTAGGGTTTCGATGTCTGGTTTTCTTGATCTCGTTTGCATTTTCTTTTTGTGTCTGGCTTTGTGTGCTTTAATCAGGGTTTAGCTTGGGCTTGGGAACTCGTCCAAGAGTTTTCGCCTTACCAGTTCAATTTGAAACTAGCAGATATAATCTTGTTTTGATTTGATTGCATTCCTAACCTCCCATGTTTTATCCTTGCTTCATTGCATGGTTCACTAAAATATAGGGAGATCTTGGGTGTTGAAAACGGCCACCTTCATGTGCTCTCTAATCTTTATCATCATAACAAGTTCCTCTTTTTGCTGTTGGATACTTTTCTAAACTGTTTTCGAACTGGTCAAAGGAAAGATGTTGTTGTTGATTATTTGTTGATGATTCTGGTATGATATTGGTATTATGCTAACTGAACTCAACCATAGTATTAATTGTTTTTATTTGAATCATGTCTTATATGGCCTTGGACTTTGCATCTGATAGAACCCAGCTTATGGAAGAAGTGTAATGCAACATTCTGGATTAACTATGCACTCCATTGAGAATGTTCTCCTTCAAATCAAATGTTCCATTATGTTTTGGTCGCTAATTGTCTGAAATTTCACAGAAAACCTCTTGCTAAGAAAAACTGATGGTCCTGGTCCCTACTTTGGGCTGAAACATGTACTATATATGTAATTTGTCTAGTAAACTTAGTTGAATGCAACTGTATTCATTGAAGCTATTCATGTTATTTGTAAGTTAGTTTGCAGCTTTTTTACATGACATATTCTTTTGCATGATAAACCTTGTCCTGTGGTGAGTAATGCTTTAGCATTTCATCTCTCCAGGGAACTCAAATATATGATCCAAAGGCTGGTGGATGGCGAGATCTGGGTATGCTAGATGTTATGCAAGTGAGACATAATCTTCTCCGTGCTGTTACTTTTATTTGGTTAGTAATGTTGATCGGCACTCATATATTTGTGCTGTTGTGTAAAATGTTCTTCCCTGGTAGATCTTCGGACGTGCTGGAAGACCTCAGTTTGATAAAAGTGGTGAAGGCATTATAATCACTTCACATGACAAGTTGGCTTATTATTTACGGCTATTGACAAGTCAACTTCCTATAGAAAGTCAGGTAGAATGCATATTCTATGCCAATTTTAGACCTTTAGTTGTCTATTTGTTTCCTATATGCAGGGCTGCAGATATTTGATTATTTTTCTGATACATTCCTCCTTTAACTTTTAGGCAGAAGCATGGTTATGTACTTATGTAAAAAGTTACTTGTTAAAAAAAGCACGATTATGTGAAAAGTTGAAGCTTTTCTATCATCCACAAGATTTTTTTGAAGCTCTCACATACAAAGAGTAAATGCTACTCCTTTTACTTCTCCTGTAAAAAGTTAATAAGGTTTTTCATTTCTGCCTTTCACAAATTGCTGTATATTTGAATGATATTCTGCCCATCTAAAATATCCAAGTCCCTTTGAACAGTATTTTATGTAACAGATCAGCTCCATTTGAAAAAATGGGGTACTGGAAATTCACAGCTCCTTGCAATTTCTAATCTCTGTATTGAACATTCTTTTAATATTTTTTTCATTGACTCTCTTTCTGAACTTGTTATCTTGCAGTTTATCAATTCCTTGAAAGATAATCTAAATGCTGAGGTGGTACTGGGTACTGTAACAAATGTCAAGGAAGCTTGTGCTTGGCTTGGTTACACATATCTTTTCATTAGGATGAAGATGAATCCTTTGGCCTATGGCATCGGATGGGATGAGGTATAATTTCATGCATCTTGATCGTACATCATCTTAAACATAAACTTCTGATTTACTTATATTGTTATCAGGGCATTGTAATCTATGTATTCCTTCACGTCCCTTCCAAATTTTTAAAAGTAAGTAACTAACAAGAAAACAATAAACTAATGGACCTTCAAAGACATCATGTACTTTTATAAATCCTTTTAGGGTCTAGTGGATGAAAAGTCAATAGTTTATTTTGTACAAAATCATGTGTTGTCCAGGTGCAAGGCCTTGCATTACATTCATTTAGTTCTTTGAACATAGAATAGTATGAAAGTTCTCTTTTTCAATTTTACTTCTTTGGGGATGGAAGGAGATGGAGGGGTTGAATGCTTGGGAAATGAAATTTCTGTGTAGGTGAATTTTATATACTCTATAAAGATAGATGGAATGATGGAATTTTAGACATGTGCATTTGTAAATTTTAGTCGAGGGTCTATCGGAAACAACCTCTCTACCTCACACAATGTAGTGGTAAGGACTGTGCAAACCCCACCCCCTCACCCCCTTGTGGGATCACACTGGGTATGTTGTTATTGGGAGCTCGATCGATGGATCTTTTTGTTTGAAGAAGTATCGCAGATGAACAAGTCTTGCTTGACCATTAGTAGATAGGTGATGCACCATTGGATATCAAGATTACCCCTGAGGTTCTCATATTGGCATTTCTTGAATACAGCTTTCATTGTCACTAATGGCTTTTATAAGTGTGTTAATCGGATATGGTTAATATCTCAAGATAAAGTTGATTTGAGGTACTTGTTTTTGCAAGAGATTTGGGGAAGCAGCTAACAATATTGCATTCAAACTTAAGCTGATCCTCTCTTTTCTCTTTTGCAGGTCATGGCAGATCCATCATTAAGCTTAAAGCAAAGGGATCTTATAAGTGATGCTGCTCGTGCACTTGACAAAGCAAAAATGATGCGTTTTGATGAGAAAAGTGGGAACTTCTACTGCACTGAGCTTGGTCGTATTGCAAGCCACTTTTATATCCAGTATACTAGTGTTGAAACTTACAATGAAATGCTGTCACGGCATATGAATGAAAGCGAGGTATTTTGTTTTGCTTGCCATTTCTTTCACTTAATGGATCATGCAATTTGCTTTGTTCAGTTATGATTTTGTCATTTTTTGGTTTGTGATCCTATGTTAGCAAATATGGACATATCTAAAGGGTAAATGCTATCTACACCTTGTTCTAAGACCACTGCTTACTCTTTGTTTGTATAACAATTTCTCCGTACTGGAGAACCATTACATCAACATATAGTTAATTTCTTGTATCTATTGTATTAAATGTGCTCCAAAAATTGGAATTAATGGTCTTCGAAGATAGAAAAGGAGCTGAATACGAAATCTGGACCTTATAATTTTCGTTGGAACTTTGTCATTCATAGTGATAAATTCTTGGGGATATTGGAGTAATTTTGAGCCAATTCTGTTTTGGAAATGATAAGGGAAATCATTCCCAAATTGATATGATAAAGCGCAGAAATATTTGAGGAATTTATTGTTCAATTAAGATACAGAACGTTGTTGCTTGTCAGATAGACAATGATCCTCTATATCATTTTATGTGACACTTCTCCTTTTTCTTTTTTGGTTGTTCACATATTTTGCGCATACTATTTACTAGTGTAAACCCATGCATCAGCACAATGTCCAACTTAAATTAGTTGCAGTATCACATCTGATGGTGTTATTTATGGAAGAAAATTCATAATGAACTTGAATAATTAGAAGAGATTTTGTTCGAGGGGCAATTAACCTTAAAAGTAAGTGAAGTTCTTCTTAGTGTTCTAAACAGTAACCTGTCACCTGTAAATAGGACAGAAGCCATTGTTCATTTATCTCTATCTAAAGGATTGCTTTAGTAGTATGTGTATAACACCTATTAAATGAATTGCCAACTATTTCAGTTTTTCATCTTCTATTTTATATGGTCCTCTTTGTTAAGTTTTTTAATTGTGTGTCACAAAATATTTGCTTTTACTTTTACTTTTAATGGGTTACCTCTCCTATGTGGTTTGCGAGCTATTGCATAGGAGCGGGGGTTTTACCTTGTGCGCACCCAAAGGGTAGCGGGTTTCCCTTGTTATAGAAAAAAAAAATTACTTTTAATAGTCATGATTTCCATTCCTACATGTACTAAGTTTTGCTGTCCATTGTTTATCATTGTGCTTTCTCTGACATTTATTTTTTAACTGGCTATTAGTTGATAAATATGGTAGCTCATTCATCTGAATTCGAAAATATTGTTGTCCGAGACGAGGAACAAAATGAGCTTGAGATGTTGGCTCGCACATATTGTCCATTGGAAGTCAAGGGTGGTCCATCTAACAAACATGGAAAAGTTTCAATTCTTATTCAGGTATTGGATAACTCTATGTCCATTAAATACTGTGTGGCTTCTTAACATATAGTGTTTTAACAGTGTTGATTGTATCTTGCAGCTGTACATCTCTCGAGGATCAATTGACACGTTTTCGCTGATCTCTGATGCTGCTTATATAAGTGCAAGCTTGGCACGTATTATGCGAGCTCTTTTTGAGATTTGTCTGCGTAGAGGGTGGTGTGAGATGTCTTCTCTAATGTTAGACTATTGCAAGGCTGTGGATCGCAAAATATGGCCCCATCAACATCCTCTTAGACAGTTTGATAAGGACATTTCTTCAGAAGTTTGTTCTCTATAAATAACTTCTGTTAAATAAAATTTTCAACTAGTTTATGCGTGTTAACTAAGAACTGGTGTTTCAGATATTGAGGAAACTTGAAGAAAGGGAGGCAGATTTGGATCATTTACACGAGATGCAAGAGAAAGATATTGGAGTTTTGATTCGTTATGGACCTGGAGGAAAGGTAGATTATTTTTTACAGGTTTTTGGTTCAAGGCTTATCCTGTGACTTTCAGTTAAAGAAATGTTTTTGAAATTCCAGGTTGTTAAGCAATGTCTCGGATATTTCCCATCAGTCCTGTTGACTGCTACAGTCAGTCCAATCACTAGAACGGTTCTGAAGGTGAGTACATTTCTGCACTTGCTTTTTCCCACTTGTTCTATCTGAAATTTATTCCCTTTGTACCAATTTAACTTCCAATTGTATTCACTTTACTAAAAGAAACTTCTCTGCCACGTTTTAGTTTTTGTCAATACCATATAAGCAATATGGTAACATTGTACCTAAGTAGTGTAAATTCTTCAATACTAAAAGAACTCCTACCTTTGGAGCCACTTCTACTTATGCAACTATACTATTAACACCTGCGGCCACTGGCGGGTCCAAGAAGAAAGACTCGCAATGAGATAGAGGAATCATCTATCATTTCCTTTTCTTTTTATCAAATGCAAAGAGAGATATTGCCATGAAGCTCCTTTATTATAGGTGGATTTGGTTATAGCTCCACAGTTTGTTTGGAAGGATCGAATTCATGGCACTGCGTTGCGCTGGTGGATTCTGGTTGAGGTACAAACTTGTTCATTTATATTATGCTTTGATGTGTATAGATGTTTATCAATTTGTGATACAGTCTAGAATCTTTCCTCTTAAATTGGCATGGTTATCAAAATCTATCACTCTAGATTACGTTCTGTAGCTTTGAACATGCTTGTTTTTAACAGTATGACAATAATAATAATAATAATCAAATATCATATTGTGTATGGAATTTGGCCTATGCTCATCTGCGAGGTGTCTTACCTTGTTTACCTTTCTTTTTTATTGCATTGGTTTGACCTGTCTATTATTCAAGCTTTCTTCTTAGTTTTATTCATCTCCCCAGGAGTTTCAAATGTGGTTCAAATAAGTAACAGTCATGTCATGCTCCATTCCAGTTTAACAGTAACACATATAGTTGCAACCCGAGTACAAAGGTGCTTTTGTTTGGGTTTACTTGTCCAGAAAGGAGATCAGAGGTCATTATGTGTGGCAAGATGATCTTGTATTTGCATTACCTATTCTCCTCTTTGCTTTATCTTGGGCGTGATAGTTGAAAGTAGGTTGGCAAGAAGAAAGTCAGAAGCTTGTCAGGTTTGGTAATAGGAAGCCATGCTGAGCAGGATAGATCCACCATTATGGTATCTAAACCCAGTACTTCCAATGCAGAGTAAGAACCTTAAAAGGTTGAATCCATAGAGTATAACTCCTGGATCCACCTCTAATACCTAGGCAAGGGTCAGTGTCATAAAGATATCAATTTTAGTGGTAAAGAAAAAAATATACCCCCTCCGTTTCAAAAAGAGTGACCTGGTTTGACTTGACACGAAGTTTTTGAAAATAAAGAAGACTTTTGATTCTTGGGGTCCTAAATTAAAGTTATGTCAAATGTACTAAATTGCCCTTCAATCTGTGGCTTTAAACATGCCACGTGGAAAGCTGAAATTAAAATGTTACCAAAAAAGGAAAGAGGTCATTCTTTTTTAAATAGACTAAAAAGGAAAGGAGGTCATTCTTTTTGAAACGGAGGGAGTATAAACTTTCTGGTGTTACGTGGATGCCATGAGGAGATAATTGGTGGTCAAGGTTATTTGCAAAGTAACTTATGGGTAAGGAAGTGAACATAACTGTAGAAATAGAGGAATTACGTTTTGTTCCACCGCTTCATATTTTTCTTTTGAGAATTGGTAATTGTATCAATAAGAAGTACCAAGAAGGTGCAAGCAAAAGGATTAGTGATCAAAAGCAAAAGTATGTTCTTCTTAGAAGGATTCTATCACATTTACAGCTCCTCTTTTTCACTAGTAAAATTTTGTTTAAAATAAAAAATAAAGCAAAAGTAAACAGGTCATTTCTCTTCTGAATAGAACTTTCTTTGTCTTCAAAGCCCTTTATGTTTCAGCACTTCAAAAGCTCAGTTGTGTCCATGGGCATGTACCATTTAAGTCCCACCATGTTGAAGAACAGTTCCCATAACTAAACAGTGATGTTGCAGTGTAAAAACAATTGCTATGCTCTCTGAACTTACCCACACAAAAAACATCTGGAGCACAATTGAGATCTTTGTCTTTGTAAGTTTTCCCATGTCAAGCATGGTTTATGGGACCCCAACAATGAGAAATACATCACCGTATATGGAGCATTAGTTTTCCGGATCTGTTTCCAAGGCCTAAATCCTGAAGTCGTCCTGAAATCAAGCTACGATAGCAAGATGTTCACTGTAAACTGACCCCTACATTCAGTTTTCCAAATAATCCTGTTCTGGCACTGTGACAAACCTTGGAAATTCTCCAAAATCAATAGTAATTTAGCAAGTCTACCCATTTCCCAGTCATTCAAGTTCCTTCTAAAGTTGAGGTTCCAATCATTGTTGCCTCTGTTGGACAACTATGGTTTACTGCCTAGTTATTGCTCATTAAGGTGTTTAATCGCACGGCCATCTTGCCTGCGACGCATCATTCATAAAAAGTTGTTCATTAAGGACACATGAAAGAGATCAGTGAATGGATTGATAAGGGTCTTAATCAAGGGAATAATGTTATTGTAAGACTGTTCTGGTGCTTGGTAGAGTGCAGAGATAAGAAGTAAGAGATGGAAGAAGAGGAGGAATGAAAAAGAAACATAAGAGTGAAGATTCATACACATTTGATATTTCTATGTATAATCCATCTGCTTAAACACAAGAGGATTCATGACTTCTAAAAACACAAAAAGATACTTATGATGTATTGATCAAAAAAGAGAACAAAACAAAGGATGCATATGATATAAGGGAAACTTTAATCAAAGCCAAGTCGGAAATTGTTTCTATCCGACAACTCTATGGGCTGTAGTCTGAGACATAGTGGGTGATTTTTAAGATTGCTTGCCGTCCAGCTAACAAACAACATGGCAATGGTTGCCTTAGAATTTCACCCTCCCCTTAAAATATTTTTCAAACATTCACTGTAACTGTTTCCATCTCATCAAGTTGGCCCATGTAAGTCATGTTTTTTCCTTAATATGTCAAGTGTTTCAATTGGAACTCTTTTAGTTTCATTTTGCATGAAGGAAAGGATTTTTCAGTTCGAGCCATTTTGATCTTATGACTTGGCTAGAATATTGTTGTTGATTTTATACTAGCTGATCGTACTAATCATTTGTCTAATAACTGCCTTAGGATTCTGAGAATGACCACATTTACCATTCTGAGCTCTTCACCCTCACAAAGAAGATGGCTAGAGCGGATCCACAGAAACTGTCCTTTACAGTGCCAATCTTTGAGCCACATCCTCCCCAGTACTACATTCGTGCTGTTTCTGACTCGTGGCTACAAGCAGACGCTTTGTACACAATAACTTTCCACAACCTTGCTCTTCCAGAGGTTGTTTTATTAACTTATATTTATCTCTATATTGTTGAATATCTGCAATATGTCCTAAAGTTTGAATTTTATGTGTTGGTTTTCTCCAACTTGAATG
The DNA here is from genome assembly GCF_019186545.1 of Solanum stenotomum. Lineage (NCBI taxonomy): Eukaryota > Viridiplantae > Streptophyta > Magnoliopsida > Solanales > Solanaceae > Solanum > Solanum stenotomum. Next base: position 7,786,997 of record NC_064289.1, on the reverse strand, counting down.
AATGATTTTTCAGACCCAAACATCCCACACTGAGCTTCTAGATTTGAAACCCCTTCCTGTGACTGCACTCGGCAATGGAACTTTTGAGGCCTTGTATAAATTTTCACACTTCAATCCTATACAAACACAGGTGGATATCTCATTTTCTTATTTCCTTAATTCGATTAATTGTCTGTTTCATTAGTCAATATCAGCAATAGCTTAAATCAAATCAATTTTGGCAGGCTTTTCATGTGCTGTATCACACGGACAGAAATATCCTTTTAGGAGCTCCGACTGGAAGTGGGAAGACAATATCAGCTGAGCTTGCTATGCTCCATTTATTCAATACACAGCCCGATATGAAGGTACTTTGTTTCAATTAGTTTTGCTAAATGCTTCCACATGCATAATCACTTGTTTTTATCAGTTTTATGTGTCGATATAATGAGGAGTGGTCTCTGATCCCTTACTTTATTTTGGTGCACCCATGTAGTACCTCTGTGTATAGATGATTGGGTGTCTTTCGGAGAGAATAATATACTATAGGTCTTTTCTTTTGGGGTACACCACTTGGATACAACCATGTTGGCCTTGTTATTATTAATGAAATACTTTACCTGATAATAAAAAACACTTTATAAAACTTACCTTTTAAGACTTGGTAGCACATTCTTATCAAACAATACACCAGATGCGAGCCTCCATTTAATCCACTATCAACCGTTTCCTTGGATTATTGACCCAAGGTACTTGAAACTTCCTCTCTTAGGGATGACTTCAGTATCTATCCTCAGTTCCACATCTGCCTCGTGAGTTACGTCACTGAACTTGCATTCCAAGTACTTTGTCTTAGTCCTGCTCAACCTGATCCCTTCAGATCCTTTAGATTTTTGGTTGTCTCCAAACCTCTAGCCTATTGTTAACTCCATTAACTCCGCCGCGTGGTTAGCCAATCAATACTATGTCATCTGCAAATCACATACACAGTGATACCTCCCCTTGAATATGCCGCATCACTTCATCCATTTCCAAGGCAAATAAGAACTGGTTAAGAGGATTCCTTGATAAAAGAAAAATCATTTACCTGATCAAAAAAATATATTGTTGCGAAACTATGTATTTATTTTTGTCTATTCAAGATTCCCCATCATTATACTTGTCTCTCAACTTCGTAATTGCTAATGATCTTTCAATGATTTTCTATATGCAGGTTATCTATATAGCACCTTTAAAGGCTATTGTTCGGGAGAGAATGACGGACTGGAGAAAGCGTCTTGTTTCCCAACTTGGAAAGAAGATGGTGTGTGAAGTTTCTTTTGTTTGGGCATTATTCTTATGCACTTACATGTGATATCACTGCTAACTCAATTATCTTCTGCAGGTTGAAATGACTGGTGACTACACGCCGGATCTAATGGCTCTCTTGTCAGCAGACATCATAATCTCCACTCCCGAAAAGTGGGATGGTATCAGTCGCAATTGGCACAGTCGAAGCTATGTCACTAAGGTGCAATATCTCATTCGTTTTTATTCCTTCTTTTTTTTTTAGCTATTGGTACTTGATATCAAAATTATAATATGAACATTCTGTTCATGATTGCTCTCTTAACCACAATCAAATGTTCAAACCTACATCTATAGGTTGGGCTTATGATTTTGGATGAGATTCATTTACTTGGAGCTGATCGAGGACCCATACTTGAGGTACACAGTTGTCACTGAATGTCTCACATTCTCTTCTCCCATGCATGGTCCTTGGTTTATTGATTATATAGTAATCTCTTGATTATGTCTAATGCTAGATTTTCTGGTTCTAGGTTATTGTCTCAAGGATGAGATATATATCTTCTCAAACAGAGCGGCCAGTTCGGTTTGTTGGCCTGTCAACAGCATTAGCAAATGCACAGTATGTGTTTCATTGTATCTATATGTCTTGCTCGTCTTGTGTGCAAAATGCTAATTGGTTTTGTGGAGTTTTTTCTCTGTAGATTGTTTTAGATACTACCTTTTATCTTGGTAACTTTTAAATGAAATTCTTACATTTGTCCTTGAACCCAGTAATTTGGCTGATTGGTTGGGTGTCGATGAAACTGGCCTCTTCAATTTCAAGCCAAGTGTGAGGCCTGTTCCTCTTGAAGTTCATATTCAGGCACGTGAAGCTGTTGATTATGAGCTACCCAAGTGCCATCATCATCGAAGTAGACTGAAGTATATTTACCTACAGTATCATGCTTTAATCTTGATTTATAAATCATTCCTTTTAACAGGGATATCCTGGGAAGTTTTACTGCCCGAGGATGAATAGTATGAACAAGCCCACATATGCTGCTATATGTACACATTCACCAACAAAACCAGTTCTAATCTTTGTCTCCTCTCGTCGCCAAACAAGACTTACAGCACTGGACCTTATTCAGGTGAGGCAAAAATTCAAACTGTATCGATCAAAATATTTCTATCGCGTAGTGATGGTAACTAATCTGTCATGTTTTTTTTCTGATCTTGAAGTTTGCGGCTTCAGATGAGCACCCAAGGCAGTTCATAAGCATGCCAGAAGATTCACTTCAGATGGTTCTTTCTCAAGTCACAGACCAGAACTTGAAGCACACCTTACAATTTGGAATTGGATTACACCATGCCGGGCTGAATGATAAAGACAGATCATTGGTTGAGGAACTGTTTGCAAACAACAAGATCCAGGCAACTATGTCATCCTGAAATTTGTATATCTGTAGGAGTAATAATATGATGAAATTGGAAATTATATTTGAGTCATTTTGGCTGCATCTTTTTAGGTGTTGGTTTGTACAAGTACGTTAGCATGGGGTGTAAACCTTCCTGCACATTTGGTTGTTATAAAGGTATGTCGTTTTATCCACCTTCGAGAATTAGGTCAAAGACTGGAATGTTATAATATCATCTCCCACTGGAAGGCACTAATACCATGGGCTAATTGTCATCTTTGTTTGTTACATCACACTCTTAATGTGTAACTGGATCACATGATATTTTACTGGTTTAACTTTGGTTTAATCCATTTTTTACTAACAAATTGAGTCCCTTAGATGTTATTATTTGTAACTAAAGTTTTGAAGATTATTTGAAGTTCCTAGATACCTTTTCCTTTTATTATTTATGTTTGGAAAATACTCCAAAAAATCGATCTTTCCCCCATATCTTCTTCAAGCTAGCACTTTCCTTTCCTTCTCTTTAGAGTGAGGTCATTAAAACATAAGTGGTATCACTCTGGTTCATGCAAAATATTTTGGGTTTTCTTTTTGTAAAGTTCTTCTATTTGTCATCTTGTTGCTGTAGGTAAATTATTAAGTCTTCTTTTCTCTCAAAATAATATATTAAATACATATATTTCTTCGCCTTGCATTCATTTGATGAGTTTAATCTGCTCATCATAACAGATACTGTGTCCTTCTTGATGACTGTCAAAATTCATCACCTCAGGATACGCACCATCTTTGGTGTTTAAAATATATAGATCCTTCTGCAGGGAACAGAGTTTTATGATGGGAAGGCAAAAAGATATGTTGATTTCCCAATCACTGATATATTACAAATGATGGGTCGAGCTGGTCGTCCACAATATGATCAACACGGGAAAGCTGTTATTCTTGTTCATGAACCCAAAAAGAGCTTTTATAAAAAGGTTATCTATAATTCTTTTCTTTGAACATGACTGTACTGTTGCTTTTCCTTCTTCTTTTTTTGATAAGGTAACTTTGTATTCACACCAAAAAAAACTCATCAAGTAACAACTGATGAGGTGGGATTTACAACCCCATAAGGCATCCTGATAACCAAAAACCCAAAAAAGAACTTTACAATTGTCCTATGAAGTCCACTAGACTTACTACCTCCCCCACCATATCCTGTTTACACCAAAAATACAGCAAACTCAAACTCTTCATCAATATCTTCTGAATGCTGCTAGCTTGCCCGTCATGGGATCTTTCATTCCTTTCCTTCCAAATTGTCCACCAGATGCAAGCTGGAATATATTTCCACCAGTCCTCTTTTGATCTGCTTCTTCTGCTCATTCCTTCCCAGTGTTTCAGCATGTCTAAAGGAGTTTCTGGCATTACCCAGCTAACTCCAAATATACATAAGAACATGTGCCACAGATTTACAGCTGTTTTGCAATGTAGGACTAAGTGGCTGTTAATCTCTGCCTCTTTATCACACATATGACACCTTGAGCAAATCTGTATACCTCTTCTCTGTAACCTTTCGTAAGTTAAACATGCTTTTCTGATCACCAGCCATGAGAAACATGACACCTTTAGTGGAATTTTGATCTTTCAGATTAGCTTCCATGGCCACTCCATTCTCATTCTCCGCTTATGATTCATATTCCAGTAGCAGGATTTCACTGCGAAACTCCCTTTGTTGTGCAACTTCCATATTGGACTGTCAGGTCCTTCTGTGACACCTGGGAATGGGTTCAGCACCTGCAACAACCCAGAGCCCTTCTGAAAATCAGGTCCCACCCTTGAGGAGTCCATACCTGTGCCACTGTAGCCATCTTTTGTAGACTTAGAATAAATAGATCTGGGAATAAGGTTTTCAAGTCCCTATCCCCTATCCAAATCTCATTCCAAAAATTAGTTTTAAACCCATCTCCAATTTTGAATGATATATTGGAGGTGAAAGAAGGCCATAGTCTTCTGATAGTTTTCCAAACAGAGCACCCAAAAACACGTGTTACCTCATCAGTGATCCAATTATTTTGAAGACCATATTTACGTGAGATGAATCTTCTCCATAATGCCAAATCTTCGGGGTGGCCCAGTGGTTTGGGCTTGGGACTTCCATGTTGGAGGTCTCAAGTTCGAAACCCCTTGCCAGCGAAAGCAAGGGGTTTGCCTTCTGGGTCGAGCTCGTTGCACCGGGCTTGCCTAGTGCGGGTTACCTCTCCTATGTGGTTTGCGAGCTATTGCATAGGAGTGGGGGTTTTACCCTATGCACACCCAAAGGGTAGCGGCTGCGGGTTTCCCTTGTCATCAAAAAAAAAAAAGCCACTTTTTCAACAAACTAACATGCTGTACTTTCAACTTTTTTATCCCCATACCCCCTTGTATTTTGTTGAGGGTCACCTCATCCCATTTGACTAGGTTGTACTCAAGCTTCTCTTTGTTCCCCTGCCACAAGAAGACTCTTCTTAGTTTGTTGATTTTCTTCTCTATGTTTCCTGGGATTGGGAATAGGCTCATCATGTAAGTTGGGAGGGCATCCATTACTGACTTTATGAGAGTTAATCTGCCTCCCATAGATAGGTATTGGCTCTTCCATCTTGTCAGCTTTCTCTCACTTCTTTCCAACACTTCCCTCCATACTTCCACTTCTTTATTTTTGCACCAAGAGGCATTCCAAGATATTTAGTTGGTAAGGAATCCATTTGGCATCCTAGGTTTTCAGCCAGTATCTGCATATTGGTAACTTGGTTAACAGGGTACAAGCAACTCTTATGCCAGTTAACATGTAAACCTGAGATGCCCTCAAAAATGGTTAGGATGGCCCTCAAGTGCCTGATTTGCATTACTTCAGCTTCACAGAATACCAAGGAATCATCTGCATATAGCAGATGTGTGATTTCCATAGTATTTCCCCTGTTAGCATTTGCAGGGGAGCCTCTTATCCACCCATTCTCACTTGCTCTTCTGATCATAGAATTGAGGCCTTCCATTGCTAAGATGAATAGGAAGGGTGATAACGGATCACCTTGCCTTAGACCTCTTTGTGATTGGAAGAAACCTTCTGGACTACCGTTGATGATAAGAGAGAATTTCACGGTAGATATACAAGTTTTGATCCAGTTTGTCCATTTGTTCCCAAAGCCCATATCTCTCAGAATTTTTAGAAGGAATGACCAGTTGACATGGTCATAGGCCTTTTCAATATCAAGTTTACATAGGACTCCAACTAGCTTCTGCTTCACCCTGCTGTCCACCAATTCATTGGCCAATAATGCTGCATCCATGATCTGTCTTCCTTTCAAGAATGCCATTTGGTGTTCATCTACCAATTCCCCCATGACAGTCTTCATTCTTTCTGTAAGGAGCTTGGCTATGATTTTGTATACTCCACCAACAGACTTATTGGTCTGAAGTCCTTCAATTCTTCTGCTCCATATTTCTTGGGAATTAGTGCTATAAAAGTGGCATTGAAAGATTTCTCAAACATTTCATTCTGATGAAAATTTTGGATTGTTTGCATCAAATCATCTTTCAAGGTTGCCCAACAAACTTTGAAGAAACTCATGGTGTAGCCATCAGGCCCCGGGGCCTTATCCCCATCACATTGTTTGATAATATTTAGCACTTCTTCAGTGAAAGGCCTTTCTAGCCAATCTTGTTCCTCCTGGGAGATTCTTGGAAGTTAACATACTCAAAAGAGGGCCTCCACATCTCAGATTCAGTATAGAGTTTCCTGTAGAACTCAATCATATTAACCTTGATAGCTTCTCGATCTTTAACTTCCTCCCCATTGATTATCAATCTATCAATGTTATTGTATCACTTGTGGGATGTTGCCATTCTCTGGAAAAACCTAGTGTTATTATCCCCTTGTTTTAGCCAGAGAACACGGGACTTTTGCCTCCATCTAGATACCTCATTTTTTGCCAAATCCTCCAACTCCACCAGAACTGCTGCCCTCACCAGTAGTTCATCCTCAGATAAAGTTCTAGTGTTTTGAGCTAGATCAATATCAGCTAATTCTTTGAGAAGACTATGTTTCCTGTTGCATAACTCCCCACACACTGATTTGCTCCAATCTTTGAGTTTTTGCTTCAACATTTTTAGCTTCACACTGAGCTTGTAGTCATGGCAGCCCTCCACTTCAAATTCGTTCCACCAACTATGGACAAGCCCCTCAAAACCATCAACATTGAGCCACCAATTCTCAAACTTGGGTATGACTTCATGTGGTCCCAGTCTCCACATTGCAACATGATAGGGCAGTGGTCAGAAGTCACTCTGTTGCTTTTCCTTTATTTCAATTATTTAAGTAACTAGTCTATTCCATTTTATTATTCAACATATATGCTTTCTTTTTGCAGTTTCTATATGAACCATTCCCAGTTGAAAGTAGCCTGAGAGAGCAACTGCATGACCACATCAACGCTGAGATTGTTACTGGAACAATATCTCATAAAGAGGATGCTGTGCATTATCTCACTTGGACTTACTTGTTTCGTAGATTGGTATGGTTTTGTGATCCTATGGCAGACAATTTATTCTGTTGCTCCAAATTTTCAATCTTGCATTACCGATCAAGAAAAAAATTCAATCTTGCACCAATGGCAATGCTAAGTTAGGAACCACCATCATTATATTAAGACTGCTTGATGCATGTTGTTCTTTCGGCAAGTAATCATCAGTAATAAGTAGGTTACTTGGTTGCCGATTGATATGGGTTACTCGTTTAAGGTAAATATATTAATATGAAATTTCTAAAGAAGATGTAGGTAACTAAGTTGTGTCTCCTACAGTGAAGAACCATATAAATGGAAATCCAGTAAAGGAAATGAGTCTTTTATAATGAGGTAGACTTAAGGTAACACGAGAGATTTAAGAGTTGATTAATTTAGCTTGCAAAAAGAAAAGTTAAGGGAGGCCACAATAGTGCAACCTTGTTGCGATTTTATCTTGCTTATGTTGTCTATTTCGGAAGCCTCAAGTTTTATTTTCTAAATTAGCATTACCAACATGTGACAACTGAAATTGGAAAAAGAAAGTGGTGGGTAAAGGGCTAATTTCAGTTGTATCAAGCATCAGTAGTTGTCTGATTAATATCTACTTGGTGACCTTTATAGTAAAAGGATCTGTTTCAGATTGTGGTGGACTCTAAAATCTATATTATTGTAATCAACAAGCAGACAAAGGAAACACACTTCAAGCAGCAGCTATAGTTGCACAAGAAAATATATGGCTGTTTGATGTGCTTTTACAAGCTTACTGCTGCTAGATGCCATCAAAGCATTTGCTACGAAAGAAAAGTTAGGAGAAAGTGAGGTCTACCCCACGTAGCCAAGTCTTGTCAAAGCGCAAGTTGAAATAGCTCTTGCCATCTCTAACCAGACCCTAAGGGATAGGAATAGCTAATCTACAAATTCTGTGTAGTAATTATCTAACTTGATTGAAGTGTTTTGGGTTGCGGAAAAAAATTATTTATTTATTTAACATAAGATTATTTTGGATTCAAAATGAGAGAGCTGATTTAAAGCAATAACAATCAGCATTGAGTGGTAAAACAATGGTTTGCTTATGCTATTCATTGTGTCCTTCCGCCTCAACAAATGCAGTGCCAACTGTAGGTGTTGATGTTGCATGTGTATCATTTTCCACCTTGTGCGAAAGAACAAGAGAAAAGTTACATTTCTGTGTACTGCCTGTATAGATGCCTTTTATATAGTGAATAATTGACTTGATCTGTGGGTTAGTCACAATAGGGAATACTTGGTTATTCCGTGGTTCAAAAGCAATTCTTGCCCTAGTGACAAGGTCCCTCCACCTCCTATCATTAGATATGTGGTTCAGGACACTCAGAGGGAAAAGTAGGAGAGCACTGTTTCCCCTGGGAAGGGGAAGCATTGAGGTAAAAAAAGGATGTTACCAAATTAAAAAAAATAGAAGACAAAGGAGGAGATGATATGTCACCTAAATGAAAAGAATGAGAAGAAAGTCCATTTTCACCTCAATCTACTAACGCATTTCTGTGGATTGACAATGTTATCAAAGAAAATCTTTTATGTTTGAAGAATTACCAAAAATGGTGTACTGTTTTTTCCCTGCTAGTTATTATGTTTGTTAATCATAGAAGCTTTTTTCTGGCAGATGGTTAACCCAGCTTACTATGGCCTAGAGCATGCAGAACCTGGGATTCTAAATTCTTATTTGTCTAGGTAAAATGAAAGCACTACATACTCTTGAAATAGCTTTTCTTGAATATTTCTGTGTGCGCTCACGTTATTTATAAACAGCTTGGTGCAAAGCACATTTGAGGATCTAGAAGACAGTGGATGCATCAAGGTTACTGAAGACAGTGTTGAACCACTGATGTTGGGCTCAATAGCATCTCAGTATTATTTGAAGTACACCACTGTATCAATGTTTGGCTCAAAAATAGGATCTGATACATCACTTGAGGTTTGTAGAACACCTAACATGGATGTCCAATCCTTATTTCTCTATTTCAAATGTTTTTAAATTATATTTCTTGGCATTACTTCCTGTTTATCTTTCACCCCAGGTTTTCCTTCAAATACTGTCTGGTGCTTCTGAATACGATGAGCTCCCGGTGAGGCATAATGAGGTAATTTTTTTAGCTAGGCAATATATATATTTGAAGACAGTTGTTGCTGAACAATGGTTTGTTGGTTTTCAACTCACTTAATTTCTTTACTTTTTTCCCTTAGTGTATGTTACTTGCTAGTTCTAACAAGTAAACTAAGAACATTGATGTCCTGGCATTACACCAATTGTTGCAGACACTTCTGAATTATTTGGTCTGCAAATCTAAATTAGTATGTATATTCCGCTAAGAAATTGCCTGTGGATTTGAAACTATCAAACTGTGCATCGACTACTTCTTTATTTGTATGTTGTACACATCATCTGCTTATTGATCACCTATTCCAGGAAAACTACAATGAAAAATTAGCTGAGAAAGTTCCATATGCTGTCGACCACAATCGCCTGGATGATCCTCATGTGAAAGCAAATCTGCTCTTTCAGGTATGTGTTTTGGCTTTGTCTGCTAGATTCTGTTTAACGTCAATATATCCTTCAGGGACCAACCGCTGCCTTTGTAACCTGGGGATGATGCCCCCCCCCCCCCCCCCCCCTCCTCTCTTTTACCCTTCTCCACTTAAATACCAAACTTAGTTCGCATGGCGCAGGGCTCGAACGTATGACTCAACTTTGCTACCTGAACTAGGTCCTGGGGGTTATAATATTTTATGCTCTTTTACTCTTTCCTTACACATCTCACTTTTGCAGGCTCATTTTTCCCAATCAGAGTTGCCAATCAGCGATTATGTCACAGACTTAAAGTCTGTGCTGGATCAAAGTATACGTGTTATCCAGGCTATGATAGATATTTGTGCCAACAGTGGATGGCTCTCAAGTACCATTACCTGTATGCATCTGTTGCAAATGGTCATGCAGGTCTTGCTACTGCTTCCAAAGCTTCCTTTATCTATTCACTGTAAAATGGACTACTATACTGCTTTTATCAACTCTTTTATATATTGTTATACTTATATCCGCCTTCCTCCAATTCTTCCTCTTTTTCCTTTTTACCTTAGGATTTCTCTATTCCTATCATTTTCTTTTCTCATTTTGGGGTTGCCAGCATGTCCTTATGAGAATACAAACTTGTCTTTTTCAAAAAAAAGAAATAAAAAATTCACATCGTAATGAGAGAGAGTAAAGAAAAATAACTATCAAATTCAAATTGTTGAATATTATAATTTTTTTTTGGTTCGTTTTATCATCAATTCCAACGTACAAAGAGATAGAGTTGAGCTATGTTGCAACACAACATCACATATTCCCGTTACTTTTTTCCTTTACTTCCTGTTCAGAATAAATCCTATCAGAGTAGCATCCAGCTATCTACTGATGTGGTCTTTATGGATGTATATCATGTTTCTGTTTTGTTGCATTCTGCAAATTACTTGACCATGGAAAATATGTTTATCACTATGTAGATATTTGTTATCCAGCTTATCACTAATTCTTATATCTAGATGAAGTAAAAGTTCTGAAGTATCTGAACTAGAAAGAGCAGCTCTTCAACCTTCATCTAGAAATTGTTTGTGGTTAGTATTATGCACCAAAATCTGCTTCTTGACACACTTTCCATAACCAACACACTTCATGCGATGTAGAAGTAAATTTCTACAGAACAGTTGTCAGACTAGTAATGATATATGGGAGTGAATGTTGGTCCTCCAAGTCCAATTTCAACAAGATAAATATCGTAGAAATGAAGATATTAAGATGGATGTGCAGTTACAATATATAAATCAGGGTATTAAGATGGATGTATAGTCCTACAAAAATTTGGATAAGATTATATAATGATAACACCAAACAAAGGGCGGAAGTAGCACATATGGAAATTAAATGAGAGGCTGCATGAAATGGTTTTGCTATGTCATGCTAAACCTCCATATGCACCAATATATGGATGTGTAACTATGAAAGGTGTGAATTGGATATATGGCAGGCCTAAAATAATGTTTTAGCAAAAAATAATGGACCCAGCGAGGTTAAAGTGGCCCGTGACACTGGGAGGGCCATGTGACCCCTGTTTCAGATCTCAAGTCCTTCTAGATGTTAAATCCTTGAAATTCAAGAATGGACTGGGAGGACTGAAGATTCCTGAGGAAGGTCGTTTTGAACCAAGCAACCATCACAATTAGGTCAAAACCGCATATAATGGAGCTAACCCAAGTCTTGGGCGCTTGGATATGTTAGAATAGGATTGTACATAGTGTCATATATGGAAAAGGATTGTAGTGTAATATAAATACGGCTCAGTGCAGTAATTTATTTCTTACATTAATTCAATACTCCCTCTGTCCCAATTTATGTGACTTGCTTTCCTTTTTAGTCAGTCCAAAAAAGAATGACACATTTCTATATTAAGTAACAATTTAACTATAAAATGTCTATTTTACCCTTAATGAAATGATTTACAGCCACACAAATTTCTATCATTCATTTTGGACCACAAGTTTTAAAATCTTCCCCTCTTTCTTAAACTCCGTGCCGAGTCAAATTATCTCACATAAGATGGGATGGAGGGAGTATTATTTTTCCCATGATTTTACTTCTCCCAAATGGTATCAGAGCATGACCCATCTCAATTGTCATTTCCGATGTTGGGCCTCTATATTAAATTACCCAGGCACTAGCAGTTCAATCGGGAAACCTTTAGCATATTCTTTTTTTCTCTCTCTATTTATGACCATTCTCACTTAAAAGTCAAAGATTAGGAAATTCTCTTGATTTTGGATGTTATGGCCTCCTACAAAACTAGAAACGAATTAGCTTAGCTCTCGCAGCTACCGGCGAAGGAGAAAGTTGTCTGTAATTCATTGCCTATTTTGAGGCTATAATTGTTATGAAAATATCAGATGGGAGAAGGAGAACTAGTTTGGCAATAAGACTGATGTCCATCCCTAGGCGTGAGGGGTGTGTAAAGAGTCCCTCATCGGTTGGTTGTCTGTTTATGCAGTCAAAGTTTTTCAGTGTTTGCAAGGAGTATTTTATTCGGGTAAAGACTTATTTGTCAGCATAGGAATAAGTTTAAGATTTAGAGTATCTTTGTGATTTGAAAACCACTATTCTGTTTTCGAAGACAATTGTTCTAGTATTAAAACATAATTGACCCGAATAGAGATGAAAAGATGCAGATGATTTACACTGGTCCAACTAGTTTGGGATTAAGGCTAGTTGGTTGATTGGTTGATCATTTAGAATATCTTTCAAATGATGGTTTTGAACAAGTTTTTGGTATTCTTACAAGATTTTACCCTTTATTATAAACTAGGTCATTAGCAACTGGACTTTGTCCTTGAGCATCATTTGATTATTTGTCTTTGTTTAATCTACAGGGCTTGTGGTTTGATAGGGACTCTCCTCTTTGGATGTTACCATGCATGACTGATGATCTACTGAACTCATTGCATAAAAAAGGAATTGCTAGTATCCAGCAGCTGTTGGATTGCCCTTCAGAATCACTGCGGGCTATCACTGGGAGTTCAGCTGCCTCGAAACTGTATCAGGTGTTCTAATTAGTTTTGGTAGTTGATGATGTTTTGGATAAATCATCTCTCATGTCTCACTGAAATTTTTGTTGATATATTGCATCCTAAGAATGTTTGTTTTGAACAAGCGTCAAACATCTATGAGTAGAAGTTACTCCACACGGTTAGAAGGTTAGTGTGAACGGTTCTGTTCTAAAAAAGTTATTGCATAATGCATGTGTACCAGCATATGGAGGGATATTCTTAAATTTATGATCATCTCTTTGACAAAGCTTAATCTATTAGAGAGTACACTTTTATTTACTTATGACTTCAACACGCTCCCCTAATGTGGGCCTAATTCTTTTTTATGGGTCATACATGTTGATTTCCTTTTTTGATAATGAGTGACAGTGAGACTCGAACCCAAAACCTTTGTTTGCTCTGATGACATGTTAAATTATATGACCATCTCATTTAAAAGCTTAAAGATGTTAGAGAGAGTGCATTTGTATTTGCTTAATTATATCTTCAACAGAATTGATTGTCTTCAGCAGAACCTTGTTGATGTAGCATTCCCGACTTCTTGTCCCAGCTTGATGTTGAAAGACCAATTTTTGTACATACTTTTTATGAGTTCTAAAATTTCCTTCCTACCTCTCACATCATTCCCGGGGTATTTGTTCCATGTTTTTTGGGCCCTCCCATTTCCTCTCTGGAAACTGAAGGATCTCTTGATTTTATGCTAGGGAGAGCTTGTAATGATACTCTTTATCATTGTATGTATAGTTAGCTAGAGATTTTTTTTGTAAGCTCAAATGTCATATCTTGTAAATTTGCATCTTCCCGATGCTGTTATTAATACCACTTATCTTATCAAAAAAAAATATTAATCGTCAAAATCCACTTTTGTACTGTGCATGGCAAGTACTAGAAAATCTCTGCTTCTGGTAACACGTATACTAATTGAGATCTGATTTGCGTAATTCTACTTTTTGGATAGGATATGCGGCATTTCCCTCGGATTCAAGTTCGACTTAAAATTCAGCCAAAGGAATCTAATGGTGGAAAGATTTTCACCTTGAACATTAGATTGGAAGATGCAAATACTCAGCGAAGAACAGCAAAAGCTTTTATCCCACGATATCCAAAGGTATTTTCATCTGCTAGTTTTGTAATCTGGAGCAAGCCAAACACTTGACATTTTGCTCTTTGCAGGTAAAAGATGAAGCTTGGTGGTTAGTCCTTTGTAATACTTCCACAAGTGAACTGTATGCTCTGAAGAGAGTGTCTTTCTCTGGTCGTTTGCAGACACACATGGATTTGCCATCCACTCTGACCAATTTCCAGGTTGATATCTGATGATATTGTATATACATATATACTTATTTGGTATTAAAGTTAACCTGATAGCATTTGGTACACCAGTGAGCTGGTGTTTCCCCCTCTTCTAGATGAATCAATGTCCCAGTAGCAGTCATTTCCTTTTTATGATGGTCTTTGAGAAATTAAACACCTACTGTCCCCCCAGCACACACACACAAACAGACAAAATAAAATTAAAAAGAGAAGTTAATAACAGATCAGCTTTTAGGAGATAAAGGATGGCATATTTGTCTTCTTATCTTGGAGTCAAGATTCAGTCCTCCCAGCTACCCACTCCAAGAAGGGGAAAAAAACATGTTCCTTTTGTTCTGTGCATAGAGAAGATGTTATACCTTCTCCGTTGAGACTGAAAAGTTGAGATGTTTCTATTTCAGGGGATAAAGCTCATTCTAGTATCGGATTCTTATATTGGGTTTGAACAAGAACACTCTATTGAAGGATTGGCTTAATCTGGAAGTAACTATATCAACTCCAGATTGTAATGCAATGCTCCCCAAATCGGGATTTGACTTTGTATAGCACAAAGGCTCTCTTTTTCCCAACCAGTTATAGAAGTTGTGTTAATGTCTACATTTGTAACGAGATATTGCTTTGTAATTTTTTTGAGTAGTTGAGCGGCATCCTTCATTTGTCTTTGTCATGTAGATCCAGTTGTATATATGCATCAGGGTACTGTTGAAAGTCTTATATACACACCCTAATCAATATAGAGCTTTCCACTCAATTTCCAAGAACGTTTCCAGCAATCATCCCTTCCTTTTTTCTTATTATGTTACTGCCTAAAGAAAAAAATTTGGAACAAAGTACACAAACAAGTTCCTGGTCTTAAACGGAGTAATAGATTTGTTGCACAGAAAGGTTTGGAACTCATCGCTACAATATCTGTTATATTCTTGACAAACAAATATATGTTGCTAATTTAACATCATCTTTGTGCTGCATAATCATTTTTCACCATGGTTGCAGCAGAATTTAAACCACAGAACGCATTTTGCATGCCTTAGGACATGTGATTAGCCTAATTTTGCTTGTTCATGTCGGGACAGTCTCTTTGCAGATTAGTGATTAAGACTGACGGTTAAATCCAACTTCACAATTGTTATCATCCTCCGGCGTCCATGTATAACGCCCTTGATATTATTATTATACTGCAGTGAACAATTAGTTTAACCCAAATATTTAGCTAGCATGGGCTATTCAAAATAACATCTTAACAATAACATTTTAGTTATTCTGTTCTTGTACTTTTCTCCGCCAAGTGGATCAGTGATTTCAACCAGCAAATAAGCTTAGACAATGCAATCACTTGAATAACTATTGGTTTTGTTTGTCACAATACCAGCCAGTCAATATTTACAATTACATGTTTGGAATTGCTTATTTGTTTACAGTTTTACAAGCTTACTCCCAGTCTGCATCAAAAAATCCTGCATCTTTCATCTCTGAGTAGTATGCGCTGTCCAGAAGCCAATCTTCCTCCTGCAATTGTGACGAAAGAAATGAGAGAGTGCTTGCATTGGTGCACAACAAATAACTAATTAGTCGGAGACCTAGTTTGGGTTGATTACCTTGAAAAAATCAGCCAGGAATGTCACATAAAGAAATGGAAGATAAAGCGAGTGATAACAAACTACTGTCAAATTATACAACCTGCAAAGTTGAACGATTCACATATGTCAATTGAGTTGAAAAGACTATTGATTTTGGAAGAGCAATAGTAACGGAAGCAAACTTGTCTATACCAAAGTCCAAAGCCGCCACTAATGCCTGCAAGCCCACAGGCAAATAACATTACAGCAGTTGTGACAAACATGACGATGACGTAGTTGTAGAAGGCTGAACGTGCTACATATAATGGAAAACACTGTATGTTAGATGCGAAGAGATGGGCCAGAAAAATGGAGGTTAAGTAGGGAAATAAAGCATCAAACTTACGAGGCAGCTTATCTCTCCACTTTGAGAAATGCACAAACAATATGTAGCCATAAGCTGCAGTAAGAAGAAGCTTGTTGGTGCACCAGACACCCCACTTCCCCCTATCAGCTATTTCCGTGTCAAGGAAAAGTGGAACACCAAATCCAAATATAAAAATTGCCTGATCAAATAAAAAGACAGGGGAAGGCACATAAGAGTTTCCACATAAAGAAATCAGAAATACGCTTTCTACAATTAATTGGTTAACCTTTATTTGGTTGTACCGGAAAAGTAGCAACAACTCTGGGGCATAAAACAGTAACTTTGGATAGTACTTGTTTGTTTCCACCTTGTACTTGCGGGTTAGGGAACATACCCAAGTGATTATTAGAAAACAATATACTAAGTTATCTGGACAAATTTCCAAGCCAGGCACGCATGAGTTACTTGTCTCACCCTTTCTCTCTCGCAACTGCATTATTTAGTACGGTAAGTTTCACTAGCATGTTCCATGTCCCAAAAGCACAACAGTCTGGAAGTACTGTATCTAACCTTCGTCAATCATGATCAACTAAAAAAGTCCTGTGTCCCTGGATGGATGTGACTACTCATAGGATAAAGAGCACACTTATGTTATAAGACTGATTTCTCTTGTTACAAGAGAAACTTCTACAGCAACTGACAAAACAAGGCCTTCCTCATAATCAAAGGAATTGAACAAAGAGTTTTAACACATCACATTGAGATAAATAATTTTATATCTCGTTGGAGCACCAAAGGTTTCCAATGAAATGCAATTACAGATTTAGCATGGCTTGCAAAAGCATAAGATCTTGATCCTATGTTTCTATCCTGGTAGCAAGTATAAAAAACTCAAACCAACCAATCAAGTTATAAAAGATACACAAGAACAGCAGACTCAACAATCTTCTCTCTAAACTACAATAGCTTTCTCCTTGAATGTGTGTTTAGCATGTATTATTTAATTTGCCTTCTCACTTAAAGCTGGAAACTACAACACCCAATACTGTGAGAGTTTCCACATTATTTTCAATTAAGCTTAAAAGATGAAAACAAGAGTGGCAGCTGATGCAAAACTACACTATATCTCCAGCCAGTGCAGAACCTTGCATAAAAAATCAGCTCAAGCAAACTGAGTCAAATATCAAACTTATTACTTGCTTCATCAAGCTTCAGTACAAAAGGAAAAATCATGGAAATTCAGTTGTAGGCGCTGCACACATAGAAGAAAGGAGAACATGGTAGCAAGAAAGTGAATATATGAAATGAGAACAAATAGACTTCTGTGCCAAAGTTTCACCCGAAAAATACACACTAATAAAATCAAACCACATTTCTGGTGCTGAATACTGGGTGTTTCTTTCCTGTAGATTTCAGTTATAGGCAAACTTCGTTTAATGGATTCCTTAAATTGGTTGAACAGGGGGGTAATTTTGTGATATAGTTTATGCTCTGGATGGATAACAAGTTCTCTGTAACTGCGTGCAATTTGTTAGTGCATTCACTAAGTAAACTGCTTTATTAGTCAAAAGACAGAAAGAAACAAGATGAAGAAATCTTCACCTTTAACAGTAAATCCACGCCGACAAAAAGGCCTGAAACCATGAAAGTACGTGCTAAAGTTTCCAAACAGCTCGCATAATTCTCCTTAAGTAAGAATGCCACTATGCTAATCTCCAGAAATAGCATTGCAGACGTTGCAAACAACGATAAAAGATTCCAAGCCACCTGCTTCCCTGGAGTGCACTGCCATACCTGCTTTGCAAATTTGGATGGATGATGCAATAACACTTCAAGGAACAGCAGTACATAAAGATAATGGTTTACGACTTCGATAGTATTAGGAATACGTAGATCATAACAGCATTGATACAGAAGGTAAGACGCGTTCCAAACTCTGATACAAGCCCCTTTCCTTTTAACAATTTTGCAACAAACAAGCCCAAAAAACCACCCAAGAAACGAAAAACATTCAATCACATTCCATATCATAGAGACCGAGGAAAAGATTGACCACACTAATCAAGCACAATTCCTTTTCTGCTGGATTTTGTTCAAAGGACAATACCATAATTTCAAAAATCATGACTACAGAAACATATGATGCTAATCAGAGAATTATATATTGGTTTCGAGTCTTTTATTACTCCTTCGGACCCAATTTATGTGATGTAGTTTGACCGGACACGGAGTTTAAAAAATAGGGGAAGACTTTGCAATGTTCCAAAACTAACCATAAAATAAAGAGCAACTTTCACATATAACAAACATAAAAATCATATTTGTATGTTATAGCTATAGTTTGCATAATTGCACTCCACATCAAATTTTATGTTTGCTATGGAGCTTTTGATTTGTATAATTCGCTACAAACATCCAATTTTATACAAATTGTCCAGTTTTGTATAAATTCAATTTGTATAATAAGATCTGTATTTGTATAATTATAAGTGTATAGGACGAAAATATATGTATTTATATTTGTATATACACTTTTCTCTCGCTTTATACAAACACAAACGCATTTTCTACATTTTATACCGAAATGTATAAAATGGTTAATTGTATACCGAAAATGGCTAATTGTATACCGAATCAGATGGCAAAAAAAGGGATGTTTGCTGCGAATTACAATTAAAATAAACTATGGTTATAGTATTTAATTTGAATTAATAGTTTGCTATTTCATACAATTTTCCCTAAAGTAAATGAATTTTTAAATAGAAAATACAACTTTATTGACTTTCTTGCCAAATAAGTGGAACCCAACATGGGTAAATTATTGATAGTGTCATTAAATATTTATCAAATAAGGAAATATGTCATTCTTTTTGGGATCGACTAAAATGGAAAGTATGTCATATAATTCAGAGGGAGTACGAAGACAACACAAAGGTTAGATTAAGTTAGGGTTCGATCACCATGTTTTTACAGATATCCATATTCTCTAATTATCCTTTCAACTCTATCTTCAACAAAGACAATGCGAATAATACTCTATTAGCTAGTCAATAGCACCATTTTCTTCTATAAGAGTGGACCTTAACTATTCCAGCACGTATTTGCATCCTTCCGCCAATACATTTACCTAGAAACTCTTCCCACCCAAATGGAACTTTAATGCATTGACTGGGATTGGAAGTATGATAAACCATTGTCTTCATTCCAAATTCATCAATTGCTACTCCCCACCCTTGAGTGGGGAAGTCGTAGCACCAACATGCAGGGGCGAACCCACACTGAGTCCGCCGGGAGCTCGAGCACCCATTAACCTCGTTACGAAATATATATATCTATGTAGAAATTAAGAGGTATTAGTATAAAATTAACATAGAGCACCCAATGAATAAATGATCTGGTTGGCCCAATGGCTCTTGGGTGGGTGCTTAAGACTCTTTTGGTGTTGTTGAACCAAGGTTTGTTAACATATATTTTTATATTTTTGACTCCACTACTTTTAGAGCACCCACAACCTTAAAATCCTAAATCCGCCACTGCCAACATGAGTTGATGAGTCAGAAACTAGAGTCAAATCCACAATACTTCTCATTATTTTGGGATGAGAATCGATTAAATATGTCAGGTTATAACCATGGTTTAGCTCATTTACCCAAAATAGTAACAATCACGAAGTGGATTGATTTTGGTAATCAAAAAAGAAAACCTTCTTTCTTTCTAATTTTGAAATACCCAGTCATCCCATGCACCCTCTGCCAACCAATAACTAGAGCTAACGACCCACAGCTTAAGGAGGACTCCTCTCCATCAGCTCTCCTTAATAGCTCCAGCAGGACAACCAATGTCAACTTTCACAATATTGCCTTAGATCTAACTTTAGGTCTCAATTCCAACATAAATTTGCCTCTCTTTTTAGGAAAAAATAAGATTCACATATCGGGAAACTACATACAAATACTACTACACAAATCATAAAATATCTAAGAAGTGAACGAATTATCAAGTGTGATATAACATGGAAATAAATACCGTCGAGCTAATGGAAGTGCAAAATAATAAGTACCTGAAGAAAGCACCAACCAAGGTTTAAAAGAACAGCAAACCACAGAAGTCCATAGTATCCAATCATTACAAAAGACCGACGGTGACTGAGCTTCTTAATGTTGCTCCTAGCATGAAACCCTAAGTATAGTACGAACAAAACCGATGGTAATACCAGTGCCGCATCGTGCCAGAACCCATGGCACGCAGTTGCAGAGCTGGACAACCGGAATATGAATTCATCTCGACTGGCGGTTCCGGCTCCGGTTCCGGTTCGGGCCGGACCTGCTTCGGTGGGAGATGAAGCTTCAGTAATGGAAAATGCTCCACTAAAATTTGTCATTCTTCGAAGACGCCAAAAATCAAAGGCATTGAAAACTGATGGATGAGATCATCGGAACCCTAGTCCGACGTGAAATGGAAGCAATCGGAGGAGGGTAGATCGAAGGAGTAGTTGCGTTGGTTGATGGAGGATGAAATCGGAAATTTGATGGGGAAAATTGACCTGTGAAGATTAAGACAAAAGAATGCCACGTGGAAATGGTCACTTGAGTTGGTGGTAGGAGTAATCAGTCTATTTTTTTCACGTGCTTTTATTCAGAAGTAATACTCGTACTTTACTTTTTGTAGTATCTAATTTAGGAAACTTCTGGAAAACGTGATGATTTTCGATTCCGTCAATACCAGTATCAACTCTACTAATTAATTTAAGTAATAATAAATGTATAAGATTCGATATGTCCCATGTGATGATTAAATTGAGTTCAATAAATACATATAAATATGAACTTTAATAGAAAATGAAAAATTAAGTGATATATTGTTTTATGATTAGAATATATATGTATATATATATAAAGAAAATATATGAAAAAACAGTTAAGGAATGTGTTTCGAATTATATATTGAAAATTTATCAACATGAAATGTTCACTATGCATGTTATGTGTCGCATACTTGACATGTACGTCACATACTCACGTATGCATGGTTAGACAATTGATGTGTGTCGTGATAAATGAGAGTTGGCAAGTTTGGTTGACACGTGTCATATGCATGTGCTTGTATAGTCCATTATGGCTATCAATATATAGTATATAATTTTCTTCTGTCATAACTCATAAGAATGATTCATTGAAATGATGAGTCATTGATGTATTTGAGATGGCCAAATACTTGAGAGTTCCTTTATTCAATTTTTCTTCTTGTTATTGAATATCTTGTTCATGTAATTTCTTTCTTCTTTTTTTTTTTTGGGGATCTAGTGAGTTAGACATAATTCGAAAAGTAGATAAAATCTTTGATGATTCAATTATTTATAATTGAGTGTCAACAACTTTTGAATGTATATTCTACATCTGAGCAAAATTCGTGTTGGCTAAAGAATTTCTTTCTACTAATTACTCTATAACAATGTTTAGAGATTCTCTATAAGACACGTAGGGTTCTGTTTTCGACGGCATCATGCTTGATCCCGTTTATTGGATCAAATCAATACATTTCAAGAGGAAAAAATGAATATCAATGTCATTGAGATCATCTCATATTTCATCAATCGAATTACTTTTTCGAGAAATACGGGCGAGACACACACTTCAACAAAAGAAACCAAGAAATTCAATCGTTTTTATTTTTATTTTGGTAGAAAAAGATTAGTTGCATGCATTAATTAAATAATTACAGTGAGTATATGGCCCCGATCGATGGTTCTATTCTAAAATTACAAAATGAGGTTATTGATATTGTAGGTGACATGCACCACATACCTTACTAGTTAAACTAACCGTTGGTAAGTTACAAAAGATATTTGTGATAAAAAGTGGTGTTTGGTCTATTTGCTTCGACCTTTGATTCCACAAAAGGATATATATATATATATATATATATATATATGGACTATCAAAAAGTGTTATGATAGCCAAAGCTTCATTATTTGCTTCATGTTTAGCTAGACTATACGTTACATGATTCTGTTTCCTATAAATGTGAGTGACAATTGAATCACAGAATTATCGGAGCGTGAACATGCAATCATATAAAATATTAAGTAGCATTTTGTGTTGGAATTATGACAGCAAAGTGATTTCCTCATTTGCATCAATTTTCACTTTTAAGTGAAGATAGGTTCATAAAATACACAGACAAAGAAATACATTTTTTAATTCACCTTTAGTGATTATAGTATATGAAAAATGCATACAGTAACCTAATTTTCAATGACCATCTGATTTTCTAAAAAATTCTCCTACGCCTCCACTATTTGACATATTACTATCGAGCAACTTACAAAAATGACTATAGTTGTAGGGTTATTGAAGTTCAATTGTTATAAGTATGCTATTTACCAAAAATGACTACATTTTATGTATTAATCTCGTTGTATATGTGTATTTTTTTTCAATTTTTTATTTATACAATGATACAATTATAATTACAATGCACTAAGTAAGGTAATTTCTTGTTATATATAGTGACGGAATGCCCCCTAATTACGTTTTTAAAACTCTCAACTTCCCATAATTAAATTAAAAACTAATGATTACGTCCCTATCCGCTTGGATTCCAACTAATAATTAATAATTAATATTAAATTAACAACTAATTTTACCTTATGAGTACACCTATATCATATAGGAGTACCCATGTTATTGAGTTTATGATGATTTGATTTAGTGGGTATCAATTTGAGTTGTAATTGGAATTAATATTGAGTTTATGATGATTTGATTTAGTGGGTATCAATTTGAGTACGTTGTAATTGGAATTTGAGCATCTTGAAAGTGGACGCCTTAGCTAAATAGTGATATTTTGTGGCTTGTTAAGTAGTCCATATACATGAAATTGGAAGCTTTTTTTTTATCGCTAAAGAGATTATCATTCCTTGTTAACCATATATGCCATAAGAAATAGGAAATCAAAGTTTCAGCTAATGGGGAGGATTTGGATTGTTTACGAGTTGATTAACGAGACTTGATATTCAGTAGATAAGCATGAAAGATTGTTGGTGATAGTGCATAATTTGTCTTCGAAGGCCAATTTGATTTTTTTTTAAAATGGCATTAAAGCATTCAATAAGGATGTGGTTTATATTGTCATAAATTTATTGAATTATTTTTTCTATTAATAAAAGTATATGTTTAGATCTAAATATACATGTATTGATCTCCTGTTAAATTCTCTGTGAAACAAGATTGATTGAGCAAAACTACGAATAAATAATAAATATAAGGAATTTCTCATACTTTAAAAATATTTTTAAGAACTTTCAAATAACAATAAGTAATTAATATACTTTATCAATGTTCCAAAAAAAAAACACAATAATATACATTCTCGAATGTATTTAGTTAGTAAATGTGTTGTTATTCATTAGTTATATACATATACATGTTAATATTTTCATTAAGAAAATAATAACCCAATTATTAAACTTGGAATAAAGATGGTCAATTATTAATAAATGACAAATATAAGGAATTTCTCATACTTTAAAAGTATTTTTAAGAACTTTCAAATAATAAAAAATAATTAATATACTTTATTTATGTTCCAAAAAATACTTTGTTATACATTCTCGAGTGTATCTGGTTGGTAAATGTGTTGTTAATATATATAGAGAGAGTAATAATTTTATTAAGAAAATAATAACCCAGTTATTAAACCTGAAATAAAGATGATCAACTATTAATAAATGATAGATATAAGAAATTTCTTATACTTTAAAAGTATTTTAAAGAACTTTCAAATAACAATAAATAATTAATATACTTTATTTATGTTCCAAAAAGAACCCATTAATATACATTCTTGAGTGTATTTGGTTAGTAAATGTGTTGCTATTCATCAATAGTTACATACACATGTTAATATTTTCATTAAGAAAATAATAACTCATCTATTTAAACATGGAATAAAGGTGATCGACTATTAAATAATGATAAATATAAGGAATTTCTCATACTTTAAAAGTATTTTTAAGAGCTCAAATAACAATAAATAATTAATATACTTTATTTATGTTCAAAAAAACACATTGATATACATTCTCGAGTGTATTTGCCTATTTGGTTAGAAAATGCGTTGTTATTCATTAGTTACATCGTGTTAATATTTTCATTAAGAAAATAATAACCAAATTATTAAACTTGAAATAAAGGTGGTCAACTATTAATAAATGATAAATGTAAAGAATTTCTCATACTTTACAAATCTATTTAAGAACTTTCAAATAACAATAAATAATTAATATATTTTATTTATGTTCCACAAAAACACATTAATATACATTCTCAAGTGTATTTGGTTAGTAAATGTGTTGTTATTTATGAGTTACACATATACACACGTTAATATTTTCATTAAAAAAATAATAACCCAATTATTAAACTTGGAATGAAGGTGGTCAACCATTAATGAATGATAAATATAAGAAATTTCTTATACCTTAAAAATAAATAACAATAAATAATTAATATACTTTTTTATGTTCCAAAAAAACACATTAATATACATTCTCAAGTGTATTTGGTTAGTAAATGTGTTGTTATTCTTGTTACAAAAAAAGAAGTGTCTATTTTCATTAAGAAAATAACAACCCAATTGTTAAATTTGTAATAAAGGTGGCCAACTATTAATAAATGATAAATATAAGGGATTTTTCATTAGTTACGTATATACACATAATATTTTCATTAAGAAATAATAATCCAATTATTAAATTTGTAACAAAGGTGGTCAACTATTAATGAACGATAAATATAAGGAATTTCTCATTAGTTACATATATACACATATTAGTATTTTCAGTAAGAAAATAATAACCCAATTATTAAACTTGTAATAAAGGTGGTCAATTATTACTAAATGATAAATATAAGGAATTTCTACTATTTAAAAAAATATTTTTAAGAACTTTCAAGTAACAGTAAATAATTACTATACTTTATTTATGTTAAAAAAAACACACTAATATACATTCTTGAGGGTATTTGGTTAGTAGATCTATTGTTATTCATTAGTTACATATATTATATAGACATGTTAATATTTTCATTAAAAAATAATAACCCAATTATTAAACTTGTAATAAAGGTGATCAACTATTAATAAATTATAAACATAAGGAATTTCTCTTATTTAAAAATTATTTTTAAGAACTTTCAAATAACAATAAATAATTAATATACTTTATTTATGTTCCAAAAAAACACACTAATATACGTTCTTGAGGATATTTTGTTAGTAAATCTGTTGTTATTCATTAGTTACATATTATGTAGACATGTTAATATTTTCATTAAGAAAATAATAACTCAATTGTTAAACATGGAATAAAGGTGGTCAACTATTAATAAATGATAAATATAATGAATTTCTCCTATTTAAAAATATTTTTAAGAACATTCAAATAACAATAAATAATTAATATACTTTATTTATGTTCCAAAAAAAAACACTAATATACCTTCTTGAGGGTATTTGGTTAGTAAATCTATTGTTATTCATTAGTTACATATTATGTAGACATGTTAATATTTTCATTAAAAAAATAATAACTCAATTGTTAAACATGGAATAAAGGTGGTCAACTATTAATAAATGATAAATATAATGAATTTCTCCTATTTAAAAATATTTTTAAGAACATTCAAATAACAATAAATAATTAATATACTTTATTTATGTTCCAAAAAAACACACTAATATACCTTCTTGAGGGTATTTGGTTAGTAAATCTATTGTTATTCATTAGTTACATATTATGTAGACATGTTAATATTTTCACTAAGAAAATAATAGCTCAATTATTAAACTTGTAATAAAGGTGGTCAACTATTAATAAATGGTAAATATAAGAAATTTCTCCTATTTAAAAAATATTCTTAAGAACTTTCAAATAACAATAGATAATTAATATACTTTATTTATGTTCCAAAAACACACACTAATATACATCTTGAGGGTATTTGGTTAGTAAATCTGTTGTTATTCATTAGTTACATATTATATAGACATGTTAATATTTTCATTAAGAAAATAATAACTCAATTATTAAACATGGAATAAAGGTGGTCAACTATTAATAAATGATAAATATAATGAATTTCTCCTGTTTAAAAATATTTTTAAGAACATTCAAATAACAATAAATAATTAATATACTTTATTTATGTTCCAAAAAAACACACTAATATACCTTCTTGAGGGTATCTGGTTAGTAAATATGTCGTTATTCATTAGTTACCTATATTATTAAATAGACATGTTAATATTTTCATTAAAAAATAATAACCCAATTATTAAACTTGTAATAAAGGTGGTCAACTATTGATAAATGATAAATATAAGAAATTTCTCCTATTTAAAAAATATTCTTAAGAACTTTCAAAAAACAATAAATAATTAATATACTTTATTTATGTTCCAAAAAAACACACTAATATACATCTTGAGGGTATTTAATTAGTAAATCTGTTGTTATTCATTAGTTACTTATATTATTATATATTATATATATAGACATGTTAATATTTTCATTAAGAAAATAATAACCCAATTATTAAACATGGAATAAAGGTGGTCAACTTTTTCCCTACAATTAATATTCAGTTAGGATGACGTGTACACTCTTTTTGGAGGGAGAATTTAAGACCAAATTTTACTTTGAATTATCTCTTTGAGATTCTTTCATTAGAATTATTTGTCTGAAAAGGAAAATAAATAACACAAGCGGGCCCCACTTACACCTTGCTATAATTGGACCAAGACCCGGGTTCTTCGGGTCAGGAGCTCATTTTCAACCCGAACCTAATACCGCTCAACAGTTCATTGAAAAGGCACAGACTTTCTCTCACTGCTTTTTCTCTCTCTTCAACTTCTCTCACTCCTTTCTCTCTCTAGCCTCCCTCTTGACACAAAATTGACATTTCTGGCAACTCAGAACTCTACAATCAGTACAGTTGAAGGATCGATTCCAAGTTCAATTGGTGCAGTTTTGGTGTTTTGGTAAGTGTTTTCTTCTCAAATTCTGTTTGTGTGTGTTATCACAAACCCTAGTCCCGGTCCCTCTATGTGCTATGGATTCAGGATTATAGTTTTTCAGGCTATTTACAGTGAGTACATACAGCTTGAATTATATTTTTTTTCATTGATGGTATGTTCAATCTGTGTAATTTTTATGGAGATGTCACAGGAGTCTTTCAGATGGTACTTGAATTGTCAAAAAAATGATACCTTTGTACAACTGAGTGCTCATCTCATGCTCGGCGATTAACATGTTAGTTTTTTAGTTGAATGTAACTGGTCCAAATGGAGAGAAATGGACATTGAAGATTCCGGTAGCCAAGCCCCAACTAGCTGGGGATTGAGGTGCTAGTTGTTGTACTTCGATTTTTTCTCAAAGTTGGACTAAAAGGTCTAGCTTTATTTCCATCTAAACCTGTTGCATTCTAATAGGAAACACCATAAGTTTTCTATTATTGGTAGTTTTTATTATCATTACATGATTTTACGTGTAGAAACGGATTAGGAGTTGGGTCAGTAGCCTAGTTCGGATGGATATATCTGAATGCTTTATTCCAGAAGGAGAACTGGTGTTTGTCAAATATTGGAGGAAATGGTTTCTTATCAGTTTAGTGAGGAGCCTGTCAATGGATTTTAGTTCTCTCTATTGAATAGGGGGATCTGGACTTCTCTTTATTATCAACTAGATTCCATTCGTTTCATCAACGAAGGTATCCGCGATCTAGGAGTGATTCCTTTAATGGGTAATTATAGGAATTCTAAGAGGTAGAGTATGGATTCTATTACATTTACAAATTCCTCTCCACACCAAAAAGAAAACAAAAGTATACAGTTAAACATGATCTGTTGGAATGAGTTGGCTTTATCTTCAAAATATTTGTTGTTCCTTCCTTTCCAAACAGACCACCAAATGCATGCTGGGATCATATTCAACCACAGCACAATGTCTTCTTGTTCCTCTCATGTCTCTATTCCATCAATGTAGTAATTGTATGGTGTCTCTTGGCATTACCCATATTAGATCTGGTAAGTTTAGGAAAATATGCCAAAGTTCTTATCTTACCTTAATGAATCTAAAGATGGTTTATAGATTTGCTTCCTCCCCACATATTAGGCATCTGCTGCACTAAAGAAGCTCCATTGCACTGAAAACCATATTTACAGCTTGTCAAAAAAGTAAGAAAACTGAATCTGAATCCTACCAGGAACCTAGGATATTTATTCAGTTCTTTTAACTAACCTCTTTCGTTAATATTTTTAATTAATTAATTAATTAATTTGTTTACCATGATTTAAGTAAATTTATATAAGGTAAAAATATTATTTCTAAAGTCATGCATACTATTAGGACTTTTAATATAGTTCAAATATGGTAAGATTTAAGAAGCAAAATTTTAGTCAATTTTAAAGTACTGAATATTAGGAGTTCTTACCTATTACAAATAAGCAAAGATTTAATATCTAAAACTTAAATAATTTTCGAAGTCCTAAATATTAGGATGATAATTAAATGACGATTTTTTGGGGAAAATAGTAAATGACAGTTTTGTTTGTTGTGAAGTCTTTTAATAAAGGGAAACTAGTTCAGATGTGGAAGTGAAGCTTGACACACTAACTATCCCTAAGAGAGATAATTTCAAGCATCTTAGGGCTATAGTTTAAAGAAGTGGGGACATCGACAAAGATGTCACACATTGTATTGGTGTGGCGTGGTTGAGGTGGAGGCTTGCCTCCGGAGTTTTGTGTGACAAAAAGGTACCACTTAAGCTTAAAGGTTAGTCCTTTAGAGTGGTGGTTAGACCGACTCTTTTGTATGGGATAGAGTGTAGACCAACAAGAACCAAAAATGTTTAGAAGGTGCATATTATAGAGATGAGGTGTTGAGATGGATGTGTGGACATACTAGGAGCAATAAGATTAAGAATGAGTATATTCGAGCAAAGGTGGGAGTGGCCTCAGTGGTGGACAAAATGAGGGAAGTGAGGTTGAGATTGTTTGGACATGTGAAGAGGAGATGCGTTGATGCTCCAGTTAGGAGGTGTGAGAGGTTGGATCTAGCGGGTGCGAGGAAAGGTAGAGGTAGGCTGAAAAAATTTGGGGGGAGGTTAGTAGACATGACATGATACAACTCCAACTTATTGAGGATATGGCCTTAGATAAGAAAGTGAGATCACAGATTAGGTAGAAGGTTAATAGATATTGGAGTGTTCTCTTACTTTCCGAAGGGGTTTAGACGTAGTGGTGTCTGTCGTAGTAGTAGCTTTATTCTTGTAGTGTCTTGCTTTTGCTTTTTACCACCATCTATTTTATGTTGTTTCAATTATTGCATTATTTTTTTGTTGTTACTGTTTCCGTAGTAGTTGCTATATTTTCTGCTCTGTCATTTTTCCTTTTCATACTTGCTCAGATTGTTGTACTCGAGTTGAGGGTTTTTCGGGAACAACCTCTCTACCTCCACGAGGTAGTGGTAAGGTCTATGTACACTTTACCTTCCCCATACCCCACTTGTGGATTTCTCTGGGTATGTTATTGTAGTTGTAATCACTCTTGGATGGGGTCCATGTCTCGTATGCATTTGGGTGTTGCGTTAGTCCATGGTAAAACACATAACTTTTTAACCCTAACTCGGATTAATGAATGGTTTGTTTTGCTGGAACCTAGACTTGAAGACCTTTAATTTGGCATGTAGTAGACTTTCTATCTCCTTATAGATTGGATTTCTTTTTTTGATCCGGTAAACATATTTTCATTCAATAGACTGGAAGATATACTCGTTCCAAGTCTGTCCATATACAGGATTATTTGAAATACTCTGACGTAATGAAACCTTAAACTTTTGTTTCAAGGCTTCCTTTGGCCTCCAACTTCAGGCTTATACTTCAAGTGACTTAATAAAAGTGTTCCTTGTATGATTACCCATTTGCAACTTTATTTTCCCGATTTCACACTGATTCGTTGGCGTTTACGGCACGTGTATTTTAAGTTACGGGGTATTACAATAATGTCAGATCCATGCTTAGTGTAGATGACATTCCTCCATAGAGCTTCAGTTTCATGGTTTAACCTCCACAATCAGTTAGTCGTGTAAGCTTCTGTTGTGTTGCCTTAGGTTCTTGATTCCCAGTCCTCCATCTTTTCTGTCTGTAGTGAATTTGCTCCATTTGACTAGGTGGAATGTCGTTTTCTCTTTGTTGCCCTCCCATATAAAGTTTCTTCTTAGCTGCTCCAATATCTTCTTGATCTTTGCTGGCAAATCCAACACACTGTTAATTTTGAGAACTAGGAATTCAAAATTGACTGAGTAATTGGAGCTATAAATCAACTTTATTTGGATTATTTAAGGAATGTATCAAGAGAGAATTGGATTTGGTTAGACAATGTGTGCTTGGTAAACAAGGAGTGATCTATGTTTCGTTGCAATTACATTTTAACAATGTTCAGTGTGAGATGTTGGAATTAATATTGTCATTATTGGATATTTGATGATGAAATTTGTAACGTTGATTGCAGTTTTGATGTAATGAATAGGAATTTTATATATTTTAGGTAATTCTGTATTTTCTATAAATTTTGCGTTTCACCTCGAAGATGTGTGTACTATGTTTCTTGCTTAAGCCCTGCAAGGCCTGTCATTTTTAAAATATTTGTTTTTGCGGTCCCTCCCCTTTGAAATACTGTTAGGCTCTCAAAAGATCCTCATGAACCACAAGCTTTACCTTTCCACTGCAATCAAGATATACTTTTAGTATCTATTATTGTAAATAATTAGTTGTCCGAGATCTCATGTCAGCACTGCTTTGATTCCCCTAATTACATACCTTTTTGTGAGTCCAAAGATCAGAGTTATTCCTTAGACATAGTCGGGGCTAAAGGCCAAGCATGGCTCTCTTTTAGTGGTAAATTTATTTAACTAATTAGTGGTGGATAACATCTACTGATAAAAAACAAGGTTGATCTCTTGCTGACAATTCTTCCATTTTTTTTTTTTGTATAGAAACAATTGTAATGTGCATTTAGACCATCTATCAACAGAAGAGAAAACTTTGCCCCTTCACAACTAATTTAGCAATGTGGCAAAAGGCTGCTGTGATTACCTTACATTATTACGAACTATCAAATAGAGTTTGGTGCAAGAAAATTTTGGTGGCTTAGGATAATGTTCAAACTCTTGCAGATTAAGCACGAGTGAGGCCAAATATGTGATTATAGTTGAGTGCAAATATGTGATTGCGAAAATCTTGCAGATTAAGCATGAGTGAGGCCAAATATGTGATTATAGGCAAAAAAGGAAAGGCTTGCTTAAGTCAAAAGCGCTAAAAGGAGGAGAAGACTAAGGGCTTGGAATGTGGTTCTGCTTGCTTTAATGTGGGTTGTTTGGAGAGAGAGAAATAGGAGAGTTTTTGAAGGAGTACAGTCGAGTTTCTCTCAGTTGAGGAGTAGTCCCAGATCCCTCATTTTCTTTTGGTGTAAAACATAAAGTTTCCAGTTGTATAGTCAGTTGTAGAGAATAATGTTTTGTAGAGTCTTTGCTTTTTGGTATACCCCTTGTATACGGCCAGTTTGGCCATGCTTATGAATGAATATACTAATAATTTTACTTGATCAAAAAAAATAATCCGATGTTACTTATTCCAAAGAAAATTTGCAGATCCAGTGTAGTTGTTGCATGTACTCCCCCCCCCCCCTCCTCCCTCCTTTTACTGGTGGAAACAAGTGTGGTATGCACCAATCTTTGATATGGTATGAGATTTTGAATTGCCACGAAGTCTTGGCAACTTTATCGAACACTCGTTATCACGGATCCCTTTTGTTCATTCTTTATGGCCATTGCCGGTCTTTCTTTTCTCTATGTCATGTCAACTTGGTCCACTACAGGCTCTCTGATGTGATTATTGACTGAGGAAAAAGTGAGAGCTTGAATGTCATTGATAATCAACATGTTTAGTCATTGATTATGTATTCCACGGATTCTCTGTACCTCAATGTTTATATAACTTTTAGTTGTGTATTGAAATAGTTCCATCAAACTAGGTGTGAATCTTCAAGTAGTATACCTCTTCTTTGTCATCTCAGGGTAATATCTATTGCCGCTTAACAGAAAACGTCTCTTCTTTCACCTAGCTGAACTTGGATGAATGTCTTGCAGGTGTTTGCAGTTGTTTGAGAAGGCAGCTGATTCTTAGCTTCCAAGAATAGTAGTCCCCATGTTTAAGTTCTGGATTTTAATTGCAACGCCAGATAGCAAAAAAGTTTGTTTTATTGATATCTTGCTATGTTAGTAATTGCATAGCGACATTTAACAATCAAAGGTTTTGGACTTAAATTATCTATGCCTGGTAATGAAGTCAAAGATAGGGTTCACAACTTTTTTGCACAAGACAGTATGTCACAAGAACATCATTCCCCTGTAGTGGATGGGAATTTGCCAGCTCTAAGTAACAGTTTGGGGGTTGGAAGCCAGAGGCAGACAGGTGGACTGAGTTCCAATGCGTACAACTTACAGATCTCTGGTAATTTGATATGCTGTTTAAACTTTATTTGGTAGCCAAGTAGCTTGTTGGACAATTTTCTTATTTTCCTTTGTTTGCAGATACTACTAGAGGACATAGCAGTTATCCATTTAATGGGCAGCGTGGCTTGGATTCTGCACAATCAACTCAATGGGCTGAGTTTGCTAGAGGTCAGCAGCCAAACTCGAACGGAATCATGTATGGTAATCAGTACTACCAGACAAGGCAGGATGAATCAAGTTTTTCGGCTGTGAATACAGGTTCTAATCAATGTAATCTAGCCTCAGGGGGCTCATTTTTTCATGAATTGCAGCGAGGGGCGGGTCTTGAGCAGCAGGCAAGAGGACTAGTTAGGTCAGAACCTTCTGGGAGTCCTGTTAGTTTGGATCTTTTTGGTGGTCAGCAAATGAACGGTCAGCAATCGAACATGCTGCAATCTTTGCAACGACAACAGTCTAGGCTAAACGAAATGCAGCAACTACAACAGCAAGCCATGTTCATGAAGATGCAAGAACTTCAGAGGCAACAGCAACTAGATGCCGGTCCACAAAATCTATTGAATCAGGTTCCCCCTGTTCCTAAGGTGGCATCTAGTAACCATTCTCCTGCTTCTATTAATGGCACCAATTATTCCGGTGCAGTAAATTTTGCACTGGCAACTGAGCTTGGCAACAATAATTGGTTGCAACATGGTTCTCCAGTCCTTCAAGGATCCGCAAATGGATTCAATCCCACCAATTATGAACAAGCACAACATTTGATGGGTTTGATTCCTCAAAACATTGATCAGTCTCTATATGGAATTCCTGTTGCCAATTCAAGAGGAAGCCTGAGCCAACTTCCACTGGTGGGAACAAAGAAGCCTACAGTACAGCCAATGCCAACCTTTACTGGTTCATTTCCGGTCAATGAATGCACTGAATTGTCAGGTCAAGTCAGTGGGCAGGATGGGACTTCCATTCATAGAGTGAGTTTGCAAGGTGAAAGCTTTTTTGGTCACACCGTAAGTCAAGCTCTATCTAATGCAGTAAATACTGAGAACCTTCAGCAAGCAAATAATGTGCAAAAAGGTTCAGCTCTCCAGGATTTCTGCAGCAGACTGGATGTAACCATTCAAGCAGAGACCTCACAGGAGAAAGTTGCGACGCAAGCTTCTTCACCACAGAATGAAGTTGGTTTAGATCCTACAGAAGAAAGAATTCTGTTTGGTTCAAACAGCAGTATATGGGGTTCCTTTTCCAAGAGCCCTAATAGGAATGAGGAAGGTGTTAATCTGTTTGACAGTGCAGGATTGCTAACTGGATCTCCTTCTATCCAAGGTGGTACTTGGAGTGCTCTTATGCAGTCTGCTGTTGCAGAAACTTCGAGCAGTGATTTAGGTCTGCAGGAGGAATGTAGTGGTTTGAATTTTCACAGTGCTGAAATTCCTTCAGGGAATCAGAATCTGATGTATAACAGTGGGAGACGTAAATCATCTTCTGCTGACAAGTTGCCTCTAGCACCATCCTTGAATTCTTTTTCTGTTCGGCCATCTGATAGCATCATTATGAATAACAGCTTCCACAACGTCCAGGGGCACAGGTTTCCATATGAGCAAGGTCAGAATCTGCAAGCAAATTCTCAAAGACCTGTCGAGTCATCACATGGAGGAAGCAAGTGGTCAGATTTCGGTCCACTGCAGACGTCAGTTGCTGAATCAGGCCAGATATTTAGCAATACTTCATATCCTCTTGATACAGAAATGATTTCTAGAAGGGGTTCTAGGTCCTTGACACCTGAGCTTGGTGGAGCTAGACAACCATGGATGAAATCAGCTAGTTGGGGTGTTCTTGGGTCAGCAGTAACCTCTGGAGATGCAGCTTTTAGTGTTTTGAGTGAGGACTCATCAAAACGTTTGCAGGACAACAATCAGAAGAAATGCATCCAAGAGAAAGTCTTTCATGGTGGTGTGACATTGAAATCTAGTTCACGCAGTAATTCTGCAGTTGATATGGAGCATGCGGGATCATCTATGGCTAGTCCACGGGGGTATTCAGAGGTTTTTAGCTCGTATCACTCTGCCACAGCTCCAAACTCAAGTACGATGAAGTGCTCATCCCCTTGCGTTGATGGTAAAGAGTTCACAGTGCATGAGTTGGAGAATAGTGATAAGAAGGATAATTCAAATGACAGCTCTCACTCTAACCTACATCCCCATTCTTTCGCTGGTGGGGTTAGGGAAAATGCTTTATCAGATGCCAGTGATTCAAGGTGTCATCTCATGGGGAAACAGAAGTTGTCTAATCAGGGCGGTCGGAAAAATTCTTGGCCTCCAAAGTTTCAGTATCATCCCTTGGGAAACTTGGATGAGGATGCTGATCCTTCTCGCAGCATGGAGCAATCTACTCATTCTCAGTCTATAGTGCAGCACAATCCCCAGCATGGCCAATCAAAAGTTTTTGGTCAGGTTCCTCACAGTCTGGCAGAACTGGAGAAGGTGATATACGTAGTATATTTTTGAAGAGCCCTCAGTTCTATATATCCTTTATCAACAATTATAGGCTAATGTTCTTTGATCTACAGGGGCAATTGTCTGATGTTTTGATGGACAACAAAGGCTCTAGTGAGGTGCATTGTCAAAGCAAGTTTCCTGGTGGTGGATCTAATATTCCTGGGCCGTTCAACAGAGCTCTTGACTTACATTCACCTAATAAAGCTGCGGAATCTAGGTAGTTAATTTCCTGATTCTCAGAACTATTAGCAATGGTTATGGGTATATTTTAATAGATCCTGTACGATTTAGATGTTCTTTTGCACGTATCTTTACATGTATCTTAAAACCTTGTTGACGGTCAAGTTGAGCTGTATAAACTACTTTGTGGTGCCTTCTTTTTCTGGCTTCAATGTTTAAACTGTTTCTATTCTTGCAGTCCAAACATGCTACAGCTTATTCAGAAGGTGGACCAGTCGAGAGAGTATGGTTCCGTGGCAGAGTTAGGTCATTCTGAAAAAAAAGCAACATCTAAGATGCCTGAAGCAGCAGAGGATTCTGATGAGTCTGTTGGTCATCACCTGAGGAGTCAGTCTGCTTCCTCTCAAGGCTATGGTCTACAACTTGGCCCTCCATCCCGACGTGCATCAGTCCGAAACCATTCTTTGACATCTCAGCGCCCGATCCAAGCTTTTAGCTCTTCACACTCAAGTCATGCTGCTGTTGACACTGGTGAGAAGAATCAAGGACCAATGCACCCCCCTCATCAGGCTCAATCCTTACTTTCACCTTCTGATCCATCCCAGGAAGGATTGAAGAATATAGGATTTGGTATTGCAGGAAGTACCAATAATGTAACTTCTATGTATGCAATGCCCGGAAACCTTTCTCCAGCATTTGATTCTCATTCTGGTTTTCCCTATAGGGGAGGTCAGCTTAAAATTCCAAATGTGGCTAGGACTACTGCACAACTCCCAACAAATCAATCCTTGAGTGTATCCTTTGATAAGCATGCTTCTTCTCATACAGAGAAAGGTGACTCTTGCAGAGGATCTGCAAATGGTCAGTCTGTGGAGGCTTCCTTGCTGGCTGGGGCTGACAAGTTACAAGATAAGCCTATCCTCTCCGCAGGCAAGTCTCAATTAAGCAACACCAATCGTACAGTGGAAAGTATCTTTACCAATCAAGTTACATCCCAAGAGCCAGTATCAGTTTCTCAGGCATTAGTGTCTGGCATCGGTCAGCAGGGTACGTATTCAAAAATGTCATCCGGTATGTGGGGTACTTATCCACCACCTCAACAACCTTTTGGCTCTCAGTATGGCAAGGATCCTTCTCATATTTCCCAATCACATCAATTGAATATTGTGGAGTCATCATTCTCTGCTCCTGGGAGGCAAAGTGATCAATACTTGAATAGAGGTAATTTTGCATCCCAGATTGGTACTAGCTCAGTGGATTCCCTGGTTTCTTTTGAAGGGGAAGAACAGCGAGCAAAGGAAAGTCATTCTCAGCAAATATCAGTGAGAAATGTTGACCACATCCAGAAGATGAATGATTCACAGGGTAGAGAACCTTTTATCAAGTATATCTTGGGAGGATCTCCTGCAAATGCTGCATCTATGCAAAGAGATATTGAAGCCTTTGGCCGAACTTTGAAGCCCAACCTTTCTAATCAGAACTATTCCCTATTAAACCAAGTGCAGGCCATCAAACATGTGGAGGTCGATCCAACCAATAGGGACTTCAAAAGAATGAAAGTAGCAGACAGCAGTACAGGTGCTCCACAAGTTTCTTCTGGGGACACTGAAATGTTGGGATTCTCTGTGCCAGAGGATTTGCAAAGAAGCATTTCATCTCAACAAGGGAGGAAAATGTCTCCTCATGATGTACTTGCACTTCATCAGGTGGATTCTCAGAGCAGCAGTCACAGCAATAATACAAATTCCGTTACGCTTGAACAAACACAAAATGGTTCTCAGTTGGAACCTTCCTGGTTCAGTCAGTGCAGAACCTTAAAAAATGGGCAGATGTTACATATGTATGATGCTCGTAGAGCTGCTGCAATGAAGACAGTGGAACAACCTTTGACTATTGGGAAGTCTTCCAGTAGTTTGCATGCACTTAATTCTATGCTGCAAATAGTGCCTGCAACTTCTGATAGAAGTACAATTGGTAATATTGAACCTAATTCTGTCCCCAGCTCTGCTGCAATTGACCATTTTTCTTCTCCGACATTGCCAGTGAATGTTGATCATCAGCACCTAATTTCGAAACCCATGAAGCGGAAACGTGCTACATCTGAAAATACTCCTTGGCATAAAGAAGTTTTAGCAGATTCACGGAGCAGTCAGACAATCAGGTTTGTATTATGCATAACAACTTCTTTTAATAAACTCTCGTGCTTTTATGCTAGTTAGTTGCTGCTCTACACCTACTTTTAGTCCCTTATTGTCTTCATTTGGGTTGTTGTATTAGTTCAACATTCATGCTAATGTGTTTTAACTTTCGCTTTGCAGCCTGGCAGAAAGAGAGTGGGCTAGAGCTGCTAATAGGCTTACTGAAAAGGTATAATGAACTGACTACTATAATCCTCCTGATTTCGAAATTGGTTGCCTTACTTTTAATAGCCTGTATTTTTCAATTCTTAGGTTAAAGAAGGCATTGATTTTAATGAGGAAGGGGCACCAGGGGTTAAAGCTAAAAGAAGAGCTATATTGACCACTCAGCTTATGCAGCAACTACTCCCCTCTCCCCCTGCAGCAATTCTTTCTGCAGAAGCTAATTCAGAGTATGAGAGTGTGGGTTACTCCATCTCTAGATTGGCATTGGGGGATGCATGCAGCATGCTTTCTTGCTCAAATGATGATCGTAATATGCCTTGGGATGACAAAGAACAGTGAGTTCTCTAGTTGCATGAGATTATTCAACTATGTCTATTGTTTTTTGTTCTTCTGATCCTAATGATACATTTAGTGCAATTTGTAGGCTTCCCGAAGAGTGCATTACTTCTCAGAGGATTAATAAACATGATTTTGCCAAAACTCTAGAAGAGTTACAGGGAAGAGCGAGGAGATTGGAAAGCGATTTTATGAGGTAATGCTTGATGTTTCAGTTTCGGTTTCTATATTTTGCTCCAGTAACAACATTTTGCTGAAAATTGTTGACTGCGCACGGCTATAGCAGAGGAGTTTCTTTACAGCTTGTTTGAATGGTTGTTACCTATTGTATTGTTTTGTATTAGAGAAAATAATTATTAGAGGGGGCAAACAAACAAGTAATAACTAATTTTGCAAAAGAGCAAAGTTTATGAGATGCAATGGTAAATAATATTTTAAATCAGTGAAGACGATACTTGAAATGAGCCAATGTCCATGTGGGTGCGCATGCTAATTCTACAAATTATATGTCATGATGCAAGGTGAGCTGTTGGTTAATGTTATTTATTAACTGATGCCATAATTTTTTTCATTGAGCTACCTAAATTGGAATATAATTCATTATTTTTGGGAAACTTACACTTTTTTCTTTAACTTTTTTTTTTTCCGAATTTCATTGATCTAAATTTAAAATTTTTGTTTTTAAGTCAAATACATTGTTTAATAGTGATACTAATGTAACTTTAAAGAAATTGTGCATTCATTGATTTGGATACTTAAGCTAAATTGACTACCTAAATGGGATAACATTCATCATTTTTAAGGAACATAAACTTTTTCATTTAATTAAGTCTTATTTTATAGCACAAATACATAGTTCAATATATTTATGAGTTTTTTCAAAATTATATATTCATTAATATAGGGTTCATGCGCAAAGCGCGTATATTAAAAAGCACGAAGGCCCATAACACAATGTTGTTCATCTTTTTCACCCTTTAAAATTTGATTTCACACTTGATAAAATAGTAATTTAATTATAACCCTAATATGTATATTGATATTGATATTGGATTATAACATTCTTATGAGACGTGAAGGAAGAAGCTATAGGTTGATCCATATTGGGGTCAAATGTTTGTGTTGTTCGAATTTATGTTCTTTGTCAATATTTTATTTTAGAATTTCGTCCTATTAGTTCTTGCATAATATGTTG
This sequence comes from Solanum stenotomum, assembly GCF_019186545.1. Taxonomy (NCBI): domain Eukaryota; kingdom Viridiplantae; phylum Streptophyta; class Magnoliopsida; order Solanales; family Solanaceae; genus Solanum; species Solanum stenotomum. The sequence continues at coordinate 7,747,825 of NC_064289.1, read as the reverse complement.
GAGGTTCTGTATGTCATGATTTCTTCTCCTTTATTGATCTAACTAATATATTTAACATTTCTTTCTCAATTAATGAAGTTGCATCTATTTAGTGTCATTTTCTATTTTTACATAATTCACTTTTCTTATATACAATCTTTTTAGTTGACGCAATACACACATGCAATACATGTATACTGAAACTAGTTGCTAAATAAAGCTGAATTTGTTAATTATGTAGAAACTACATTTAGTGCTAAATTTTAATGATGCATATGCAAATCTAAGATTTACAAAGAACAATTTCAGAAATTCAAGGGTTTACTTTGAACTGTGATGGCTTTTGCTTCTGATTTAGCACATCTAAAAATATATACAGCTGATGATAGGTCTTTAACCATGATCTTCCACTCCATTAGAAAATGAGGGCAAAGTGCTTACTGTACTTGTTGGTTGGCTCCGTATAAACCTGGACTTTTTATTAGGAAATCCACACTTCTCAAGTCTTAAATGTCTACTGTCATTTGACTTGCTATTAGTTCTTGGACATTCGTTTTATCTTTTGATGTTTCAGTTTTACACTTCCGATTATATTATATTAATATTGTCTGGTTTACTAGCTTCCTGTTTTACCTGAAAAAGGTATGTTAATTCTGCATGATTAGTTCTGTTTGCTTTCTAATTTGTTCCTTCTCTGATCAGACTGGACAAGAGAGCATCAGTATTAGATGTGACAGTGGATGGGCAAGACCAGGAGAAGTTCGGCGTTATTAATCGGTATGCTAGGTTTCTTGGTCGGGGGCAATATGATGGTATTCCTCAGAGATACGTCACAGCGCTTCCAATACCAAAAGATCTGCCTATTGGAGTGCACTGTCTTGCTCTATAATCACAAATGAATTGAATCTTTTCTGTGCTCTGTCATCAATTACCTCAACTTCCAGTAGACATTTTTGTCCTAGTCATGTACTAGTGCTAGCAAGAAGAAAATAGAAACCATACAATCAGTATTGCCGAACATACTCAATTGTCATCTCAGATGGAATGTAGCTGTCCAATCTTTTGCATGTAGGCCATTTATGTCATTATCAAGAAAATATACATGTACATCTCTTCAAACTTAGTGAGGGGGGAGAGACTAGGGTGCCCCATCATTTTTTGCCAGAAGTGGGGAGAATACATACTCTGTGCTTCTAAGCTGTTGATTTACAGTTGGTCAAACCTGTTGTTGCAAATTGTGGAAGCTATTATAATTGCTTTAGCCAGGTTTGGGGTATTTGTATTGGCCATCATTATGTATAAGAGATGCCCAGGCTCATAATTGATTCTGTTGGTGCCTTTTATTTTTTGATGAAGGCTAATTTTCAGTTGGTGGATCATCAACCATTTGTAGTTAGTTTTTAGAGTTAACAACTGGAAACAGGCCAAACTGTCCAGATTGTTCAGAACATAATTTAGTTGAAAAAGGTGCTTTTAAGCAGCATGATATTTCATAATTTCCCTTGTGTGGTTCTTAATGTGCAACTGCTGTGCAGATTTTTGCAACTTGTTTTGGTATGGGGCTGGTCGAGCCTCTTTGAAACTACAACCCTGCCTCTCGTCTAACTTGAGTTGCCCTGCTCCTTTGGCCTTTGGCAGTTAAAGTAGCTTCCTTCAAGAAGTAAGATTACATCCCTGGGCTATGCTATGAGCAGAAGTTACAAACATACGATTTATAGGGAGATAAAGGAATAGAGCAAACCAAATATATTTAGTTTCTAGGGTTACTCTCTATAAACCAAGGATGAATGAATAGGGTTCCCCAACTTTGCCAATTGTCATAGTGGATGCCAAAGAATGTACGAAGGCAATGAATAATTTTTTAAAAAAACTTGCATGCGTTTTATGTTGGGTTAAAGAACCCATAGACGAGGTAAAGCAATGGTAATACGGATTATTTGGCAAAATAATTTGTTTTTCAAAAGCGGTAGATGTAGAAGAGTTCATCTATAAAAGAGGAAAGTTCATAAATAACTATAGCTTGGATCATAATTATCATTTAGTAGCTATCGTTTACCTAGTATTTGTTTGCTCAAATTTAGTTGTATTAACACTTGCTCAATTTTGCTGGATATTCTCATTTTAGGGCAAGTCGCTCTCTATCAGTTTATTTTCAAATTTTGTGAGTATATATGCAAGGATACAATCTAGTTACAACTTTGAAAATCGCTAGATTCCTAATACATCTAAGAACCATTCCATATACAACCTAACTAAAATTTCGAAATACAACCCAGAATATAATCAATGTAAAACCCTAGGAAATCTGTCTATGCAAACACCCATAATTTAGAGAGGATGAAAGAGAGAAGAAAGCAAATGCAGGCCAGAATCACCATAAGGCATTTCCTTGATATTCAATCTCGAAATGAAAATTGACTGTTAATCCTACACTCCCTCCTTGTTATTAGTAGCTATAGTTTGCCTAATTACGATTCATAGTGACTGCTTTTGAGTTGTAATATGTTGTACCTAATTGCTCTATCTCGGAAAATTGACTGTCAATCCTCCACCCTCTCCTTGTCATTAGTAGCTATAATTTGCCTAGTTACAATTCATAGTGATTGCTTTCGAGCTGTAATATGTTGTACCTATTTTCTCTATCGCGGAAAATTGACTGTCAACCCTACACCCCCTCCTTGTTATTAGTCGCCATAATTTTCCTAGTTACGATTCATAGTGATTGCTTTCGAGCTGTAATATGTTGTACCTATTTTCTCTATCTCGGAAAATTGACTGTCAATCCTATATCCCCTCCTTGTCATTAGTAGCTATAATTTGCTTAGTTACGATTCATAGTGATTGCTTTGGAGCAGTAATTTGTTGAACCTATTTGCTCAATCTCGTTGTATCTGTCACTCAAATTCCTCCATCTGTTTGTTACATTATTCAAGTTCTTGAAATTATTGCTCTTGTAACAAAAAAGGTGCTGGGCCATTTGTCAAACTCCAAGCGTTTGAAAAAAGAACAAAATAACCGTAATAAGTCAAGTAAAGATCTTTATGCATGAATTTAGAAATATGCAACTTTTGGTACACGTTTTTTGTTTTGTTGTTATATATGGAAGCCATATCTGGGCTTGAGCAGTTCCACTCGACTTTCTGCTAGCAATCTATTGTTTCCAATACTTTCGATGTTGTTTCTATTGACTTTATCTTCAAAGTCCCCATGATAGAATCAAGGCTTTTATCTTCATTCTTCAATGACTTCCTATAAATTATATTAGCCCAGTGGAAGACACAGTATTTCATGAGATCCATCTTCAAAAGAGTATTACACTTGCAAAGCAAAACGCTTTGTGAAATTAAGACCCATCTGTCTAGATCTTCTTCTGATGTTAATATCAATTTTAATGCAAATGGTAAAATTAGGGAAAACAGATTTATATATATAGCATCTCTACTCCCATCCCAAAAGAAAAGAAAAAAAGAGAAACCGAGTTGGAGAACAGCCAGTTATAGTGGTTCTTGCTTGTGCCAAGCTTCTTCATCCGCTGATTGCTTTGACAAACAAAGACAGCATTTAGCAACCATTGTTGTGGCGGTATTGCCTGGAAAACAGCAGTAGTCTTGTTTGTAAGTTGGATAGTTCCTCCTGGACAACTTCACCATCTGAATCCCAATTTAAGTCGGTTTTTATACGCCTCAACCTCAATTCAGTTGGGGTCATCCATGTGAATCCTTTGTATCCATTCCGCTCTATTCCGGTCCAATAGATTCATCAGCATTGTTTTGAAGAAGTTTCAAGATAAAAATCTTAGAAGATAGAAGATCAGATAAATGCCTTTTCAGGCATATGGATGAGCCCAAAGAATGTCAAAGTCCAATGCCTCTTGAAGTTTCAATCTTGGAGTTGTGCAACAACAGAAAATGTTAAGCGTTTGTTCACCATTGTTTACCTATCTGTGTAGTTGAGGCTTCATGATATGGTAACATGCATCTCCTCACCTACCATAGCAAGTAATTCACCTATCCTGTCAAGGAGAACTACTGTTACAACATGATAGTAAAAACTCAAAAAGTCCCACAGAATCAATTTACCTGAATCTATCGACATTGACTTCTGCGAGCCAGGTTGTTAAGTAAACCTACAATTCAAATATTCGGTTAGTATAGAAATAAAAGGATGTGGAAACACCACTAGAAGCCGAAGATTTGTAATTTTTCCATCCAATAAGACAATGATAGATCCTTCTAGTATGATCATAAACAATGGAATTTCCAAATATCTTTGTTGACCAGCTATAACGTCTCACATGTTTTTTCATCATTTCCTTAAAGAACTCTTATTTTAACAAAGAAATGGGGTCCAGCGGTGCATATCTTCACAAAAATACCACTCTTTTGTCTATGGCAGATTTCTGACCCATGACATGCCTCTAATCTATACATCACGTGTTGTGCTCTTACCACTAACCAAAACCCTCGGAGCTCATTTCCTTGAAGAAATTTTTTCATATAGTAGTATTTTACTCGTATCTGGTGGAACTGTGGAAGCCCATGTTACAAGCGGTACACAAAAAGTAGTATTAACATAAAATAATAGTACTCTACAACCAAACCCAAACAGGAACCTCATGGGTAATATTTCCTTGAAGAATATCTTAGCTTTAACCATGACTCTTCCTAGAGATCTAGCCGTAAAAGACCTTTTCACCTAAAACGAATTATGTTTACATGTTGCACGCCACTATTATAACAATATTACCTTGACAACAAAACATGATTCACTGTCACGAACTTGAAAAACAAAACATGATTTAATGAGAAAACAGTACATAGAAGAGACAGGAAAGCATGCCTTGAACTTAAAGGGAAAAAATGCAAGTTGCAGAGAAATAATATTTCCAGTGAACCAATATTGCTACCTCACACAAATTCAAGAGAAATTTGATGCCAAAAAAGGCCTTTACGCTAAAGCCAAAAGCTTTTTTTACAAGCAAACACTGAAAGCTCAAGAAGATGGATACAAAGGGAGAGTATGTAAATGAAAGGAACTTAATGTATTAGAAAGTAAGACCTTCAGAAATTATATGGGATATACATATTTATTGTTGGTACCACTAGAGTAATTATGATATTTTTTTGGGTTAAAAAAGACCTAATATCATTTTATCTTACGCATCTGTACAAGATAAGAGTGCTGAAAGTAGCACTAAAGTTACTCCAGGTACAATCATAATTAAGATATGCAACTCAATGTGCTGGTTGAGGGGCTTTTCCCAAAGTAACAATGATATATATTACCATCAACTAGGGTCTTTTGAAGCACTAGGGATGTGCCTCACTGTGCTAATAAATCTAACAGCTATAGACACATATATAGTAGTAGGCACACAAATTTATTCTTAAACTTATAACTTCATATACATCAGGTCACAATACCTGGAGAACGTTCCTCTCTAGTTGACTACTTGATTGCATGGTGGTAGACTGAGAATTGTAGCTCTCTTCTTTGGGCACGAGTTGCTTAAGAACCTTGTTTGAGTTTGAATCACATATGCGTAGATCATCAAACTCTCCGACATAGAAATGATCACTCCATTTCAGCCCGTCAACTTGTGAAAAATTCTCGGAACCACTAGAGCATATTTCCATCACTAGCAACCGCTGCACATCACTCAACTTTTAAGAAGGAAATACAAATCGATAGAAGATTTTTACGAATAAAGTAAAAAATGCCTCACTGTGGCTGAGAAGATGAGAAAAACACCTTTAGATTTGTTTCTGACACAAACATCTGGACCAGCTCCTTGGCCAGTGTCTCTGAAGTCATTAGAGAGTAAAATTGTAATTTTTAAATATGAAGCAGATACATAGATAAAAAGAAAAGTTAATTTCTCTGTATAAGAACAACAGGAAGCCTATGTTGAGCTCCTTTTAGTGATTGTTTAATGGGACATAGATTGTGTCTCCATTCTTGATAGTTCAGGTCTATATGTAAGATTTGCCACCCATAAAGCAATATTTATTTAGTTAACCAGGGAGATTAAGGGTGACTGCTGAATAAAGTTACCAAGTTCAAAAAAAAAAAGGGATGACTGCCGAATGTCCTCTGGTCAGGTAGAAGATACTAGCATGTTCAAAATCCGATTACCAGGAAAGGAAGATGACCAAAATTCCTGACCATTCAGACCTAAAATTTTACCTCTAACATCTTATACCACATTGACTCCCTTGATAAGAGATGAATGAGGACAACCAGACTTGCTTAGGTTTATATGACTCTTTTTTAAATTTTGTTACGTATGTTTTATATGATTACCTCCATTGTAGCAAATTATAATAATCTTTTTTGTTTGATTCCAACAGTTAGATTGATAATCTAACTAATGCTGAAGCCTAGTGACACATTGAATCAGTTAGTCTGTATAGGGTGAAGTATGGAACGTACGTGTTGACTGGTGAGCAAGCTACTATTATGCAGTCACTAAATTCCGTTTCTTCCCTTGGTCAAATAGGTACAATTAAAATTAATTGTTGCATCGTCTAATGAAATCATTGTCACTCTATCATTAACTTGATGATATCTTTCTCTAAACAATATCCGTAAGGCATCCAGCCAATCCTCTGTTAATCATCCTATAAAAGCTAGGCATCTCTGTGGCATAAGTTCAAAGATGTAGGGAGTTAATAGACGGAATAGCACATGTACGTTGCAGAAAAATGTACAATCAACACTGGATCCCCCTTTTTTTTTTTTTNGGGGGGGGGATGTTAACCTATGTCTACCATCCCCAAACCCCCAAACAACCTCCCAGGAGTAACAGTGACCCTTCCTCACTTTGTTTCTTGGTGACTTGAATTGTTGAAATATTGGAGCAGGGGGTGCTTTCCACTCTTGACCAGTCCTCTCCTGTCCCAGTGCACAAACTTCTTTTCATTTAATAAGTAATAGTATACTGGACTCTGTGTTAACCTTGTACTATTAACTAAGCATATAACAAATTTAATAGTCATTAATTAACATACACAACGAATTAGCATATGATAACCTTTTAACAAAACATTGATAAATCTCTGCAGGAATTTCCACTAGTGGGACAATCAGCAACTTGCAAGGAAAACGCATACCGAAATCAAAGATTGACCAAAAGGTGAAAACAGGAATCCCATCACAATCACCAGTGTCATTCTGATTTCCAGGTAAGCAAGAAAACTCAGTAAGTGGGGTGCCACTTGTTCCTTTGAGATAACACCTCATAGATTTAGAAACATTGACCATCTGAGTTACAACGGCCACCTGTAGATAGCTAAACAGTCAGGCAATAAATAGTCATGGTAATTCTGTTGAAGGCACTTGAATCAAGAAGGTAAAAATGTTGCATCCAGTATCCCAGTCTGCTAAAAGGTCATAGCTTCAATACAGACATGTAGCGGAATAAGATCCACGCCTAAGCGAGAGCTGATAGAAGCAGATTCAAGAACCAAGTCTAGGAGATGAATAAATCACTTACGGAATGGTTTTTGTCAATGAGTTAATGACATCATGCAAACAACTAAGACCTATGTATCTCCTGATTCATTCTTGCTTTTTGCACCCTAGACCAGAAGTGCTTTAGAACCCAGCTCTCCAAGCAACCAACCCTTTTGCCACTTTAAATTTACACTAACACCTAGCAATGTATATACTAATAGACAGTAAATACTTTCTCTTATTAGCTAAAGCTTTTGAGCCAACAAAAATTCACTTATATAATTTTGTCTAATTAGTAAAATAGTAGTTTTATTGGACAGTAACATTAAGTAATGGATAGTCATACAAGTATAGGCTATAAGAGTGTGATCTCAAGGACGTTAGATGTTCCAAGTATGAGATAAATGCAGTTCAGTATGTCAAACAAGAACAGTTGAGCATGGAAGACAAATGCAGATAAAAACTCCAACATATCTATTTGTTTCTTTTACAACAAATAGCATGAAAGGAACTTGTGCCAGAGTATGAATTAAACAAAAATAGATATGTTGTTCACTTAGAAATACTTAACACAACCACTGGCCTTACAGATACTTGGGGATTCTGAAAGTAACATTGAGCTTAATTAGTCTATCAAATTGTCCTGATCAAAATTAGTCATTCAAACTGTTGACAAGCCATACATATCTATTTATTCCTCTATTTTTATTCAGGGATGTTTCCCTTCCGAACATAGGAAAGGGTTGAACAAAATAGGGAGCATTTTAAAGTAACACAGTTATAGAACATATCGAGAAGCCTGAACAATTAAAGAAGATACTAAGCATGACGGAGGGATATACAGACAGGTTTAGATGTTTTAATAACAAAAAATGATATTCAGGTTCTGAAAAGCAGAAAAGAAACGACAGTAGAAAATTCATCCATTTGACAAAAGAATGGTACCAAGTTAATCAAAGTAGCAAGCTACTGACAGATACATTTATAAAGTGAATTCGCAAATACGTAGCGTGCATACCATATCTTTGTAAGATGACAAGAGCTTACTCCTATTAGTCTCCTGAAAAATGAAGACAACTGTGAGAAATTGTTCTGAGTACAGTTTGATTTCGTCATTAAAGAGAGATGGGGTTTCCACTCTACTTTTACGCTCATTTCCAGCATATTTGGCCAATTAAATAATGAGGAAAACCTCTGAGGTCCAATCAGAAAATATTTCCAACATAACTTCAATTATACTTAACAAGCAACCAAACAACATTAATTCAGCAACAGAAACCATTCAGAAATTCTTTTTGGTTGAAAGGTGCTGATTTATTGTTGGTACGTTCAAATTCAATAGGTTCCCTACGTCATTAGGAGGATACACTACAACGAGGGGCATTAAGTAAAGTTAAAGCATCAGGCAATGAAGATCTGTCTCACTCCACAATAAGTGGTTTTGTTGTATATTTTCTCAATCAACTTTATAGAGTGTGCCAATAGCCAACTTCTGGGACAATTCAAAAAGACAAAGGGATAAAAAGGCAATTACTATAATCACCTGCTGCTTGAACAATTTCCTACATGCTTTTTTACGTATATCAGGCATCTCTGTCAATACACCTAACTCCATTGCATCCATATACCTGCACCAAACTCCAAGGGATGTCATTCTGAATCACGGATTATTCAACATTAGAAATTCTTAAAAAGTCCTACACTAGTTGAGGGTATGAGTTGTGTAGTCAGTTGAGTTAGGCATTTTCATAAAAGAAATCACATTGACAACAACACAAATCCACATATTCTCTTCAATACTATCTCGCGCTAAAACATGGATATTATTATTTGGAAAGTCAGACAGTTTTTTTTTTCTCATCAAAATTTTCAATGATTTTAGAGATGTTTTAACTAAAACAATTGTGATTCATACTACCTCCTTTTCAATTTGTTTGCTGTAAAAAATACTTAATTTTACAATCTTGAACTAAAGATATCTGGAATGTATCAAAATGTTAATCTTGTGGTCTTAAAACATGTCACCGCCGAAGTTAGAGTTAAAGAGTTGGCCATAAAAAGGAAAGATGCAATCTTTTTTAAACCGACTAAAAAGGAAAACAAAGACAAATAAATTGAAACGAAGGGAGTTGTATTTTCTATGTAACTAAACTTAAGTTTACCTTTGGGAGAGATAAGAATTTACAACATAAGTGGCGTGTGATCGAGCAGTGGAGGATAAAGAAAGCCATTGCGTTCGAAGAGAAGACAACTTCGACCACTGGTTTCTCAGGTTTCGCTGCGCCGCCGGTCTCCATCGCCGTATATCTTGAAAGGATGACGGCGTCGATGGCGTTGTTGGTGGCGCCGGCGATTTTGCAGCCGGACTTTGAATATTCCAGTCCGTGGCTTCATCGGAGGAAGCCGGAAACGGCGCCGGAGTAATTGGGAGGACTTTGGACTCCATTGTTGTGACGGTAGTACTAGTAGCTGAAAAAAAAAAATGAAGCAAAAAAGACCAATGACGAGTAAACTTGGGAAAAGTGTAATAGTGGTCGATTTAGCCCCTAAGGTTTAAAAAGTTAATACTTACATCCCCTGTTTAGTCAAAATATCACTATAGTTGTTACAACATCAAATTGATAGTAAAGCACAAGTCAATGCCATTTTACCGGATGAGTCAAATCTATATTACGATTTTTAAAGGTTACTTTATTTTAAATTTTAATTCAGAAAAAATATATTCTCTTAAATAGGCAATTCAAAATCTCATAAATTTTGGAATATTGACTCACAAATAGATCAAGATATCAAATATTGCTTTTGTCAAAGTCCTTGGAGCAAAGAATTAAGAGAAGAACAAAATATTCACAAGTATCGATTAATAAAATATATATTTTTCAAAATTATAATTTATTGTTGCAACCATTTCATAAAAATAATTTTTAATCACAAGAAAATAGGAGGATTAGTTTTATTAAGAAGAAATATGGGGGACATGGGAAATCACCTGAAAATTGAAGCAGTTTCTTCGGGAAGATGGAAGGCAGAAAGTTGTGGAGGTCAATAACTTTTATTGGCTACCCTAACCACGCAGAGTAAGATGGAAAGAAGACTGTAAGCTGAAATGACCAAAATGTCCTTGATAAGTAAAAATAATTATTAAAATCAGTCACATTGATACCACAGTGACATAGTATACCCACTCTTCTACTATGGTAGAAAAGAAAGTCATAAAAATAGTGAACTTAAAAAATATGATTTTTATCATTTAAGAAAAATCCTTTAAAATGTTTGGTAAATATTTTTTAAAACAAGAAAATTATGACATCCAACACGGGGTCTAATTGCAAGCTGGCATGTGCAATATTTACATATTCAAGGGGTTCATTCAGAAATTGTCACTTACTATTTCTAAGGCTTTTTCTGGTTCGGATCCAAAATCATTTTCGGCGCAGAAACTACAGCAGGCATGTCCTCACCAGCGAACGATCCACGGCAACCGTCGACGGCAAAGCCGTACAAACCTTCGGCGGTCGCTCCACAAGATCTTCCTATAGATTACTCCGGCTTCATAGCCGTCATCTGCGGCGTCTTTGGTGCCATGTTCAGAGTGCGTATCCTTCTAAATTCTGTATATTTTGTACCTATACTCGACAATTTTTTCCTAATTTGGTTATATTTAGGATTGTATATATAAAATTAAATTGGAAAACCCGCTCTTAATTTCCATCCAGAACGAAGGATTATCCTGGATTTAATTTTTTGGGGAATGGAGTTACGTACATACAAAGCTTCAGGCTGCCAATACACGAGATCCACTGCTCATATCTGTATTTGAAATGATTAGATTTCATATACATAGGTGGATTTTGTTATTGGTCTAATGTTAATTTACATAATTGTATGGTCAGCATCATTTACTCTGGTGATCTGTTTTGTAGTACAAGATTTGCTCGTGGCTTGCTATTATATTCAGTGCTCAATCCCTTGCTAACATGAGGAATATGGAAAATGATCTTAAGCAGATCTCAATGGCCATGATGTAAGTTCAGCTGTTTGATTAATTGTATTGAGAGCTATATGTTTTGTTATTGTATGTTAGATGTATCTTTACAGGTATTATTCGGAGATATTTTCCTAGTTTATGGAAGGGAATTTAAATCCTAAATTTGGATTCTGCTCTTGCTAGAGTTATGTTCTTTGGATTGAACCTGTCCCTGATTGTGAAATAAACAAATATTGGCTGTACTGAACTACTGATATGTAGTGAAAGGCATAACGGGTGAAGTATTATCAGGAAAAAACATCCAAGGGAACTTACCAGAAGTACTATTAGAGTCTAAGTTTCTTGAGAATAGTGCGAACTTGCTTCAATTGATACTTGCTCTTTATTATTGCACTACTTGCTAAATACAATTTTCAGTGTGATTATTTGCTGCTCCTGCATTTATATTCACAAGGAGGTATCAAACCTGGAAGTAATTTTAATTTCAAAATATCATGAAATGATCTTCAATAATATGGTTTGTTTTGAATGGTTAGTGGAGTTTCTCTTGGATTGGAATTATGGTTTGCCTTCCATGCAATTGCGCTTTGCCGTGCATTCAGGACATCAATTTGAAGTAAATTTAGTGCATTTTACAAAATATCAGTTGTGGATGGTTATGTGTATGCAATGGATTTTAACCTTATTTTAAGCTGTTGAACTCGGGAATGCAATTTTATTTTATGATAATTACCCAACAACACAGTTATTCAGTAGCCATTCAGTGGTTAGATTAAAAGAAGGGGAGAACCTTTTTAATAGAATATCTCATGTCTCATTTGATCTTCTGAAAAAATTGGCATGTGATTTGGCGTATACATGTAAAAAAGACATTAAAATGTTTCATTTGATGTGTGGTTTGTATGGAATGGGATGAAAAGACAATAACATGGAATCATTTTCCTTCATTAAGAAAAAGAAGGATAATTTAGCTTTTTAAGAATATCAAATAAAAAAAATAAAGTAAAGGAAGGAACCCTAAGTATCTATTGAACGTGGTAAGATGAGTTTGAGCCGTCACTATGGCTCCGTACAGTTCCACTCTGCTCCAAAATTACTCAAGCCCAACTAGTCAACAAATTTTGGTAGTTAGAGGAATATATATAGTCTCATAAAGGTGAAGTAAAAGATAGTGTTCACTTGTGTGGGTGGTTGCAACTCTTGTAGGACTTAATTTGTAATGAGGTACTTTCTGGAGTGTTGTCCCTTTTACCTTTTTTGCTGTCCAAAGAACAGAAATTGCAGGAAGTTAGTTGTGCATTACTCGTTTCCCTTCTCCTGCAACCAAAAAGTACCTATGAGCCTTTATATGCCCATGTGTTCTTTTTTAGGTCTCAAAAACAATTTAGTTGTAAGGCATCGTCTTCACCCACCTTGCCACCACCCTCTGCTTCCATGTACAGTTTCTAGAATGGTTGTGCCCAATGTCTAGTAGCCTAGTTTATACTATATGTTAGTTATGAGTAAGGTAGGAAAGTAGATTGGATTCTCAATTATTAGTAAGGTAGTGTTATAGATCTGGAAACTAAACAAATAGATATTATCAGTTCTATCAGTCTTGTAATTGTAAATGATAAATGAATCGTTGTCAAAGAGAAGTTTGTTTGACTAGCTAAAGAGTTATTAGATCAAACGAAATGGAAAGAGAGTATTCATGAAGCATAAAAGAACCTATTGCAAACTGATTGTTCTGCTATTAGCCATCACATTTTCATTCCCTATGCTAGATTGCGTGTCTAATCAGAACTTGTTATTTTCATTGTCTCAGGTTTGGTATTATGGGTCTCATGACAAACTACTTGGGTGTTGGTCCCAGGGGAAACAAGAAAACTTGATGGAATTGTTTCAGGCACAAACTCATTTATAAGAACATTGATGTCAAACATGTGGATGTCGTCCCGAAATATTTGCACTGTTTTGATGATTCTGAGCTAAATGAAGTTGTAGAATAGGTTTTTTGTAGTTTGAGCTCTTTTTACAGGGCTATTCTGTTCTAAGTTCTAATTGCCCTTAGCAAAAACTAGACAATTATTATTGTGGTGATATAACATTCTGCTAGCGAATCCAGCTTTCTCTATCCTTCCAACTTCCACTATATTTCAATTTATGTCTTGTAATGATGGAAACAGCTAAAGATTAACTCCTCTTCAGTATTCTACCTCCAATTAGTTCTGTTATCTGTTAGATATTTAACTCTTGCCACTTAATTAAATTTAATGGTTCGGATTCACTCTTCAAATTAGTCAGTAATACACTTGTTTTCTTCACGGTTCCTTCGCAATACTTTATATGCATACACAAATCATATCTGAAAATTATGTTTTGTGAAGTTATAATAGTGTATGCTTCTAATAATTGTTCCATCATTCATTTAATTGTCGATACTGAAGTGATATGCCAAAAGTGGTGTATCGGATTTCAGTCATGTTCCCTCTGCACGTCCTATTGTGGACTTGGTAAGGGCAGCCCGTTTTCATATTTAAATGATACTTCCTCGATTTATGAACAGAAACAATAGGTGTTTCATCTAGGTTAGTGTACCAATTTCATTTTATATAAATATAAATCCCTCTGTTTTGACATAAGAAAGTGACACAGCTTTGACCAGCTTTTTTCAAATTTCACAGTCAAGTTCCCTACTACTTCCGTGAATACGCTCTGTCAGCCCTTAAAAGTGCTTTCCTTCTCACTTGAAAGAAAAAAGATACTCAGCTTTTTTGTCTACCTTCTTTACCCATCAAAAATTCTGTTAATAGATTTCATTTCCCTCTTAAAAACAACCTGCTTCTGTCGGTCACCTTACAACTAATCATATTCGTGTCATCTTTTCTTCTTTTGAGTGTCTTGTCCACGATCTCTGTCTATTCAAAGATCCAAGACTGCTAGTGTTGTTGGTGACATTGGTTCTCCGTCCCTACTCTCCTATCTCTCTCACCCTGGTTGGGCTCTGGATTAAACTGTGAATCGAAGTCAGGAAAAAGAAGTCCAGCTCCAGGATTTAAAGAAGAGAAGAAAGACCTGGCTTCAAGGGAAATGGTTTAGGAAAGAAAGATCCCAAGCTTATGCTGAATTGAGAGTGGACTTGCCTTGGTCTTCTGTGAGTTCCAGAGATTCAGATCAAGGTAGTTGCGTATGTACTGACAGACTTAAAGCTGCATCTCCTCAAAGTTCTAATAAACTCTGCTTATTACTTCGTGAAGATAAACAAAATACATTTTGCGGTTAACTGATACAGCAAGTATCAGTAAAAACGTGGATGCCCTATACTGGCATATCTTTGATTGCCTATATGCAAATACTGACAAAGCTGATAGGCATAGATCTTGAACTGCACATCTGAATGCCAGTAAAATTATGTTGCAACCCTCATATCTCATTTAAGAACTGCGAAACCCCCGAAAGCCAATATGATGCAAAGTTCAAAATTCAGTGGAGAATATGCTCATCCCTTTACACTTCTCTACTTAAAATCAAGCTTTTGTTCATTGCAGGGTTCGAACTCATGAATGTGCCTAACTACACGCTGAACCAGTCCCTTGGGGGTTCATAGCATCAAGTACTTAAGGCAGAGAATGAAAGATAGCAGGGTGACAATAGACTAGAGGATATCATCAAGTCACGACTTTATAAAGAAAATATAGTTCCAAAATTTATGAGCAGCATAAGGAAAATGAGGAATACAAGCTATAAATATGATCATAGATTTCAACAAGACTAATATGGTGAACCAATCTTCTGACCAGATATGCCTTGAGCTAAACACAGATTTGCTCTCTATAACTTTCAAATCTCACTCCGCTTCATCCACCTATGTTGCACACCAAGATGACTTCTTTCTATCATGGTTCAATGACAAATAGAGGCTGCAAGAAGAGATTGGAAATCACACAAAGCACAAGTAGACCCGAACTAGTCTAAAGATATAAACTAGAGAAAGAGAGACATACCGTGTCCACACTAACGGGCTTACCATCCTCTGCAACTATGTCAACTACGGTTCCAGCTTGATCAGCCTGATAAAGAATTCAAAAAATAAATGCAGTAAGTACAAAAGGAACTTAAAACTGATACATCATGGTGCGAGAGTGGCCTAAGCAAATTGGATAATTTTGCGACCAACTTTGCCAAGATGGGAAATGTTCAGAAGAGCTCCTCTTTATGACACATCACTTGCCTATTTAAGTCATTCCTACAGTCCTCTAAGTACCAAGAGAATGGATGCAACAGAAAAGGAAAACTGAAAATACAACACTTAAACATGTTCCGCACTAGGAATTATCTGATTATAAATGTTTCTACCCTATCATATTCGCCTTTTTATTTAGGAATCTATATATTGCAAGCAACTATAGACTCAGTTGCCCTTTCTGGAACTGAAATCTTAATCCAGAACTTACCTCAATTTCATTCATCAATTTCATAGCCTCAATGATGCAGACCACTTGCCCTTTCTGGACCTTGTCTCCTACCTGGTAATTCACCAGTTTAGTCAGGCTCATGAGAAAACAACAAGACCAAGAACATATAGAGGTAAAGAGAAAAGAGAAGCTGCAAGCAAAAACATAGTGGCAAACATTCTCACTTTGATTGCTAGAAGATGTGAACAGCGTGAAAGTGAATTTGCCCTAAACTAAATATTTCTCTGGTTTCTGGACTAACCCAAACATTTAACGCCAAATTTCACATAATATTAAGGAATTCAGGGACATGCTAGAGTGCAAAACATGAAAAAATTGATCTCCATATAGACCTCCCAGTCTTTTCCCTCCCAAAAAAATGATAATAAAGGAAAACAAGAGAAAGGGGAAAAACAGGAAATAACACTCAGCAACAACAGCAAATATTCATCCCGCTCTGACAAATTTATTCCATCTCCAAACTATAAAATCAACTATGCAAGTCTAATTGCTTAACAATTGTTAATAATTGCTTCATTTCCTCCTTTTTTTTAATTGCTCATTCACTAAATGTGGATTATGGAGCGATTAAACCCAAGGTATTCCTTAGCCACTTCGTGTCAGATAAATATCATAATACTGCCATCTAGGTCCAATGGCTACTACTACACAGGTGAAACCAATGTATATATTTACCTTTACAAAAGGCGCTACCCCTGGGGCAGGTGATCGATAGAATGTTCCAGCCATGGGACATTTCATTGGAGGATGTGAGGATTTAGGCTTTGAAGGTGCAGGTGGTGGAAGCGCAGGAGCTGCTGGAGCTGCAGGAGCAGGGGCACTTGCAGGAGGCAACTGTTGCTGAACAAAGGCCTGTGGAACAGATGGTGGGGCCATATAAACAGGCGGCTGGGGCAATGCCGCCTTCTTCCTTATAAGAATTTCACAATTGTTTTGCTTTAGCTGCAGCTCCACAATGTCCCTTGAATCCACAAGCCTATGCACAAAAATGGCAAAAACTTTTTAAAATGAACTCTACAAAAAGACGAGAAAACAAACAAAATTATAGGTGATGAAAGCTTAACGCACTCCACAAGATCGGCTGCCTGAGACATGAATGCTTGAATGGATGAAGCATCTGGAATACTGTATTCAGTCTTGGAGACTTCCTCCAAGCTTTTCTCAGAAACTGGTTTTGAATTGTTCGACTTGTCAATAGCAACCTTAAATCAATCAATTAAGTAAGCTTCAATACCAAATCAAATAGGGGGGTTGAGTGTACAAATCATCTATCTCATTCTTTTTCTCTAACTGATAAATCAGAACATATAAGGATTCATTATAGTAAACTATTCTTAGTTATCTATCATCCTACAACAACCTCGTCTATTAATTTTAACACACAAAAATCCAAGAGACATAAAATCACCTCATTCAGCTGGGCATTCACCTTAAGCACCTGAGATTGGATACGACTGGACCCCTAAAGAACAAAACACACTAAACTCAACCAAATGCATGATAAAGCTTCAATCTTTACGATTAACCTCTCAAAGGGAACACAAACCTGAAGACGAGGGAGCAATGCAGGACCGGATCTGAAGGAAAGGGAGCTCTGGGGCTGATGGGTCGAGCTTAAATTGGATGATGAAGCAACGGAAAGGACAGAAATCTTAGGACAAGGGACACTGAAAGAAGCCATTGCCAGATTTTCAAGAAAAGACTGTAATTTGTCTATATGGCTATGAGGGAAATTGGGAGCTTTGAGGGGTTTATGTAGAAGAGAATTGGACGGTGAAATTGATGAGATTTAGCAGGGGGAAATCCGAAATTGGAGAAAAGGGAGGGAGGGGGCGATACACACGAGGGAGAAGGGGGACGATGCGATTTAAGCTGGCAGAGGCAGATGGAAGAGTTGGAAAAAGGGGTTAAGAACTAAATAAATGTAACCGAAAGTAGGTCCACCTAGTATATATGTGATACTATTTTCCCTTCTCTTTGGGAACTTTGGGCCTATGATTGGATCATATCAATTATCAAATCACAATCAACTTGAATTAACAAGCTTAAGCTAAAATAGTCGGTGAATATATAATATATGTATAGTCGTATATAATTATATATGTACGGACTAAGATGAGAATCGAGCTAGTTGTGTCTGCCACAGTGATTCATTCCTGAAAATTAAATTAAATGGAGGATAAAATTAATTTCTACTTCTCCTGAAATTAAGAAGAAATGAAAGGAAAACCATAGACATGCAACTATAAGTAAATTGAAGACAATAACTTTGCTCTCTTTAATTTCTCTTGAACGGATTTCTGCTAGCAAGATGAGAAGTGTCCGCTCTTTGTGCAACAACTCTTTGCAGATCTAATAATACCCAAAAAATGACGAGAAATAATACGTAGTAATTTGGTCTAATATACAAAGTTTAAAACATCCTTAAACATTAATAAATTGTCCTTAAGCAGACATGTTGATACCAATTTATAACGGACTCTTATAATATAGTAGAATAAGAATAAATGTTGTTTATTTTCTTTGGTCATAAAGATATAGTAATTTTATAGCAATAAATTAGTTAGCAGCATCTCTTGTTGCCAAGGTATGTACATAAATATAACTATGGGTCAGACCACTAATTATTTTTTTAAAAATAGTTACTAGAATATCCGCGTACATCACTTGTTGGGCACACTAGGGAAACTTGCAAAATGTTTGGAACATCAAAAAGTGTATTTTGTATATGTGGGCAAATTCCTTCCTTCGCGAACATATGCAAAATACACCTTTTGATGTCTCAAATATGTTATTGTTGTTCGTTAACTCTTATTTACTTATTAATAATAAAATATAAATAGCTATATGTCTAATGTTACCATTACACACCATCTTTTTGATATCCATATTTTATTTATTTTATTGCTCACTTATTAATAATACAAATACATATATAGTGGATGTTACAAAATATCATACATCAGCCTTTTTGACATCCATGTTTAATTTATTTTATTAGATTTGTTTTTATAAAACAATAAAATAATTATATTTTAGTGTGATATATTTTACTATACAAAATAGAAAAAATTACCTAACTACACGTCCTTTTTCACCCTAATTTCTATTATTCCCTATCATTTTAAAAAATTACAAAAATCCCTCTTTTTTCTCAAATTCTCTCCTTTCCAGATACATAACTTTCAATCTTCCAACTCCACTATTTTCTCTTCTTTTTCATTCCTATAATCACTCCACTATATCACTAGTTACCTTCATCACTCCTTTATTTTGAATTTTAAATATTTCTCTCTCAAGTGAATGATTTAAAGTTGATCTTCAACATCAACACATAGGCGCAGCTCAAAAAGGAAGATTCTATGGAGGAACAATCAAGAACGTGGAGAAAATCCATTTGGTTCAGAGTGAAAGTGGAAGAGCCGACAATAACTTGTATATTGCTTCCAATTTCAGACTTTAGCATTTTCTGGTCCTTTACATTTTGGATCTTGGTTAGCCAAACAATTTTATTTGACTTTTTTTTTTTTGTTTATTTTATTTATATAAATAAATACATGTCCCAATGGGTCAAAAATTCGATTAAAAATAAATAAATTTGATCAAGTGCTAGTTCTTCATTTATTTTTTTCTTTTCAATTCTTTTTTTTACAGCAAAACACAACAATAGGCTCAATATATTGACTATGTATCATATGTATGTGCAGTACTATTTTGTAACTAAATAATTGTTTATCATATTCATAATTTTTTTGTATATGATACATCGCTACGTCAAATTATACGGGCATGATACATAAATACTCATTTATACTACATGTATCGATCTCAAACCATACAACTTATGGGCAACAATTACATGTTTGATGTATCCCGTAACAATACAACACTTATCAATTTAAACGAAATATATAAATAGTAATGTATCATGCACTAGTTTTTTTAGATATGATACGTAAATTCAAATTTATACTAAGTGTATCAATTACATTGCAACTATCATACGGGAATGTATCGATCTCAAATCTAACATCTTATGAGAAACAATTACTTATTTAATCTATCTAGTATAAATACAATACTTATCAATTTAAACGAGATACATAAATTGTAATGTATCATGCACTAATTTTTTAGATATGATACGTAAATTTAAATTTATACTAAATGTATCAATTACATAGCAACTACCACACGGTAATGTATCGATCTCAAATCTAACATCTTATAGGCAATAATTATTTATTTAATGTATCTAGTATAGATACAATACCTATCAATTTAAACAAGATACATAAATAGTAAAATGCTATGAAACAAAGATATTTATTATGTATCTTCTCAAAATTTTTGACAATTTTGAATCAAATTTGAAAGGATCTTCAATAAACTAGGAGAAGAATTTTGAATCTTAAAATTTTCAACAATTTTGAATCAAAATTGAAAGGATCTTCGATGAATTGGGAGAAGAAATAATTTTAAATCTCAATTTTTTTGACAATCTTCAATCAAAATTGAATGGATCTTCGATGAACTTGAAGATTCAAAAGGAAATCGTTTGTCCAACAACAATTTCATCACTTTTGTATCCTTCATAACTCACCTTGCTTACCCAAAATTTTGACAAAAGTTTTTGAATTAAATCTGAAAGGTTTCTTCGTTGAATGGGGGAACAATTTGAAATTTTGAATTTCCTCACTCTGTTAGAATTTGCCTCTGTATGATTGAGAGTAAGAAGAAACATAAGCGTAATTTATGAGATTTAATTAATTTTCAGATTTTATTCCCTTTTTAGCGCAACAAAAAAGATTCTTCTTGTATTAGAATTAATGTAACTGGATGGTGAGTTAATGTATCCGAAAGGTACAAATTTTAAGGGATTATTGTAATTAGAAAAAGAGTAGGGATAAGATGTAATTTACTCTTTACACTATGTGATTTATGTAAGTTATACTAAAAAAAATATACGCAAAAGATCATTTGGACCCATTTGAATGAAAGAAACCTTACCTAAGCCCAAATTCCTTGTAATGGGCTGATGAGAAATACAGCCCAATGTGCAATGAGTTTCTACTCGTGTTCTGAATGTGCCCTCTTTTTGCATCACTTGTAAAAACTTACCCGTATTGCGTATTTACACTAAATCAATAAACATATGATATGTTTTTCATATCACATTTTTATCACTTAAATTAATGAAAAGTTTTTAATTTGTTAAATCACTTTACTAACTGGTGAAATTTTGCAAACTTGAAATGCCTCTAGCTGTTGCTTTTTTCGTATATAAACCCTCCATCAAGACTTTAATGAAGCAAAATTTGGTCCGGCAATGTCAAAAACTACGTCAAATTTGAGTGTGTAATAAGTGATAAAGATTTTGTTGCTTGGCAGACTAGAACATTTAACTAAGGCTCATTTAGTACAGATACCACCAAATAATTTTGAGATTAAATTATAATGTCATTCAATATTTTGTTTGACAGACAATTCTAAACTAACTTATTCCAAGATTAATAATTAATATTGTAATAAGTTATTTCTACCTTAAAAACCCTGGGATAACTTATCCTGGATAAAATAGGTAAATGACAAAAAATATTTACTCTTGAAATTTATGCAATTCATATTATTTTGAATGCAACAAACGAATAACTTATCTCATTATTACTATTTTCACTATAATTAATCCATCATAACTTGTATTCAAAATAAACGACTCCAAAATTAATTGTTCATTCATACAACACAGTCACTCTGGAAATTTAAAGGGCGAGGAAGACAGAAGTTCCGGGGGCATATACATTGAGTATTATTATAAAGTAGCAGTGATCACAATTAATGTTATCGCACTTACTATTTAAAATCCTGAATTCACCTCTTCATTTAACTGCCGGGGTTTCGTTTACCTCTGAAAAACCCCTGTTTTGCCATGTTCCAAAATCGTAGAAATATACTATTAATCCCTGCGCTTCTACAATCTGCTCTGTTCTCAACTCCAATTTGTGAGTAAGAAATTCTCCTGGTTCTAGAAGCTTTAGCATTTTGCTTGTAAGAACCTCCCAAGCACTTGGTGTAAAAAGGAGAATTCATAACAGCAGATGTAATGGGAGAAGATGATTCAGCAGATGCTTTAACGAGGGCGAGGTTTAGCTGTTTGACAACTTGTTGAAGCTCGAAGGAATCGAAGAGTTCACTGCCGTTGTGTCGATGGCTAAATTTGAAAGTACGCTGAACATAATTGCTGGAGTTGTTGCAGCTGCCATCTTTCATTTGTTTCTTTGTTGACATAATCTTCACTAACTATAAAGTATTTAGGCTCTACAGAGTACTTATTATTTATAGTACTCCTATATAGTACTAGTATTAGGGGTGACTTAACGGACTTCACAATGAAATGTTTGGTTGATTTTCACGTTTTATTGTTGGCAATTTCGTTAGTTGCTAACTAATCCTATACTACACTATTAACTACAAGTTAATCTCAAACTAATTGAGTCAACTATATAGTTTTTCTGAGAAAAAAAATTTATTTTGTTATATATGTATGGTACATGTTGAATTCTTTTATAGTTTTTTTTTTTTTTTTGTATATTTTTGAATTTTCTTAAGTGAAAATTCTAACTCCATCATAAATAAGATGACTCTGTGTTCTATCTCATGAGATGGGAGTAGTCCACCGACAAATTTGTTAAGATCTTGGATGCAACACATTAGAATTTGGTATCACACATTCGCATGCGATAAGAGTGAAAACACCCGATTCTATTTCAACCTTGATATATGAAATCGTCAGCATACGCGTTATTTTTTATTTATTTTTTTAAATAATAGTATCTACGTATATATAACTATACATTTGTTTATTTTTTGTAAGATGAGTGAAATGAAATTACTTTTGATTGAATTGTGGCTCCGTAACTGCAAGTAGCGCATGCCTAAATAGATTCGTTAATCAGACTAGATTGTCACCTGGCTACACCAACAGGCAACTAGATCTGCTTGTTTTTACTGGCTCGAGACACGTGTCAGTCAGTGTTTGTAAAATTGATAACTTCATTTATTTTGATTTATGTGATACTAAGTTAGCGTTAGATCATAAATTTTCAAATATTTTTGGTAAATATTATTTGAGTGTTAATTGGTGAAATTTCACCATGTGTTTGACCATATTATTTGAGAAATATATTTCACTTTTTTAATAAATATGATTAATATCCATAAGTTTTAAAAACTATCAAAATTGACCATAGGTTTGTATTACATAGCAAGATAGAAATGTTGATGTAAAAGATTAAAGACTTCCGCAACAAGTCAATTGGATCTTCATTGCAACAAATAACAAGTAGTGTCCATGATATTGGAGCAATGTAGTAGTTTGGAGTGAGCGTAACAACTATCATTTCATACATCGTGAAGTAGACAAAACACATGACTTTATTAACCTAAGCCAATTGTTCGTCATTTTCATCAACAACCATATCATCACTTTCATATTCACTGAATATTTCATCATTGCTTTGGTGTTCACGTAAAAAATTATGTAATACAACACAAACAAATACTATAGAGGGTGTTTTTGTAAAAGATAATAATATGGTGTAGAATTTGATTTTTTTTAAATTCACAAATAATGAGATTTGACCCAAATACTAGTTTTTTTTTTTATAGTATTTGGGAATTTGGGTTATTTGCCAAAAATATTTGTCAAATAATGGCAAATTATATGGACAAACACTATTTGCCAAATTTCCCCCCCAAATTTTACTTTGGAAATTTATGCCAAATGGGTCCTAAGTAATTAGTCCACGCTTTGCGCGGTTATAAATAATCTCATTATTCTTACAAATTTGAATATTAAAACTAACAAAGCCTCCAAAGTTATTAAGAATGTTCTATAATAGAGTTTGAATACGAAAGAAAATGAATGATGAATTCATCATATTTGTAAGCGATTCATTCCTCCCTTTTTAAGAGACATTTCTAAAAAGAAAGAAATATTTTTTAATTTTGTAATTTTAAAACAATTGTTAGATATTCGTATGAAAATGATCATTTAAATTCACCAATTGGTTGAGAAATACATTAATATTTGTAATATTGACATTTTTTTTAATTTTAATTTATGCGACATAATTTAATTACTTAGTGTATAAGTATGATACTATTATGTACCATCGGTTTAAAATATGACTAACAGTGTCAAATATTGATAGAACACTCTTCAAATCAAAATTAATATACAAGGAAAGAATAAAATACAAACATTACTAATCTCAAATTTAACTTATGCTGATCATATTGGTAATTGAAGTAACCTCGATTAAAAGGTTTAGAACTGGTCAAGAAAAATTGCCTAATGTCATGAAGCTTAAGCCTAATAGAGGATTTATAATTTTTAAAACATCAATGCATCATTAAAATAAAATAAAATAAATAAATATTAAGTGAAAAAAGTTCATTGTTCCTCGTGGTAGGTATTCATCATTCAACTAAGTGCAAAATGCAATTTTTTTAATCACGAAAGTCATTAGGTAATATTAAATCAATTTTAAAATATACATATAAAAATATCTAATTTTGCAAAAATATCATGATACACTATATTTTGGACAGTAAATCCGTCCATGTAGGTAAGGTACAAAGTGAAAAAAAAAGTCAAAATTCAAATCTCATCGATTTATGAAATCTGATACTATAAATTTCATTTTTACTTTATAATAAAGAGTAACTCTAGTTTTCCCCTTATGTTAGATCTTTCTAGTCATTATATTATATATTTATTGTTTTCCACATAATAATCTTTCTAAATATTTACTAAATGGACTAATCTCTCTATATATATATAGTCAAATTCATCATTAATTAGTTATTTTAGAGAAGTTTGTCTTATACTAGTAGAAGCTTTTTATGCAAATCATAATTCAGTAAATCAATTGGAATATCTTATTAAATGTTGGAAGCAATTTTTTTACTTGTACAATTCCTTACCTTAAAGATTTTGGTAAGTATATTTATTTTCTCTTCTATAAATTAACCTTCATTTTTCATTTCAACCCCACAAGAACAAAGGAGAAAGCAAAAAATAAAGAAGTTAAAAGAAGGCCATTTAATCAGGTACCAACATGTTTCTCTCAACTTTGTGTTCCTTTTATTTAAATCAAGTTCTCTAATAATGGTTTTGTTTCTTGATTTTTTTTTCTCAACTATATTTTATACATTGTCTTAGTTATAATTAACCTTTTTCTTTGATATTACTCAATGACCTGTTCAAATTATGGTCACATTTTTTCTGAAGCTTCAAGCTTCTTTTTTTCATTTTTTAACTGTACCAGTAAAAATAATAATCTTGATTTAGTTTTCACTTTCTGATTTTTCTTTGGTTAATTGAATTGATTTGTCTATTAGAAAAAAAAAGCGAAAAGGAATTGATTTGACACCCTCTTAGACTCTTTTTTTTTTTTAACCCTCACGCACCATTGGAGATTCGAATACACAATCCCTCCCTAGCCCTAAAATAGACTGATAATTGTTTTTTTGATAACAAATAATGAAAAGGGAACAGGTCCAAATTTAACCTTAAAATTTTTGATGATCCAAATTATTTCGTGATGTTCAAGGGTAAATTTGGATCATTTTGCATAGTTCAAGGGCGAAATCGATCATTTTCCTTTGTGAAAAAAGGCTCATATGTTAGTAAAGATTTCACCTTTAGTACATATAAGTATATTTGGACCGATCTTGTAACAACATAGTTATATATAAAGGAGCACAAATTTGGATCATTTTGCAAAGTTTTGCGCAAATTTAGATCCTTTTCCTTTATGAAAATTATTACTATTATATCATTGAAGTTTCAAAGAGAAAATGGTTATCTATTCACCCAAATTTTAAACCAGAAATGAGTTGAATATCTTTACCTTGTTTGTTACTGAAAGGTACCTCTTGAAAACGTGTTGAAGTGTTCCACACTAGACTTAAAAATCTGACTTTTGGCACTTTACTTAGTTTTTAGCTTAGATCATAGCCTCATTTTCATTATGTATTTGTATGGAAGTCTTTGCACCATTACACAAGCTCTTTTGGCACCATTACTTGGTCTTTCTTTTACAAGAAGAGACATCATTGAGGTCATTTTTGTGTAAGTTGGGTAAAAAGTTCAAAGTTTTGTTCTCTTTTTCCACATTTTCTATTGTTCCCTGTTGTGTTAAGTGTATTGATAATAAGTTGGTGGTTTCATTTGGTTTGTTTTCTTTTTCATTTGTTGTGAAATTCTTGTCTGTGACATATGCCTGGTTAACATTGTCTTTGTCAAGTGATGTTAAATATATTCCTTGTGTATGTATTTATATTTAAGTTGTAATTTTCTATGTGGATTAGAAAGGCAAGAAAATATCTAAGATAGTTTTATCTAAAATCTCTGTATCCTATGGAATATATTTAGTTCTCATTTTACTTGTGTAAGCGAAGAGATGTACCTCTAGACAAAAAATGATAAGAACTTTGCCTCAGTTCTAGACAAATTGAGGTTGAGTAGACTATACTTTAGGTTCATCTGCCTCTAGACATGACTCTCAGGAAATTTAAGTTCTTTTAAGATTTTGAGCAAATCGATTGCGGAGGCTTAAAGATCCCATTTCTTTGATTAGTCTTATTGTTATACGGGAATTTTAGTTCTTCCCTTGATCTGGTTTCATGTTGCAGAAAGAATGGTGAAGATTTGTTGCATTGGAGCTGGATATGTTGGTGGACCAACTATGGCTGTCATAGCCTTCAAGTGTCCTGCAATTGAAGTGGCTGTTGTTGATATATCTGTTGCTCGTATCGCTGCCTGGAACAGTGATCAGCTGCCAATTTATGAGCCAGGACTTGAAGATATAGTGACACAATGCCGAGGAAAGAATCTTTTCTTCAGCACTGAAGTTGAGAAACATGTCTCTGAAGCAGACATCATCTTTGTTTCTGTTAACACCCCAACGAAAACTCGAGGACTAGGAGCTGGGAAAGCAGCAGATCTTACATATTGGGAGAGTGCTGCAAGGATGATAGCTGATGTAGCGAAGAATGATAAGATTGTTGTTGAGAAGTCGACTGTTCCAGTGAAAACAGCCGAGGCAATTGAGAAAATACTCACACATAACAGCAATGGAATTAAGTATCAAATTCTTTCGAATCCTGAATTTCTTGCTGAGGGAACTGCTATTCAGGACCTTTTTAATCCAGATCGCGTTCTAATTGGAGGACGAGAAACCCCTGGGGGACAAAAGGCAATCCAGGCTCTGAAGGAAGTTTATGCTCATTGGGTGCCTGAAGACAGAATCATCTGCACCAATCTTTGGTCAGCTGAGCTCTCGAAGCTCGCTGCCAATGCCTTCTTGGCTCAGAGGATTTCATCAGTTAACGCAATGTCAGCTCTTTGTGAAGCAACTGGAGCTGATGTCACACAAGTGTCCCATGCTGTTGGTAAGGACACGAGAGTCGGATCAAAATTCCTCAATGCCAGTGTTGGTTTTGGTGGTTCTTGTTTCCAAAAGGATATTCTCAGCTTGGTTTACATCTGTGAGTGCAATGGTCTCAAAGAAGTTGCCAACTACTGGAAGCAAGTGATTCAGGTGAATGACTACCAAAAGAATCGGTTTGTTAACCGAGTTGTCTCCTCTATGTTCAACACAGTTTCAGGCAAGAAGATTGCTATTCTTGGATTTGCTTTCAAGAAAGACACAGGTGACACTAGAGAGACACCGGCAATTGATGTGTGCAAAGGCCTATTGGGAGACAATGCTAACTTGAGCATATATGATCCACAGGTCACTGAGGATCAAATTCGAAAGGATTTGTCAATGAGAAAGTTTGATTGGGATAATCCAATTCACCTCCAGCCAATGAGCCCCACTGTGATGAAGCAACTCAATGTAGTATGGGATGCTTATGCAGCCACAAAAGACGCCCACGGCCTCTGTCTTTTGACCGAGTGGGATGAGTTCAAGACTCTTGATTTCAAGAAGATTTATGATAACATGCAAAAGCCTGCATTTGTGTTTGATGGAAGGAACATTATTGATGAACAGAAGCTCAGAGAAATCGGGTTCATCGTTTACTCCATTGGGAAACCTTTAGATGGATGGCTCAAGGATATGCCTGCTGTGGCATAAGCAAGTTAATCTTCCCTTCCCTCTGGAATAAGCACTAAACATGAGAACAAAATCTATTTATCTTTTTCCAATTCTTGTCTTTTCCATTCAAGCTTAGAACTGTTGTTTCCTAGTAGCATTGTTAAAAATGCTTCTCTTTATATCATGTTTTTCTTTTTTGTGTGAACTTCAGCAGCCTATTTAATGGCATTATGATCAGTACTTTATGTTATAAATCAGGCATGTTTTGATCAGGTTGACCATTTTCTTATTGAAACTCCGATCCATCTATTATTTAAATGGAGAAACATGGTCGAGGACTAATATAGTCGATAGAAACTAATTTGAGCTGAGACATAGTAGTTACTGTTATACTACTCCATATGTGTTCAAACTCGAAATCTTTACTATTAAGAACTGCTGTAATAGTTTTTGTTACTTTGGAAGGAAAGCAAACAATTCCAAGTTTAATTTTTAGTTGCATCATGTCAATTATGACTTTTGAGGTGACAGTTGACACTATTATATGGTATCATAACGTAAATTAGCCAAACCAACCTCTAGTAAATTCTAGACCTTTTTTTTTCTTTTAGATCTGTAGTACACTTATAGTCCCTCTAGCTAATTCAGTTAGGCAAGTTTTTTTTAAGTACATTGTTAGGCAAGTTTTGGCTAAATGCCTAACTATGCTCTTTCACACACACACAAAAAATAGACTCAACTTTCTTGTTACACTTCCACTATTTCCAAACTTGTGTCACATCTCAGGCTTATATTTGTTAAGACATAGCTTTTAAACATGCAATAAACAAAGGCAAATAGACTTTATTAAGTACTTTCCAATTAGTGCACTTTCAACAATTTACATTACATATTAATTGTTTCACACTTGGAAAGTAACTATTATTGTTGTGCCACAAATCAAACATTTAACAAATATACAACATTTACTTCAAAGACATCAGAAATTATTGAGGCTAGCTCAAACCATTGGACCTGAAAGTTCACAAATATTGGACTTAGATTTGGTGTAGGGGCTGCGCGAACGCAGGCCCCCTCTGCCACAAATTATGACGTTGGCTCGACCACTTGGGCCGACCTTAGGCGAGCACCCCTCCTAAGTGCAATGGAGGTCACCAACCTAGGCCATGGATCTTCATGATCACCCATTGACCCCGTCCAGGTAAGTATGATTATCTGTTAGCCCAGCCCTTATTCTATATCACTGCATTTGCTCACTTCTCCTCTCTGCTTGTGATGTGGGAAGAACTATGAAAGAAAGAGTATTAATTACTATACTAAAGATTTTATCCTTAGATGCAAGCATGAGCAAAGTTTATTTTGGAAAAGAAAACTCAAGTTTTAAACGTTAAAAAATCATGTTTGGGAAATCTAACCACGCAGGAACATACATAAAATTTAGGTTCAATATATTTATTTTTTTGTTAAATGCTAATGTTGCTCAAACTATATGTATTGACTTCAATACTCGTATTGTTTTATTATTTTATTTTACTATTAATGTCGCTCTAGATAGTGAGTTTATAAAACAAATGGATGATATGTATGTAAATGAATCATAGGAGCTGTCATGTCTTAAGTACATTGACTTTATTCCCCCCAAAAAAAGAAAATTAGATACATTGACTTCACGAAAATCAATTCAAATTTATGTTGGAACGATCAACTAAATGAACGATACATATGATTAGGAGATTGATGAAACATTATAGGCTAGAGGAAGAGGGACTTATATGTGTTGTTCATTGACATAGAAAAAGCTTACGACAAAGTCTATAGGAGGGGTTGTTATAGAGATGTTTGGAGGTTAAAGGTATAGGTGTGACGTAAATTAGAATAATTAAGGAGATGTATATATGACGGAGTCAATATCCAATGAGGACACTAGGAGGAAACTCTAAGCACTTTCAAGTGGAGATGAGATTAATGCACCAAGGGTCGATGCTTAGCCCATTTCTAATTACATTACTAGTGGATGAATTGATACAACATATCCAATGGGAGATGTTATGATGTATGCTATTTGCAGATGACATAGCTTTAATTGACGAGACACGTGGCAGAGTTGATAATAGCTAGGTTAGAGGTTTGGAGACAAATCTTAAAGTCTAAAGGGTTTAAGCTGAATAGAACTAAGACAGAGTACCTGGAGTGCAAATTCAATGATATGACTCGTGTGATAGATGTGGAAGTAAGGATTGATACATATACAACCCCGAAGAGAGATCAAGTATTTAGATTCATAATCTAAGGAAGTTGAGAGATGGACCATGATGTTACACATCGTATTGTGATATAGATGAAATGAAAATCGCATCTGGTATCTTATGCGACAAAAATGTGTCACCAAACCTTAAAGATAAGTTTTATAAAGTGATGGTCATACTAGCTACGTTGTATGAACGGACTGTTGGTCAGTCAAAAACTTCACATATTCAAAATATGAGAGTAGCAAAATGATGATGTTGAGATGAATGTAGGAACATACCAAAAAAGATAGGATAAATAACTAAGCTATTCAAGACGAGTTGAGAGAAAAAATATATTGAAAAAGGTGTAACCAAAAAACATTTCTCGCTAGGAAAAACGTTTAACCTATAAACAAGATGCAATATTTTGACATTAATGGAAAATATATGATATGAAATAATAAGTTACCCGCTTTGTCTTAATTTATGTGACATACTTTTATTTTTAATTCGTATAAAGAAGAATGTAATTTTCTATAATTAGAAATAACTCAACTTCAAAATTCTCATTTAATGTCATATCCTATAATTATAAATAACTTAAATTAAAATTCTCATTTCAATGTCACATTTTTATAATTAGAAATAACTTAATTTTAAAATTCTCATTTAATATCATATCTTTATAACTAGAAATAACTTTATTCTAAAATTTTCATTTCACCTTTTGATGAAATAATATATAGCCATATAAATATCTAAGATTTATTTTACATCATAAATTTTAATTTTTTTCTTAAATTTTATGCCTAATCAAATAATACCACATACGTTCAAATAAAACAAATACTATCAATTATTTTTACTAAAATCATCAACAAATGCTTATATAGAAATTTATTATTATAGGTAATATAATTATTTTAAAAAATATGATAAAACTATTTAGCACATGGCACGTGTCACATCACTTCTTTCCAACTCTTTTAGCCCACAGATTGAGCACATAGATAAATAATCTAAAGTGGGGCAGCCATTATTTTCCAATACTAGGGGTATTTGTCGTAATTACCTGTGATTACGGAGCCCCTTTTTGACCACACGCGTTACTATTTCGGGCACATCAATAACCGAATCCCCCTTTGACCCACCTTTACCCTCTATTTTTTCGTCAACAATTTTTTCCCCAATTCCAATTTCTCATCTTCTTCCCCTTCAATCGACCTTGATTTTTCTTCTCGAAGATCAAATCAACCTACGATCCTTCTAATTCGTTTCATTCTCTATCGATTGGTACTTCTTTTGGATCTATCCGTCTGAAAATCGAATTCCGAGGTTAGGGTTTCTAGATCTATCGTTTTTTCATCAGATCTGTTCGATCTACCTTCATTTCATGAAATTAATTCAGTTTCTAGCTTGATTTTGTTATCATCTCTTGATTTCTTGAGAAATAAAAAGGATCGAGTGTTTTTTTTTTTTCGTTTGTGATTTTGAGGATTTTTTTGTTTAAACAGTCTTTCTTCGTGCTCGATCTGCGATTCGTCGCATCATTTCTGGTCGATTTGATTTTTTTTTTAAATTTTTACATCGATTTCAAATTTGGGGATCTAGGGTTAGTTTTTTTTATTCATAAAATTGTAATTAATTCATTTTAGGTCACGGTTTCCAGAACAAAACAAAAAAAATACATTCGATTTCCTGAATTCGACGGTCGATTTATTGTAATTGGCTCAAAACCAAAGATCCCACTCTTTTTTTAAAATTTGTTTATTTTGCACATGTAAATAAACATTTTTTTTTTAATATTTAGATTTTTATTATCAAACTTTCTGAGCCACTCCATTTTCACTGTACATGTGCCACGTGTCACGTGTCACAAATTAGAAACTTGTTATACAAATGATGATGATGATTACTATGTCCTTTAGACATTTACCTCTTGAGTGGCAACCTTTTCAACTATTACTTAGATTCTTTGCTTGAAACAGAGTGCACTGTTTATCTATCTGAAAGGCCAGCTGTGCTCGACAATTTGTAGTCTTGTCTATATTTGTTCTTTATTATCATATGGGTGTTCTATTTTGCTACTTCCTTCAACATTCTCTCTGATTTTTCGCTTGTTCTTTATTACTATGCTATTGATAGTTCAATTTCTGTCGTTATGCAGTATTTTGTTAGTGTCAATTCCTTTTCTGTGGGGAAAAGTTATTATCTTTAACTAGAAATTCTCAATGTTTTGATTAGCTATGTCTAAAAAGATTTCATTTTTGTGTTCAATGCTGGATGTTGTGTCTACATCTCTCATGTATTTTTTTGTTTGAAGAATGCTCTGGATATCTTGTGTGTCTTATGGAATTGTCTGCATCAATGTTTTTGAGTGTGTGGAACTTAATTCTCCTCCATTTTCCCTTTTCTGAATCGGCTTAACACCTTCTTCAACTTCCTTTTGCAGTTAAATATGGTGCAAAAAAGACCATACAGTGAAGAAAAGTTGTATGAGGTTTCATCTAAGCAGCCGAGACATGTAGAACCGAGTAGTCAGCTAGTTTCCTTTTTGCAGTTTCCGTGTGAATCAGTGGCTCCTAACTCTTACACTTCAGGTTAGGAAGAGATTATTCTATCAAATTCCTGAAATGATTTACGTTGTTATAACTGCTTTGTGAGTAATGGTTTGAATGCTTTTATTTACACAAACTTTCGATACTCTTGGCAAGCATCTTGTCATTAGGAGGTTGCTCTTTTAGCAGCACGTTTGGATGTGAATTAATTTGTGGATTTCCTTATCCTTGGATGATCTAAATTTATGGTCTTTGGTAGGTGGAGATGAGGAGAAACTTTCAGAAGTCAAAGCTTTCAGTGAGAAGAGACCTGATAGTTGCGATGTGGCTGCAGTTCCTGTTTCTTCCGAGAAAGCAATTGAGACGAGCATTCATGGCTCTGCTTCAAACTCTTCTTGGACCTCTAGTAGCACCAGCAAAGAAGACATCAGGTCCGAGGTGCCTTTTCATGTATTGACGGCTTCTAAATATTACAATACTGATCCTTCATTCAGAGTTGTTATTCATCCAATGGAGGTCTATTCCCCTCTTTTGAACAATCATCCTCGGAAATCAGTTCCCATTGGACCAGATTTCCAAGCCGAATTACCAGAATGGAGTGCATATGATTGTAAAAATATATCCATGAAGGAGAGCACTCAAGAAAGCCCAAATCTTCCATCTCAAGCTCTAGAATCAGGTTTTGTGGATCATCATGATGAAGAAAATAAACTTGCTGGGACATGTATCATTCCAATGCCTAAATTGGAATTACCTGCAGACCACGAGGAGAATGTTGGAGCAGGAAAAATTGGGTGTTCCTGTGAAGATGCTGGTTCCTTTGGATGTGTTCGGCTGCACATCATGGAAGCAAGGGAGAAACTTAAGGCGGCCTTGGGTGAGGAAACATTTGTTAGGTTGGGTGTTTATGACATGGGAGAGATAGTGGCAGAGAAATGGAGTGAAGAGGAAGAGGAATTATTTCATGAAGTTGTATTTTCCAATCCTGCAGCACTAGGCAAGAATTTCTGGGACCACCTTGCTGTTGAATTTCCTTCACGGAGCAAGAGAGATCTCGTTAGCTATTACTTCAACGTCTTTATTTTGCGGAAGCGTGCCAAGCAGAATAGGTTTGACCCATCAAATATAGACAGTGATAACGATGAATGGCAGGAGATTGATGACGATGTTGTTGCTACGGGAGCTCAAATGACAGATGAAGATGAGGATTCTATGGTTGAATCACCAATATATCAAAATTATCCTGGTCACAATGAGATATATGTGACTGAAAAACAAGCATATGATGAAGAAGCTGGTGTTGCAACCTTTGAAGATTATCGGACGATAAACTTTTGCAGGAGGAAGGTCTTGAGTGATGCGTCAAAAGCATGTCCCGATGAATTGATTGATAATAACAGTAGTTGTGGACACTATATTCAGCCTCTAGACAGACATCATTCAAATGAAGTGGGTAACCATGATGTCGAAGATAACTCTTGTACCACTGATGCAGCTGGGGCTTCTTCAGAAACACCACAGGTAAAAACTGATGATTGTAAACACTGGGCAAGTCATTTTGCTGGTGTTGGCATTGGCAGTGTGCATGATTTTGTGATGGAGCCATCTAATGGTAAAGAGTGGGACATGGGGTACTTAAGCTGTGCTAAGAATGAAGTTGATTTGTTACCAACTTGCTCTATGATTGAGGAAGTGTTTGGAGACGAAGCCTGGAGTTCCAAGAACAGAGATGGTCACAGTTTAAGCAAGCACTGACCTGAATTTTTGCCGTTCGATCATCCTTGGAATGCTTCTTGCAGAAGTGAGAGTCCATTTTTACTTGTATATTATTAGTGGTGAAAGGAGAGAGCATGATAGAAATGAAATTTGAGATTTTCGGCCTTGCTCTTGGTTGTTAGTAGGAAGCTGTTTTGAGGTAGGCGCTTAGGATTGATTTATATGTAAAGTTAATTTTATGGCCGAGTTGGGCCATGTTTCGAGAAATGGAAAAAGAATTAAAGAAATCTTCAAAATTGTGTTATTGTGCCAAATGTTCATTGTTCTTTTGTATAATCATGGACAATCACCTCTTTTTAATCACACATAAATGTGAACCAACTAAAGTAGTTGGTTCACATTTAGGGAAACAGAATTTGTGACTAATTGATACAGAAGTTCGATTAAATTCGAATTAACTCAGCAAGTCATCTCGTGAGGTCTGAGTGATTGGAGGAATAGTGATCCAATATAGACTAGAACAGAGACTTAACAAGCTACCCAATAACTAGGAAGATAATAACCAATATTTTGGTATTATATCTGCGTACCCTTTATTTATTTAATATAGACAGGCAGACATCTAAGTCGAGATGGTTTGTAAAAGATTCAAGATCGAACCTATATATCTTCATTCTTAACCAAAAGGTCTTGGATTCAAGTCCCCTTGGTACAGAGTCACCTTTGTCATTGAGTACTTTACCCTCACGTTGGTGTGAATTCGGATTTAGTCAAACTCCGGACCGGACACCGGGTGCGGTAAAACAAAAAAATAATAATTCAATTCTGTGAAGATGACTATTTAAGGATCGGTACTTTGAATACACACCTGACATGTAATGAACGTCCTTAAATTCTGTCTTTAAATCATTTGTTAGTTAAATGATTTATAATTGGTTCTGTTTTTTCTTGGTTGGCTGTCTTCATTCCATTCTACACATGAATTAAAATAATAAACGTAAGTTAAATCATTTTCTCAATGAAACTTGGAAAGTTATCATATACGAGCTAGTATAAGTTATGTTTATGTTCTTTTCCGTTAAACGGACGTATAACAATGAAAACTCTTCATATACCATATAGTTGTAAGTTAAATTGTGCTATCAGTATATATATAATTTAAATCCATAAGATTAAATCTATTGTCTCCTTCATGAGGAAGAAATGCTATCAATATATTTACATCAAGAGCTGCAATATGGGCTACGTACAATAATATATAATTGGAGAGCGGATGGTATTTTCAAGAAAATATATTTATTAGAGATTATAATAATATAAGACTGTGTAGTGTTTTAACAAAAAAATTATTACTATTAATGTTTAAGTGTTGGTTAAAATAATGACGTGGAGATCAAATTTGAGATAATCGTATAGGAAAGTGACTTCCATGATCCATCCAAGAGCAAGGTAAGTCATTTTTTCTTTTCTTTTTTTATTGAGTGAAAAATATTCTCCCCATTTTTTTTTTTGACAGACAAACACTTAAAAAATATTTTTCCTTATATAAAATATACCTAAAATAGGAAAAGAGTAAAATACACTTAAAAGAGTCATTTGGTAGAGTGTATTAAGTGAAATAATACATGTATTGATAGAGTCGAGTGTAATAAGAGAATAATGCATGTATATATATTATGTTAACTTTGGATATTAATAGTACCTTGTTTGGTACACTTTTTCATGTATATCTAAAGCTTGTATTAGATATACACTCTATTGTGTATTAAGGTGGGTATATTATTAATATCATGAATTTCTAGGTATTAATAGTGTAATGTTTTTTAATGTATGCATTAACATAATTATAGACTCAATTGCTCTCAACTTTTTATTACAATCATAATTGTGGAGGATATCTTTATAATTAATTTTTTATAGCAATATATGTTATTTTTAATATATCAAACCAAATAATGCA
This sequence comes from Solanum stenotomum, assembly GCF_019186545.1. Taxonomy (NCBI): domain Eukaryota; kingdom Viridiplantae; phylum Streptophyta; class Magnoliopsida; order Solanales; family Solanaceae; genus Solanum; species Solanum stenotomum. The sequence continues at coordinate 7,711,374 of NC_064289.1, read as the reverse complement.
TAAAAATAATTTATGTATAATTAATATAAGCATAACTAATATATGTTTCTCATGAGATTCTTTTGCTTTATCTGCTTAGTGTTATACATAATCATGAAACCTCTGGCTGGAGTCAAGAGTATGTGTGTCAAAAGTGAGCCCAACTATAGGTATTCTGGGTTAGTCTCAGGATAATTTGTATTGACTTCAATCTCAACCTATTAAAGCTTTAACCCATTTTAAGTGAATTCTTAATCGAGCTCAATTTAATCTTCAATTTCAACCCGACTCTTTATTTGTATTGATGTAATGTATGTTCATATATTGAAGGTATGAATTGCTATCTATATTATATCTTTTAGGATTTATCTATCCATTTGTAACTTATTTTTTAAAATTTTCTTGAGTTGAAATTTAAATTGAAGTTATAAAACTTAAATAACAATATATTGAAATTATTGAGGCTAAGCGAGTCAAATTGGGCTAGTCAGGACCCAATCCAATTTTTAGCTCATTTGAAATTAAATTGTGGTTAGAATTTTAATGATTGAACTCAGGATAATTTGTATTGGCTTCAATCTCATGTCTAAACCCATTAAAGTTTTAATCCATTTTAAGAGAATCCTCAATCGAGCCCAATTTGATCTCCAATTTCAACCTGACTCTTTATTTGCATTGATGTAATGTCTGTTCCTATATTTAAGGTATCAATTGCTATCTATTTTATATCTTTTAAGATTTATCTATCTATTTATAAGTTATTTTTTAAAATTTTCTTAAGTTGAAATTTAAATTGTGGTTTCAAAAGTTAAATAACAATATATTGAAATTATTGAGGTTAACCGAGTCAAACTGGGCAAGTTAGGATCCAATCCAATTTTTAGCTCATCTGAGCCCAATATAAACTTGGGCGGATCAAAATCAAACCCAATTTCTATATCAATCTATTTTAATATCTCTAATTTATACCCAACCTGCCCATCTGACGCTCCTTGCCAAGAGTATCAGTGCTCGGAGACCTTGCGATTGCTCAATTGAATTTCTTTAGGAAAGTATTTTATTTTTTTAGTAGTAAAGTATATAATCACTTCTTTGTTTTTTAGGTCAAATTTACGTGAGTGGGCAAAAATTGTTTCCTTAGTATCGACGACCAAGGCAAATGTGGTATGCGTTACTCCCTCCGTCCACTTTTATTTGTCATGTTGCGTTTTTTAAAAGTCAATTTGACTAATTTTCAAGATTAAATTAGATTACATTAATTCGATATTTTAAACAAAAAATTTAGCTATTCAAAAACTATATGAAAAGTACTATAAATTGCAATTTTTTGCATATCAATATGATGAAAAAATACATCATAAAATGTTAGTCAAATTTTTTATAGTTTAACTCTAAAAAGGGAAACTATGACAATTAAAAATGGACGGAGGTAGTATTATTACTTTAATGAATTTTATTTTGATTTATATATATAAACACACTATAAGTTTGATGCGTATGAGAAGATTGAAGTTGAGGTGAGATTAGATGGGATTGAAGTACTAAAATACAAAAAGATTTAAATATCTAATCAGGCTTGTTATATTGATTAACCGCGTTTGAGTTGAATATTCTATTTATCTACTTTCACAAAATAATACTAAAATTACATACACTCTATCTTCTTTACATTGAATGAGATCATAAATATTTTTAAAGTTATTTTTTACAAGAGAACTTTATACAAAATTTTAAAAATAAATTCAAAGTGATCTATTTTTTTGGTTTGATTTGATTTTTCTTTGCTCAATTAAATTAAATATTTGAAACTTTTAATCAATTTGATTTGATTTTTCATATTAAAATTATATTGTAATAATATATTTGGTTATAATTACTTTAACATCATAAGACTTTATTTAATGAAATTATTATATGTATTGATTTTATAGAAAAAAAATAAATATAAAAACTAATAATAAATCAAGTGATTAAACTTTGTTTTATTATAATAAGAATAATAATAATATAATTTATGTGGATGTAATTAATATTTTATTATACACCGTATATTTTTGAAAAAAAACTTATAATATCGAAGCAATTACATCATCCTACGCTATTTTGAAGGGGGAGATGATCTCACCTTCGAAACAACAGTTGATAGACAATATTTTCATACATTCTGGACAACCTGAAAAGTTTAAATTTCTAAAATGTAGAGAGTCCTTCGATTACCATTATGATCAAGCATTTGAGTATGCAAAGGATCATGAAACTATTCTAAAACAAAAATGTATCCATATAAGGGGATAAGAACCACAAAAATGCCTCAATCCAGCGAAGCCAAAAAGGATGCGTGCAAATGTCTATCAACATTGGATCGATCCATCAAAAGAAGTGGTTAGTTTAATTGTTTAATTTATTTTAACTTATTTTATAGTATATATATTCTTCTTACTTTATTCAACAATTCTTTTTCTTTGCAGAAGTTTAATAAGATTAAGGGTTTTAACGCTGTGTGGAAAAAAAGAGAATGACTTAGGAATAGATCAAATGGAAAAAATAGAAGAAGCCATTGAGCGGCAACCATTGACCCGCACAATTTCGTACGCCTAGAGTTTTTCTAAATATCGCGGGAAGATAATATTTGATTATAACTAAGTCATGTTTACTTTATTAAATGTGTTTTCTCATACTATATCATGTTATTTATTTTATCAGAAAGTGTATAATGGCCTTATAGAGAAAGAGCTTGAGACAAGAGCATACACTTGTTTTCTATGGTCATAAACTAAAGATACATACATCTATATATAAAATATTTTTTAATCTTGTGGTCTTAAACATATCATGTGGAAGTTAAATGTAAAAAATTGACAAAAAAGAAAGAAATATTCTTTAGAGTTTCGAAACAAACTAAAAGAAAGACAAACAAATTAAAAGATCTAATATAATTATTTTGTTAAAAAATACTTATAATAATTTTATTACAACTATAAAAAATTGAGCCCTTCAAATTTGGGGCCTAAGAAGATGAAGCATGCGTCATTTTTAAAGAAAATGAGTCATCTTTGAGAATGTAATATTTGGTTATAATAGAGTCAAGTTTAAGTTATTAATTGTATTTTCTCATGTTATATCATGTTGTATATTTTATCTAAAATGTGTATATGAGAAGCCTTACGGCAAAAGAGGTTGAGGCAAGAGAAGAGGAGATTAAAACAAAAGTTGAACCAAAGTTGCACGCCACTCTATAACTTATCTCATTATAGAGTAAATTCTGAAGTTGTAACTAAATTTGGAAGTTGTGATTTATTTGGGAAACAAATGTCGTTAGCATTGTGTATGCCAAATATTATATGTCAACATATTGAGTATGAGGTACAAAATAGAACGACACATATAATTATTGGTATATATTATAGGATAGGTGAAATTAAAGTTATTTGTTTTTTTATTATGCGGAGTTTATGACTTCCATGATTCATACAAAAGTGAAATTAAAGAGGTAGATGATAAGTCATTTTTTTTTTATTTGGTGAAAAATATTTTCCCCATTTTTTAAAATTCTTCTTGACAACCAAACACTTGAAAGTAGAATTATCAATATGAGCTAATCCACCCAATTCAGGCTAATCCATACAAGCTTTGAAGTTTGAAGGGGTCAAGCCGGTCTAACCCATTTTTTGTGGACCTGGAAATGGTCATCCCAGCCTACAAGTACGCGGGCTACGGGCTGTGTCGGGGCAACCCAATTTTTTAAATCAATTTATAATTTCAAATATTATCACAAATATTGACAAGACGATATTGTATGTTGTTTACTGTTACTACTTGGCAATCAAATCTACAAATAAAATTATAGATTTTTTTTTAATTTTATGTAAAACATATTTTATAAACATAATATGTATTTAAATTTTGATATTTATGACATTAAATAGATTTTGAGTTTGGAGTCTTGTTATTTTTAATATTTTATTTTATTTTTATTTTTTAATTAATTTTTATTGAGTCCACGGGTCGGCCCTACTCATTTTTCTCAAGCCCCACAAATTAGCATACATATTCAGGTCGGGCTATTCTTATTTAATCAAATCATTGACTATAATCAAATTCCTCGAAACCCTAGACCACTTTTTTACCGTCGATTTTGTGCAAGAAAATCAAATATTCGATTATTTTCAACAATGTAAATACATGTATGCATATATTCTTCTATATCACTACAAGAAAAAGGCTTAATAGAGACAACATTTAGCGACAATCCATTAATCTGGTTCTAAAAATATATTTATAAGAATGAGATTATTTTTTGGTCCCTAAAACAAATTTTATTTTTAAATATTATTCTAATATAAAAAGAAAATAAATATTTGGTCTTTAATTCTTAATATTTCAGCTGGATGAAGCGCTGAGTGAAATAAAAAAGTAAAAATAGGCGCCAAAAATTCTATTGGTTACACTTGTTTGACACTATAACACCAGTCTATTCCTACTGTTCCATTACACTGCCCCACTAAGTTAGCTACAGATACAGTTGTAGGTTTATAGCTAGTACCAATCTATTTTATTGTTTCACTCCACTGAGTTAATTACAGATACATCTGAAGGTGTGTGTATATATAAATAGATGGTGTGATGAACATTGTAATGTAGCTCTCAAATTTTTCCTTCTTCTCTAAATGCAATTTCGTTCTTACCAAGTTTTCACAAATCTCCTTTCACCTTAAAAATTCCTAAAAATCCAATTCAACTTTTTCACAACGCATAAGCTGCGACATTATATCCACAACTCAAGAGTCTGAAAATTCTTCTCTCAGATCTCGCGAGTAAGTTTAATTTTTTTCTCTTTTATCTGATTTTTACTCTTTTCTTCTTTTAAGAAATCTTTTATTTCTTAGTTATTCTGACGGAAGGTTCTGTAATTAGATTATTTAGAGCACGGTATATTGTTGGATGATCAAGAGTAAAAGATTATAGGATTGTTATCTCTGTTTTATCCATATTAGGAATAAGAAATACATATAAATGTGTTGATCCAGCAAATATAGTTAGTATAGTTAATATTATTTGATGTATTTTCTGTTACTCCTATTAAAAATATCTAGGAGAAGCCAAAATATAGCTACTATAGTTAATATTATTTGATTTATTTTCTATCACTCTTACTAAAAATATATTGTAGAAGCCAAAAATGACATCTATCAACACTGGATCTATCAAAAGGTTGATGTGGTTAGCTTAATTGTTTAATTTGTTTTAACATTTTTTTATAGTATATAAATTCTTTGTACTTTATTAAAATAAAATGTTTCAACGATACGTGGAAAAAGGGAGAATGACTTAGATATACCAAATGAAAAAGATAGAAGAAGCCATTGAGCAGCATCCACTGCACAATTCTGTCCGCCCCAAGTTTTTCTGAAAAGGTAATATTTAGTTATAATTAAGTCATGTTACTTTATTAGATGTGTTTTCTTGTATCATGCTATGTATTTTATTGTAAAGTGTATATGGGCCTTATGGAGAAAGAGCTTGATGCAAGAGCAGTGGCGGCTCAAGCTAATTAGTAATCGGAGGTTTAATTTTTAATTATTTCTTTATTTCTTTATTTCTGAGATGCAAAGTTATTAATTTCTTTTAATTAAATAACTTTATTTTTTCTAAGGTCTTAAACTAAAGATATATATATGTCTTTTTTTAGTTTGTTTCGAAACATTAAAGAATGTTTCTTTCCTTTTTATCAATTTTCAAATTTAACTTCCACATGATATGTTTAGGACCACAAGATTAACATATATATATATGTGTGTGTTGTTAAGAAAGACTTATATTAATTTTATTATTACTAAAAAATTGAACCCTTCAAATTTGGAGACTAAAACGGATGTCCTCATTTTCCAAGGCAATGAGCCACCCGAGAAGGTAATATTTGGCTATAATGAAGTCACATTTAAGTTATTAAATGTGTTTTCTTGTATTTTATCATGTTTGTCTATTTTATCAGAAAGTGTATATGAGCCTTACAGAGAAAAAGTTTGAGGCAAAAGAAGAGGAGATTAAAACAAAAGTTGAACCAAAGTTGCACGCCCTGCTAATCGTGGGATATGGGAAAGAGAGAGGAGAGTTAAATTCTACCTAGCAAAAACACTTACGAAAAGATGTGGGGCTGCTATGGATTTGGTAAAATAATCCGTAGTTGAGTTATAGATTTAACTTGTCCCGTTATAGAGTAATTTCTGAAGTTGTAATTAATTTGAAAGTTAACGTTGTGTATGTCAGATATTATATGTCAACATATTGAGTGTAAGGTACGAAATAGAACGACACATATAGCAAAATTACAGAATTCGGTCACAAAAGTAGAGATCCAAAAATAAGTGTGTTCAATTGTCAAGGTTCACTTTTTTTCTTTGCTAGCACATCTTTCGGTCTTAATGCATCTTGTGCAATGCTTTATGAACGTAAAAGTTAGAGGAGACGTTGATTATGATAATGTCCAAATTTGTTCAACCAAAAAGTCTCAGTGTTAGGGACTTGAGCTATATGATACAACACACATCTAAGGTATATAGATGTGCTTCAAGGCGTTAGCACTGATTTGAATGACATTGGATGGCACAGTTAAATACATTTTGTTTTAATAAGTTTATCAGAGTTCGTACACCTATTTAAATCATTATATAAGGTCTAGACTAGATTGATATTTTATTCATAATGTAAGGAGTAAATTTTGGGTTTTAATTTAATAGAACTAGTCACCAAGGCATTCAAATATCCTATTATGTGGTGCACAAAAGTTTAAAGATCTGTTTTCGACATCTTATATCCATCAGTATGAGGATTGATATAACTCGTTCGAACACATTGTAGACATTGAAATTTTGTGGGACTCTACAAGATGTGTTCAATTTGAGTTGGGACTCTACAAATTGTGTTCAACTCAAATTAGTATTCTTGGAGGTTACTCAATCTTAAACCCTAGTTCACGCCTATATAAAGGGTACAAAATTCCCTTTAAATGCATTTTCAAAATATCCCATAAACTCTTGGGTATTTTTAAAGATCAAGATCTCAAATATTCCAGAAAAAAAAATATTCATATAGAAGTCAAATCTAAATCATCCTGGCTCTCGAATCATGGATAAATCTTAGGAGAGTAGAATCAAGGGAGGGACGGAATTGTACCCGTATAATTATCAATAAAGTTATGTTTATTTAGATTTTATTTGTGTGGTTGATTTATTTTTCATATGTTTAAAATTTGTTGCAAACAAATTGGCACGCCCAGTGGGACCAAATCCGCCCTTCATCTCTTCTCTCATAAATCAAATTTGATAATCTGAAGCTGCAAAGGTGGAAGAATGAGTACTTCAAGCCTCGTCTTTGAGTTTCATCGAATCTACACTCCGATAAACCTTGTAGCAGAGCGCATTTGTAGACAATGAAATTTTGTAGGACTCTACGTTCAATTCGATTTGGGACTCTAGAAGGTGTGTTCAGTTTCAATTAGAATTCTTATAGGCTACTCAACCCTAAACCCTAGTTTATGCCTATATAAATGGTACTAAATTCTCTTAAAAGGCATCTCAAAATATCTCATAAACTCTTGGGTATTTTAAAGATCAAGATCTCGAATATTTTGCAAATTAATGGAATATTCATATAGAGATCAAACCTAAATCATCATAGTTTGAGAAATACGCTACTAACGACACTGAAATCATGGATAAATCTTAGGAGAGTAGAATCAAGGGAGGAACATAATTGTACCCGCAATTTATCTTTATCAATAAAGTTATGTTTCTTCATATTTTATTTGTGATTGTAATTTATTTTCTGTCACTTTAAAATTTGTTGCAAACAATTGGCACTCCCAATGGAACCAAATTTGCCCTTCATCTCTTCTCTCTTAAATCAAATCTGAAAATCTGAAGCTGCAAAGGTGGAAGAATGAGTACTTCAAGCCTCATTTTTGAGTTCCATCAAGTCTATACTCCGACAAGCCTTGAAGCAGGGGGCATTTGTAGACATTGAAATTTTGTAGGACTCTAAAAGATGTGTTCAATTCGAGTTGGGACTCTACAAATTGTGTTTAACTCAAATTAGGATTCTTGGAGGCTACTCACCCCTAAACCTTAGTTCACGCCTATATAAAGGGTACAAATTCCCTTTAAATGCATCTCAAAATATCCCATAAAGTCTTGGGTATTTTTAAAGATCAAGATCTCGAATATTTCATAAGCTAATGGAATGTTCTTATAGAGGTCAAATCTAAATAATTCTAGTTCGAGAAATACGGCACTAACGGCCCTCGAATCATGGATAAATCTTAGGCGAGTTTAATCAAGGGAGGAACATAATTGTACCCGCATATTTATCAATATATTCATGTTTCTTCAAATTTTATTTGTGTGGTTTATTTATTTTCCATATGTTTAAAATTTGTTCCAAACACACACAATTCTCAATTGGCTGAATAAAAATATATAGAAGAATTAATATGTCAAACAAATATGAACAGTTCTATTAACATGACATTACAAAACTTGTAATCCAGATAAACATCCTCACAATAGCATTTAACGTAATACTCAAGGTTAAGCTAAGTACTAAGAAAGGAGATTTAAATGCAGACTTCAAGTCACCAGAAGTCCCAAGAATTCTTCACCTGTATAATTATAACAAAAGAGATGAGAGCTGGTGAGTAAACTGCAAATGTTGAAAATTAGCAATTCTTTAAGCAATTAAGCTCACAGCAGTAACCACAACTCCTAGCACATTAAAACATAACACTTTGATGATTCATTAACCTTAATCTCTTATAAAACAATTTGGCAGTTTCTCAGAACAAATTTAACCCAAGGGAAGAATGGCATGTCTCTCAAATAAACCAGAAAATGAACTGCTTACTCAAAACACATAGCAAAACACTGAGAATTCATTGTTATAAGTGAGAAAATTGTGCATTGTAAAATGTTAGTTCGACACACTGTTGATTAGTGTCGGAAATGACTCTACGAAAATATTCACCTATTTCACTAAAATCAACAAAACTACATAATACAGATTATTTGTAAACAGAAAATTAAACAGTGCAATATATATACAAACAAAAAGCAACTGCAGACCTGTTGGTTTGGGTCTGGAACAACTCCATGAAAACATTTACCTATTTCACTAAAATCAACAAACTACATAGTGCAGATTATTTCAAAACAGAAAACAGTGCAATCTATATACAAACAAAAAGCAACTGATGGAAAAGGAATAACTTCGAATATACTTGAAAAACTCAGCACCAAAACTTCATTATCAGAAACATTTCAAACATCATCCAGTAGAAAGCTAACCTCAATAAATCAATCAAAATTGGTCTTTGATGAGTTTTATTCTTAACTTAGAATGCTTTTCCACCTCTACAATGAGATTTTCTTTGATACTACTTATACAATATAAAAACAAATTATTATCTTGAACAATGTGACATGTCAAATGCTGTCACATAAAGTTAGATAGAGAACGTAGTACACTTCCTAGAAAAAATTAAGCCTTCCATTGTTGCTACTTGTTAATTGATTCCTAAAGTATGCTAATATATTTATAACGGTCTTAATCTTATAGATGTGAATTAGACATAAAACTATTGGTTCTACTATAACAAATAAGCAGTAATGATACTTGAAGACTACTGTCAGAAATTTAAACATGTTATAACATCAGAAGCAACATCTTAAAATGTCTAGAAGTTAATCATCTACCCTTGACATGACGACCGGGAAGTCCACATTATCCTTTTGATCTTTGACCACCATAGCTTGAAAAAACTGCCTATATCCATTACCCATCTTGGCTAAAAAGATAAGAAAGTACATGTGGTCACAACAGCCATATCCCTTCACCTTCTGAACTCTCTCAAACACATAGTCTGTGCCCTACAACGAGTACAAGCAAACTTTCTTAGCTTTCTGAACAATACAAGCAAAGGAAAAGGGAAGGAAATGAAAAGTGTGATTAGAGCACAAAAAAATAGTGGATAAGAAAGACAGCATGAGTTTCTAGATCATACCTTATCATCATTATATTTCTTAAGTGCTCCTTCAGCATAACCTCTCAACATCCTTCTTTTTTTACGATCACGTAAGTAGTGGCGTAGGGGATAGGAGGGCAGCAGGCGTCGCCCAGGATATTTTTTGTATTGTTTTTTAACATCAATACGCTATCAAATACAATGAGATAAACATCACTAATTAAATTGCATAAAACTTGTTCTTATAGCTAGTTATTTCAGGTGAGTGCCTTAGAATGTTTTTTATTTGCGGTACAAACTGATACTTTCTTGTTGATTGTGCATTGACATAAACCAGGTGATTAGTAGTAGTGAACTTGAACTATTAACTAAAAGGTAAGTAACTAAGATGCAACTAGTTAACTTGTATAAAAATTGTCATGTAGCAGCTAAAGCACAACAAAACCAAAGGTAAAGGCAACTAGATGATGCATCTAAGTATTTCAGGGAAAAAAGAATAGAGTAAGCTACCTCGCTCTCATCAACCTGTTGGAAGTAGGTCACCCAAAAAGGTACATTGCATTCCACTTCTGAATCATAGTCAGATCCTCTGGATATAACCCGCTCACCCTCAGAACTTTCACCTTCGTCGTCGGTGCTATTGTCATCTTCATTAGATACACATTCCTCAATTTTGTCCTCGATGCTTTCGATTTCTTCGTTCACCAGCGGGGCATCCAGTACGTCTGGGAAGTCTACCCTCTGAAAATCCGGCACACCCAGGTATGCGTATATACAGATTAATGATAACTAGGTGATGCATCTACGTATTTCAGAAAAGGAAATAGAGTCATCTACCTCGCTAATATCGGATTCTAGTTCTGAATCATAACCCTCACCTTCGTCGTCGGTGCAATTGTCATACTCATTATTAGATACATAATACTCACTTTCGTCGTCGCTGCTAACCGGCGAGCAATCCGATTCGACTGGGAAATCTAGCCCCTGATAATCCGGTACGGCCCGTCGCATTGGGTGCAGCAATGGGGGCAGTGGCGGTGCCGGTGGGTGCAAATGTACACGTTCCATGACTTCTCTCTCAGCCGCTGATGTGCAAAAAGGAGAGTTACAACTTACAACATACACTCTCCGTCCAATTTTACTTCTCATTTATTTTGAAATAAATTTTCAATTTTATTTGACACTTTTCACTTATAAATGATATGGAGAATGTTATTTATTCTAAAATAAATTTTCATTTTTATTTGTCACTTTTGACATATAAATGATATGGAGAATAATTTCATACCAAATTTCAATTTAGTAATGCTTGTCGTATTTTACTACACTATACCTACTAATTAATGTTTAATATTAGCTCTTGAAATATGATATGACAATAATTTCATACCAGATTTCAAGTCACATACACCTAGATACATGTTTTGGCGAGATTTGTCCATAGGAGAGTGGCGAGCGAGATGAGAGAGAGGCGAGCGAAATTTGTTGATGTATTCGGATACGTGCAAATTCATTCAAATGTAATGTATCTAGAGCAAATTACACCTATTTTTGACTCCATATATCTCGAGATACTTGTATGTGATATTTGGACGCGCTAAAATCTGATAAGATATGTGTTTCTCTCTTTTGCATCATTCCTAATAGACATGCAAATTCATTTAGATATAATGTATCTAGAGAAAATTACACATATTTTTGATTTCATATATCCCAAAATACATGTGGATATATCTGGATGCGCTAAAATTTGATAAAATATGTAATATTACCGACTAGCATTTATATAACTAATTAGCTCCTATATTGGTAGGATTTCTATAAGTTGTACTCTTATTACAAAGAAAAAGGTGTCAGTACTTGAGTAAATGAAACACATCCATTTGAATAGAGTATTGATGCAAAAGAGAGAAACACATTGTTTCCTTAAATTTAAGGTCAAATCTCATTGTTTCCATATTTTTCACATCAGATACACTCCATTACTATTTTAACATGCCCAACAAAAATATGAACAAGGAAGTCAAATAACATAGTGAGATTTACATCCAATAGCATTTGCGCCAATATCTCTCCACCTGTACAATAACAAAAGTAATAAGAGTTGGTGAGTAAACTGCAAACGCTGAAAATTAGCCATTCTATGAGCAATTAAGCTAAAGCTATAACAGGAGAGCCACAACACTCGTAGCACATTAACAGAATACATGATCATCATGTTCCTTTCTTAGTACCAATCTCTTTCCCTTAAAATAACATAGCAGTTTCTCAGAACAAAATTAAACCAAGGGAAGAATGACACGTATCTTTAATTCAATCAAGAAAAACTGCATAATCAAAGACACAAAGCAACACCGAGAATTCATTGTTATAGGTGAGAAAATTGCACATCGTAAAATATGAGTTCCACGCACTGTAGATTAGTGTCGGGAATAACTCTATGAAAACATTCATCTGTTTCACTAAAATCAACAAACTACATCGTATGGATTATTTGAAAACAGAAAACAGAGCAATTTATATACAAACAACAAAAAGCAACTGGTGGATCTCTACCTAGTAAAAAAAGGAATAAGTTTGCATATATTTGAAAAATTCAGCACCAAAACTTCATTATCTAAAGCATTTCAAACAACATAGAGTAGAAAGCTAACATCAATAAATCAATCAAAATTGGACTTTGATGCGGTTTTACTTTAACTGGAATACTTTTCAACCTCTATAATGAGATTTTTTATACAATATAATTACACATTATTATCTTGAACGGTGTCACAAGTCAAATGCTGCCACATAAAGTTTGATAGAGAATGTAGTAGACTTTTTAGAAAAACTTATTCCTTCCATTGCTGCTAATTGGTTCCTACGTCATGTAAATATGTTTATAACTGGTCATCTATAATACATACACAGTTATGATACTTGAAGACAACCTTAGAAATTTAAGCATGTCAAATCATCACAGAAGCAACATCTTAAAATATCTAGTAGCTAAATATACCTTTTTCCTGACGACCAGGAAGTCCAAATTATCCTCTTCATCTGGGATCACCATAGCTTGAAAATAGTATCTTTCTTCATCATCCGTCTTGGCTAAAAAGATAAGATAGTAAATGTAGTCACGAGAGCCACCTCTCTTCACATTCAGAATTCCCTCAATTACATGGTTGGTGCCCTAGAATGAGTACAAGTGAACTTTCTTAGCTTTCTGAACAAAAAAAAAAAAAAAAAAGGAAAAGGGAAGACAATGAAAAGTGTGATTAGAGCAAGCTTTTTTTATGGATAGGAAAGATAGCAAGAGTGACTAGAGCGTACCGTATCATCATGGTATCTCTTAAGTGCACTTTCAGCGTAACCCTTCAACATCCTATACTTTTTACGGATATGCAAGTAGCTTGGAAGGGGATAGAAGTTAGGCAGCGGAGGAGGCCCAGGATAATCTTTAATATCAAAACCCAATCAATATACAATGAGACAAGCATCACTAAATTGCATAAAACTTGTTATTTAGCAAGTTATTTCAGGCAAGTGACTTAGAATGTTCTTCATTTGTCATACAAACTAATGGTTACTTGTTGACTATACAATGCCATCAACCATGTGATTAGAAGTAGTGAACTCGAACTATTAACTAAAAGGCAAGTAACTAAAATGCACCGAGTTGACTTGAATAAAAATAGACTTGCAGAAGCAGCCAAAGCACAACAAACCAAAGGTAAAGGCATATGTATATAGCAGATTCATGAGAACTAGACGATGCATCTAAGTATTTCTGGAAAAATAATAGAGTCAGCTACCTTGCTCTCGTAGACCTGTCTGAAGTAGCTCTCCCACATAGGTTTATCGTGTTCTAGTTCTAAATCATAGTCCGTATTCTGGACTATCCTCTGATTACTAACATCATCCTTATCTTCGTCGTTGGTGCTATTGTCATCTTCATGTGATACATAATCCTCACTTCCGTCCTTGCTGCTATCACTTTCTTCTTTCACCGGCAGGGAATCCAGTACGGCTGGGAAATCTACACCCTGAATATCCCGTACGGCCAAGGTAAAGGCATATGTATATACAGATTATTGAGAACTAGGTGATGCATCTAAAACTTGTTTGGATGGTTTTTACCTATTGTATAGTATTGTTTCATTATTTTAAATACAATGTTTGTTTCAATTCTTACTTAATGATATAATCTATTCATCAAAACAATACATTATGAACCAATACGTAACAACTATCTAAACAAAGTGTAATTACTTCAGAACAAAGAGGAACAGAGTAAGCTAATTCATCGACCTGGTTATTGTGTTCTGGATCTGAATCATAACCCTCACCTTCGTCGTCGGTGCAATTGTTAGATTCATTAGATACACAATAATCACTTTCGTCGTCGCTGCTAACCGGCGGGGAATCCGATTCGGCTGGGAAATCTAACCCCTGAAAATCCGGTACGGCCGATCGTCGCGGGCGCAATAATGGGGGCAGTGGTGGCTGCGAACGTACAGATTTCATGGCTCCGCGATGAGTAAAACGCGGGAGGGTGGTGGGCATGAGTATGGTATTGGTAGCTATTGAAAATTTCTATTTTATAATTTTAGTTTTCCGTTTCTAAAAATATTATATTATTATATTAAATTAATTTAATATTTTTGAGATTTTGATACTTTATGATACGGTAAATTGATAATTGTAATTTGCTCACTATATATATATAAAAGAGAACCTTAGGCCCGCGTATGTGGCGCCACCACAAACAAGGATTTCTTTTAATTTATTTATTTCTAAAACTAGCTTTCCCTTTTCATGAAAAGTTGTGTCTTTTATTAAAAGTTGTGACTTTTATGAAAAATTGTGACTTTAATGAAAAATTGTGACTTTTATGAAAGGTTGTAACATTTATGAAAGTTTGTGATCTTTCCGAAGAGTTGTGACATTTTCAAAGAGTCTGACATTTCCAAAGAGTTGTGACCTTTCTGATAAGACACAATAAATATTTGTTCACACTACACTTTGTTGTCTATAAATAGATTGGGTTTCCTCTCATTTTAAAACAACGGAAATTCTGAATTTCTTCTTATTCTTGTGCATAATCAAATATTTATGTACTTTGCTACTGTTGAATAACTCATTGACAGCATTGTGTTTATATCAATACATTGTGAATAAAATTGTTTCATCCTGAGAGGATCTATTTCATTAAATATCGGGTACTAAAGGAGAATAATTTCATGAAAGGGGAAGACTAGTATATATATAAAAGAAAACATTAGGTCTGCCTACGTGGCGCCACCACAAACCAGAATTCCCTTTTAATTTATTTATTTTCAAAACTAGTCTTCCCCTTTGATGAAAAGTTGCGACTTTTATGAAAAGTTGCGACTTTAATGAAGAGTTGAGACTTTTATGAAAAATTGTGTCTTTTATGAAAAGTTGCGACTTTAATGAAGAATTGCTACTTTTATGAAAGGTTGTGGCCTTTCCGAAGGGTTGCAACTTTTTCCAAATAGTGGTAACCTTTCTGATAAGGCGCAATAAACATTTGTTTACATTACCCTTTATTGTCTACAAATAGAGGGGTTTCCTCTCATTTTAAAACAACGAAAATTTTGTACCTCTTCTTCTTCACAATTAAATATTTGTGCACGTTGCTCCTATTGAGTGGCTCACTGACACCATTGCTTATGTTACAGATCCTGGTATGTATTTTTACCGTCATTAATTTATGCTAATGTTATTAAGGATAAATGATAAGGTGTAATAATTTTCATTTTCCTTTACATTATTAATGTTTGTTACTACGTAATCTTGTATGTAAGATAATATAATTTTTTAGTTTTAATGCCTAATAAATTTTAAGTATTATTTTATAAATCTCTTAGTTTTTGACGATATCTAATAGAAAGATGAAAAATGTTCATTTTTAAATATTTGAAGAATGTTTTCGGCTAAGAATGATACTTTAAAGATGTAGTTTAAGTTTGGGGTATAGTTTAAAAATGTTTTTGGCCAAAAACTTGTGGACGGTTTATCAACTATTACTTAGATCTTTGCTTGAAACAGAGAGGACAGTTTATCTACCTGAAAGTCCAACGGTGCTTGACAATTTCTAGTCTTGTCTATATTTGTTCTTTATTTTCATATGGGTGTTCTATTTTGCTACTTCCTTCAACATTCTCTCTAATTTTTCGCTTGTTCTTTATTACTATGCTATTGATAGTTTAATTTCTGTCGTTATGCAGTATTTTGTTAGTGTCAATTCCTTTTCTGTGGGGGAAAATTATTATCTTTAACATTCTCAATGTTGTCATGAGCCATGACTAAAAAGATTTCAGTTTTGTGTTCAGTGCTGGATGTAGTGTCTGTTGGGTTTTAGCAAAGTGTGAATGGGAAATAAGAAGGAAAAAAGGAAAAGTGGGGAACCAATTTTGGAGGGAAAATGAAAAGTCATTGCAAAATTGCAAATGAAAAGTCATTTCTCTCATATTGGTAGAAGAAAGGAAAATTGTTGTCCTTATATTAGGAAACACTTCCTTTAGTTCTTAAAGGGCTAAGAAGAAGGTGCCCCCTTACGCCGTCGTCGTTGCTCGGACAAGGCAGGTGAAGAACCTGAATGACTCTGGAATTTCTTAGAAGATATTCCGTTTTGGCCCAAACCAATGGCCCCTATATGCATACACTGTGATAGTCAAACTGCAATAAGAAGTATAACGGAAAGTCTCGTCACATACGACGAAGACATAACACTGTTTGACAACTACTCTCTAGTGAAATTATTACAATTGACTATGTAAAATCAAAGGATAATGTGTCGGATCCGCTTACAAAAGGCCTAACTAGAGATGGGGTTGAGAGATCATCGAAGGGAATGAGACTATGGCCGAGAACAAGTCATCGTGACGGTAATTCTACCTAGAAGACTGGAGATCCCAAGATCTAGGTTCAAGGAGATAAAACAAAGTCATAGATGACGGTTCAACATTGTCAAAAAATTATTTTATGTCTATTCTCATGATGAGACAATGTTCAATAACCAAGATAAAGTCATAAGGATTTTTTAATGGTTTCTAAGTTTGATACAAGGTATATCAAATGGTGTATCTACGGGATAACACATTTAGAAATCATCTTTGTAAGTGTGAAGTGTAAGCCGCTTCAAGGAGAATCCAGTAAGGCCAGTTCTCTAAACACTTATTAACCGAGATGTGTTCATGGCTGAAACGAACAAAACAATGAGAACCAAAAACAGTTCAAGGGTTGATTGCATGACCTATGTTGTTTAGGTATATACCAAAGCTGGACGGTTCAAAGATATCAAATCTACCGATTGACCGAATATATCTGATATATGTTCACTATGGAAAGTTTAAAGGGAAACCTACTTATCCAGATGCGATTAACCCTCACTTACAAGACACACACGTTTTTCATGCATATGTTTTAAACAATAGTCATTCCCCATTCATGTGGGGGAGTGTTGGGTTTTAGCAAAGTATGAATGGGAAATAAGAAGGGAAAAGGGAAAAGTGGGGGAACCAATTTTGGAGGGAAAATGAAAAGTCATTTCTCCCATATTGGTATATTGGTTAGAAGAAAGGAAAATTGTTGTCCTTATATTAGGAAACACTTCTTTTAGTTCTTAAAGGGCTAAGAAGAAGGTGCCCCTCGCACCGTCGTCATCGCTCGCTCGGCCTCGGATTTGGCAAGTGATTGATTGATAATTTTTTGGACAAAATTTATTTAATCAATCTTGTTAATCAAATCAATTCTCTTATAAATTAATTCCGAATGTTAATTAATTACGGAACGGAATTATTTGAATTCGAGTGTAACGGTAAAATTTTCGAAAAGTCGTTACTTTTTCTGAAGGGACTTGTTCCTTCAAAAAAATCGTTACTTTCCCAAAATGACACAACATTCTGGAAAAAATGGGTCTGAACAAAATTATATGAACACACACATTCCTTGCTGAAAATGGCTATAAAAGGAGGTCCTTTTTCGTTTTTTCAAACACTGAAAAAATTTTCTTCTCTGCATACATTTTCTTACATAAACAAATTGTCGATCGACTGAGTCAGTGTGTGCTCTCGTTACTAATCTTGCGTTCGCTGAAGTTATTGAAGTTTGAGGTATCGCTACTTCATTAACATGTTAATCCGTTTTAGCTTGGGAGAAATTAATCTGTAACTTTGGGTACAATGAGGGGATTAAATTTCTTAAGAAAACACAGTGATTTTGGTGGACTTGAATTTAAGTTTCTGTCTATTTCATCTTATTTTCTGTTTCTGTATTTATTTGATTAACCTGAATACATGAGATAACAGTGTCTACATTTATCTCATGTATCTTTTGTTTGAAAAATATTCTAGATATTTTTATAGGATTGTTTGCTTCTATATTGCTCGGATTCTTAAAAATGTCAACAGATGTGTGTCGGATTCGCTAAAAGTAGTGTATCTTGTGTATTTTATCACTTTCTCATGTTGTATCTTGCGTATTTTATCAAAAAGTATACATGAGTCATACAGAGAAAGAGATCGAGGCAGGAGAGACTCTACCAAAGTTGCATGTCATGCTAATCGTGGGATATGGGAAAGAGAGAGGGGTTGACTTCTACGTGGCAAAGAACACATACGGAAAGAAGTGGGGCTACCATGGGTTCGAAAAAATAATTCGTAGTTACACATACAGAAAGAAGTAGGGCTACCATGGGTTCGAAAAAGTAATCCAATAGCTTAGTTATAGATTTGATTTGTCCTATTATAGAGTAAATTTTGAAGTTGTAAGTAAATTTGGAAGTTGTGATATATTTAGGAAAGGGATAACGGTCTGAAAAATATCCCAACTTTGGTCGAATTTGGTGTTGCGATACTAAACTTTCATGAGGACCTATTATCTCCCTAGACTATTAAATACCGTATTTTTTACCCCCTGAACTATTTAATAGTGTATTTTAAAGGTATATATTTGTCCACGTGGACACATTACTATTTATAATTTGGCATAATACATATATTGGACCTTAAACTTGGCTTCAAATTTTAACTTTGACCTCCAACTTTCATAGTACACAAACAGACACTTTAACTATCCAACCTTTTAATAAATAAACACGCGTGTCTTACCTGCAAAACGCGTGATGTGCACGTATTTTGCGTTAGTTAGGAGTAATTTTCGAGCCCCACAACAGTAAAAAAATGCTGAAATGACAACTCTACCCTTAATTAATTTTTTTTTTTTTAGTTCTAAAATGGACGTGTAAAGTATTTAATTAGTTGGCAGTCATTGAGTGGCTCACTAATACACGTGGAAGCATTTGCATTTCACGCTCTTTGGCCCCAAAAATCGCGTGTTTATTTATTAAAAGGTTGGATAGTTCAAGTGTTTGTTTGTGTAGTATGAAAGTTGGAGGTCAAAGTTGAAATTTGAAGCCAAGTTTAGGGTCCAATATATGTATTATGCCTTATAATTTTGCATTATTTTTTATGTCTACGTGGACAAATATATATGTTTAAAATACGATATTAAATAGTTTAGGGAGGTAATAGGTCCTCATGAAAGTTTAGTATCGCAACAACAAATTCGACCAAAGTTGGGGTATTTTTCAGACCCTTAACCCTTTAGGAAACAAAAGAAGTTAGCTTTGTCAAGTTTTGGTATTAGGGACTTGAGGTAAAATGATACAACACACATCCAAGGTATATTAGATGTGCTTCAAGGCGTTAGCAGTAAACTGCAAATGTTGAAAATTAGCACTTCTTTAAGCAATTAAGCTCACAGCAGTAAGCCAGTAACCACAACTCCTAGCACATTAAAACATAACGCTTTGATGATTCATTAACCTTAATCTCTTATCAAACAACTTGGCTTTCTCAGAACAAACTTAACCCAAGGGAAGAATGAAATGTATCTAAAATAAACGCATAGCAAAACACTGAGAATTCATTGCTATAAGTAGAATTCATTGCTATAAGTGAGAAAATTGCGCAATGTAAAATGTTAGTTCCACACACTGTTGATTACTGTCGGAAATGACTCTACGAAAATATTCACCTATTTCACTAAAATCAACAAAACTACATAATACAGATTATTTGTAAACAGAAAACAGTGGGAATTTTTATACAAACAAAAAGCAACTGCAGAACTGTTGGTTTGTGTCTGGAACAACTCCATGAAAACATTTATCTATTTCACTAAAATCAACAAACTACATAGTGCAGATTATTTCAAAACAGAAAACAGTGCAATCTATATACAAACAAAAAGCAACGGATGGGTCTCTACCTTGTAAAAAAAGAATAACTTCAAATATATTTGAAAAACTCAGCATCCATTACTATTTTAACATGTCCAACAAAAATATGAACAAGGCAGTCAAATAACATAGTGAGATTTACATCCAATAGCATCTGCGCCAACGTCTCTCCGCCTGCATAATAACAAAAGAGATAAGAGTTGGTGAGTGAACTGCGAAAGCTGAAAATTAGCTATTCTATGAGCAATTAAGCTAAATCTATAACAGGAGAGCCACAACACTCGTAGCACATTAACAGAATACATGATCATCACGTTCCTTTCTTAAGCATAATCAGAATGAATATAATTTTCTGAAAAAATGCTTCAGTGAAGGAAAAGATAGTAGTACCAATCTTTTCCCCTTAAAATAACATAGCAGTTTCTCAGAACAAAATTAAACCAAGGGAAGAATGACACGTATCTTTAATTCAACCAAGAAAAACTGCATAATCAAAGACACAAAGCAACACGGAGAATTCATTGTTATCGGTGAGAAAATTGCGGATTGTAAAATATGAGTTCCACACACTGTTGATTAGTGTCGGGAATAACTCTATGAAAACATTCACCTGTTTCACTAAAATCAAGAAACTACATCTTATGGATTATTTGAAAACAGAAAACAAAAGCAATTTATATACAAACAACAAAAAGCAACTGATGGATCTCTACCTAGTAAAAAAAGAAATAAGTTTGCATATATTTGAAAAATTCAGCACCAAAACTTCATTATCTAAAGCATTTCAAACAATATTAATCAATAAATCAATCAAAATTGGACTTTGATGTGGTTTTACTTTAACCGGAATATTTTTCAACTTTTTATACAATATAAAAACACATTATTATCTTGAAGGGTGTCACAAGTCAAATGCTGCCACATAAAGTTTGATAGAGAATGTAGTAGACTTTCTAGAAAAACTTATTCCTTCCATTGCTGCTAATTGGTTCCTACGTCATGTAAATATGTTTATAACTGGTCATCTATAATACATACACAGTTATGATACTTGAAGACAACCTTAGAAATTTAAGCATGTCAAATCATCACAGAAGCAACATCTTAAAATATCTAGTAGCTAAATATACCTTTTTCCTGACGACCAGGAAGTCCAAATTATCCTCTTCATCTGGGATCACCATAGCTTGAAAATAGTATCTTTCTTCATCATCCGTCTTGGCTAAAAAGATAAGATAGTAAATGTAGTCACGAGAGCCGCCTCTCTTGACATTCAGAATTCCCTCAATTACATGGTTGGTGCCCTAGAATGAATACAAGTGAACTTTCTTAGCTTTCTGAACAAAACAAAAAAAAAAAAAAGGAAAAGGGAAGACAATGAAAAGTGTGATTAGAGAAAGCTTTTTTTATGGATAGGAAAGATAGCAAGAGTGACGAGAGCGTACCGTATCATCATGGTATCTCTTAAGTGCACTTTCAGCATAACCCTTCAACATCCTATACTTTTTACGGATACGCAAGTAGCTTGCAAGGGGATAGAAGTTAGGCAGCGGAGGAGGCCCAGGATAATCTTTAATATCAAAACCCTATCAATATACAATGAGACAAACATCACTAAATTGCATAAAACTTGTTATTTAGCAAGTTATTTCAGGCAAGTGACTTAGAATGTTCTTCATTTGTCATACAAACTAATGGTTACTTGTTGACTATACAATGCCATCAACCATGTGATTAGAAGTAGTGAACTCGAACTATTAACTAAAAGGCAATTAAGTAAAATGCACCGAGTTGACTTGAATAAAAATAGACTTGCAGAAGCAGCCAAAGCACAACAAACCAAAGGTAAAGGCATATGTATATAGCAGATTCATGAGAACTAGGCGATGCATCTAAGTATTTCTGAAAAAATAATAGAGTCAGCTACCTTGCTCTCGTAGACCTGTCTGAAGTGGCTCTCCCACATAGGTTTATCGTGTTCTAGTACTAAATCATAGTCTGTACTCTCGACTATCCTCAGATTACTAATATCAACCTTATCTTCGTCGTTGGTGCTATTGTCATCTTTATTTGATACATAATCCTCACCTCCGTCCTTGCTGCTATCACTTTCTTCTTTCACCGGCAGGGAATCCAGTACGGCTGGGAAATCTACACCCTGAATATCAGGTAAAGGCATATGTTATATGTATATAAAGATAACTAGGTGATGCATCAAAAAAGCTTGTTTGGATAGTTTTTATCTATTGTATAATATTGTTTCATGGTTTAAATACAATATTGGTTTTAATTCTTACTTAATGATATAATATGATATGTTTTGAACCAATACGTGACAACTATCCAAACAGAGTGTAATTATTTCAGAGAAAAAAGGAACAGAGTAAGCTACCTCGCTTTCATCGACCTGGTTATCATATTCTGGATCTGAATCATAACCCTCACCATCGTCGTCGGTGCAATTGTTAGATTCATTACATACATAATACTCACTTTCGTCGTCGTTGCTAACCGGCGGGGAATCCGATTCGGCTGGGAAATCTAACCCCTGTAAATCCGGTACGGCGGGTCGTCGTGGGCTCCATAATGGGGGCAGTGGTGGCTGCGAACGTACAGATTTCATGGCTCCGGAATGAGTAAAACTCGGGGTGGTGGTGGGCATGAGTATGGTATTGGTAGCTATTGAAAATTAATATGAAGAAAGTAAAAAGAAAGAGACTTACTATTTGTCTTTGAGGTATGGATTTACAATGAATGAGATCTCTTACCTATTTACAGGGGAAATCGACCCCCAAAATAGTATTCCTAATCATACTCTTAAAAGGACTCCACATAATAGACATTTACTATAATATAAATATTTTATAATAATAAATAATACGAATAAAAGTAAAATTATTAATGAAATACAACTAAATAAACATTACATATTTGAAAAAAATATTTCAGATTCTACATAAATATTATACTTTCAAGATCACTACGGTGCTCCCATAAATGTTCTATTAATGCATTACGTAATTCATAATGAGCTTCTTTGTCCTTTTTTTTTTATATCGAGTTAGAAATTGTTGAAATTGATAATTTTTTGTGAATGTTAATTGTAGCTATATCCAATTATAATTTATAGAGTAATTAACATAAATTTAATTTTTTTTTAAAGTCATATATAGAAAATTATTATAAAAACATTACATAAAAAATAATTAAATATACAAGAGATTTAATTAAAACATACAATTTATATAATATTTAATTAAAAGTTTGTATAATGAAATAATATTAAAATATTCAAAAAGTGAATTGGTGTGATGAATACTATTACACCAAATTTGGTGTAAAACTTGGTGTGGGTTGGAGCTCAAAACACCAAATTTAGAATTCGACGTAAAATTTGGTGTTTGGTTGGAGATAGTCTTAACACGCATCTAGGTTGCCTCATTAAAAACCTTACAAGAAAAATCCAATAGTCACATGAATTTATGTGTAATCAAGGCATAATTGATAGCTCTCTGTTTCAACTTTAGTGCAGCCAATCTGGCATTTTACTATTAATAGATAAAAGCACGTTTAAATATCATCTTGTTCAAGTCTTTATTTGATTAACTATGGATTAACATTGTTTCAATTGTGTTAATTGCCTGCCACTTATTTTCGAGGGTCTATCTACAGGAGTTTAAATATTATCTTACATATTTTATTATTTGGTCTTGGTCTAGCATTAAGGGATCTGTTGGGTTTCATATTAGTACTATGGTTTTATATCAAGATTTGAGAAATCTATTATGAAACATGGAATGAGTGATAATGACAATATTAATTGCTTTCAACAAATTTGATTTTATGAGTTACAACAACTCACACGTTTTTCCTCATCTTTAGCCGCACTACACATATGCTAATCCTTATCCTTTGTTTTCATTGCATGAATTGTCATTTCGAGTCCATGGTGGACTTATCTACCTTGCATTCTCGAGTTGAGCCATAGAGGCTCGAATCTTATTTATCATTGAGTCAGCCAGGTCATCGGAATAGGCCTAGGGAGGGCTGGAAATTGATCACAAGTTTCGGGAAGTCCGAAAATGGACCGTATACACTAAGTATATACTGATATACAGGTTGAGTGCAAAATTTACAGATTAAAAAATGGAAAATACGGGGCTGAGGAAAAATACAGATGTTCGGAAGCAAGAAATACATCGAAAGGGCCGATATACATGCTGATATACACCGATATACACTGTATACCAAAACGGAAATTGAGCTTAAGGCTAAAAAACAGCAAAGTTTAGGCCCAAAGAGGCCCAAATCAGCAATAGTTTAGGCCCCAAAAAGGGGGCCCAAATTCATCTCTCCTTTACCTTTTAAATTATTTTATTGTCTTTATTTATTGTTTGTTTTTCTTATCATTAACTCTAACTTTAAAATTGTTAGTAACTTAATTAAATTCCCCAAAAGATGAACTATATTCTTTATGTTAGTGTATTTAGTCAAAACTTTTATTTATTTTTCAATTAATTTATAATAAGTTTTCATGCTTTTAATTAATCAAATTGATTCAAATTATTATGTCTAAAATGATTCAAATGAGTTCTAATTAATCTAATTTTGTTAAAATTCCAATCATTTGCAATTTAATTCAAATGTTTCAATTAATGTCCTTTTTTCTAAAAAAATAAATAAATGAAAATTGTTCTTTATTTAAGTATTTTCTCAAAGTTAATCGAATATTGTAAATTATTATATTTTTTATGTTAAATCATTCTCCTAAAAAATAGTCAAAATGTTTTAGTCAAGTCATAGGATAACCGCATGTTAGCGGCTACTTTAAGTGTTAATACCTTCTTAGAGTAGAAATAAGAACCTCCTACCCATTTTCTCTAAATCTTTAAAGGCTTATCTGTTAAGACATTTTTAAATTAAGTTTTCTTAATTTCTTTTAAAAATTAAGTGGTGACTCTTTTCTAAATATTTTTCTCAAATTGTTTTATCTTAGAACATTTCAAAAAGTGATTTTTCTAAAGATAGTAAAATTACGGCATAACAAGCATTTATTTAAAAACATCTCCGTGTCGTGGACTTATTCCAAGACGGTGATTTTAGAATTTTTTTTTCTCACGTTTGGTCATCTAAAATCATTCATAAACATCATGGGATCTTTTCTATCACAAATCATAATCCCTGAATCCATAATTCAATTCAAGCAGAGTTAAGAGTCATGTTTAGAAGTTAAGAAGCAAGTCAAGAAAAGTTTATAAAGTTTTCAAAAGTCTTTCACAAACATTTTTACTTTGTTTTAAGATTTAAGTTCCAAGTTAAGTAAAGAGTAAAGATTTGAAGTTCATTTCTTCAAAAAAGAAGTATATGAGAACTAAGTATTTTCAAGAGTTTAAAATGTTTTCACATTTGAGCAAGAAAGGGAACAACGATTTCAAGAGAGCTTTTAAGCTTAGTTTTGAGTAATTATCTCAAATCAAAGAAAAAAGTTTGTTTTAAAAAACATATGAGCTAAGTATATTTTGGGCGTAGTATTGAGCACTAATATGGGGATGCGAGTTCATATTAACTCAAGTCTCCATAAATCATGTAGCCATCACATCTTCCAAACATTTTTGTCTAAATTTTTTGATATTTTTTTCAAAAACTTCTTATAGCAAGTAATGAAATTACGCATGAAAACTTTTGTTGATAGTCACGTGAACAACTCATATTTTTGTAGGATCTCTTAGTTTTTGACGATATCTGACATAAGGATGAAAAATGTTCACTTTTAAATACTTGAAGAATGTTTTCTGCTAAAAATGACACTTTAATGATGTAGTACTTTAAGTTTGGGTATAATTTAAGTATGTTTTTGGTCAAAAACTCGTAGACGGTTTATCAACTATTACTCAGGGCATCTCCAACCCTATACTCTATTTTACTCTCCAAATATAGAGTTCTCTATTTTCTCAGACAATCGACTCCAACCTAACTCTCTATTTTACTCTCTAAAAAGAATTTTTTTTTCTCTCCTCAATATTATATTATTATTTTTATTTTATTCTTATTTTCTTAGTTCATAATATAAATCTTTTATTTCTTTTTCCCAATAATTAATTTATATAATTTTCATGTGAATAAATATTTTTTTTTTCAAATTTTTTAATTAATAGAACTTATATTTTATTCTAAATTTTTTAAATAGCATAAATTGCAAGAAATATAATATACAAATTAATGGACAAATTCAAATAAAAGTGAAATAAAATTACAGAAACACTCAATTTTTGAAATTATTACGTTGCTCCCATAAATGCTGTATTAATGCATTATAGAGTTCAAAATGAGTCATTTTGTCCTTAATTTTTTATGTTTAGCTAAAAGTTGTTCAAACCGGAGATTTTCATCTACCACCATTTCTGTCGTTGGAGTTGGAGTCTCTACAACATCTTGAATTGGTACATTAAGATTACGTTCATCCTCAACTATCATGTTGTGCAGCATAATACATGTAGTCATTATATCATGTAACACTTCCTTTCTCCAAAAGCGTGTCGGTTTTACAATAATGCAAAACGTTATTGCAAAACTCTGAATGTACGTTCAACATCTTTTCGGCATGATTGTTGTTTCATCGAGAATTATTTATTATGTTATGTATTGTATTTTATCTTGTATTTAAATTATTGTGTTATGTAATGTATTGTTATCTTGTATTTAAATTATCATATTATGTATTGTATTTTTAAATTAAATTTTTCATCTTATCATTTTAATTTTGTGTATTCTTTATAGTGAAAATTAATAATAAAATCAAATTATATTATTGACGAAAATTAGAAAAAATTAAAATACTATTAATTCGAGATGAAAGTAGTATATATTAAATAATATATTTTTAAAAATATTATATTACATTTAAAAAGAATTATGAAAATTAGATATTTAATTAATGACATTATATGTAAAATAATATGTTAATTAGAAAGTAATAGAAATAATAATAAAATATTCAAAAAGTGAAATAAAGAGTGTGAATAGTAATTCTCCAAACTTTTCACCTCTCTAAATGCGAAGAGTAGAGAGTGATATGGAGATGGGTTAGACTGTTCATTCTCTATCTTATTCTCCAAATATAAAGAATAGAGAGTAACATAGAGTTGAATTGGAGATGGTGTTACATTAATTCTTTACTTGAAACAGAGTGGACGGTTGAAAGTCCAATAGTGCTTGACAATTCCTGTAGATAAAGGCAATTTCATTTTGGGATTTGGAGCTGATGAATTTACCTGACTTTGAAGGAAACAGGAGTCCATGACTTTGTGATCTCTTTAACTTTCAATTATCTTGAAACTTTTTTGTTTTATTAATATTAAAACTGCTTTCTTAGTAATGAATTTCAGAAAGTGGAATTCTTGAATTTGATGCTGAATCCATGGCATTAAGAAGTCAGGAACCGATTATCATCACAGTAGAAGAGACTAGGAGAGATGAAGTGCAAAAATTAGAAGTGAGCAATATCAGTACCGCTTTCCTAGAGAATATTCCCAATGATGATGAATATGCAAAAAACAATTCAACAATTTTGCCTGCTGATGAGCAGATCCACTTTCCAGAACATTTTCAACAATAATACAGAAGTAACTTCAAGTCTTCTGAATATTTTCTTACGAAGTTAAGAAATTGACACTTGAGATAAATGTGAACCATTAATAAAAAAGTAACTCTCCTATTTCACATATACTAACGACTTAGCAATGTTCACATAGATTAATTATGGAGAGTTAAAAAATGTAACTTATCCTTTGCATTAAAAGAAAACTAATATTATCCACAATTCCCCACTAATGCAAAGATAAAGAATAAGAATAATTTTTGGGCAAAAGAGAGGAACATGTACTTAAGTGTTAATATCTTTCGATTTGAATTGATACGTAGTGAAATGAGGCAACAACACATATCCACAAAGTGAAGTACTCTTGAACTAAATGGACATAAGTTGAGACCCCCACAACACATACCATATCCTTGATTTTATGCAAACTCCGCGATACAACAAAGTGCTTTTATGGTCATGCACACACACCTTGGGTCTTATGAGTGCTCTAGAAAGACGACCCAATTCTTTCATAAAAGGCGACCACACCTTTACAATCACGTAGGTGATTCCATCAAGTCTATCTCAAATAGACCACCTTACGGCTATATAATCATTAAGAGCAAAATAAGCTCAACCTTATAAAACACTGCCTCACGCCATAGGGATAGAAAATGTGATGTATATTGAGGCGTAACAGGTCCACCACATTACCTCAATCAATGGGCTTTATCCCCATCTCCCTCGACGTTTCAAGGATTATTTTCCTTGTCAAGCCCTTAGTCATAGGATTCGCCAAATTTCTTTCGGACCTTACATATTCCAAGGAAATAACATCCAATTTCAACAACTGTTTAACTGCACTATGTCTGATGCAAATATGTCTCTTTTTTCCATTGTACACATTATTTTTGGCAATTTCAATTATTGCTTGTGAGTCACAGTGAAGAGAGACTGGTGAAGCTTGTCTTCCCCACAATGGTATATCCGCTAAAAGATTTCTTAGCCACTCAGTTTCTTGCCCTGCCAACTCGAGAGCAATGAATTCAGATTCCATGGTAGAACATGCTATGCAAGTTTGTTTGGAAGACTTTCACGAAATTGCACCTGCACCCAAAGTAAACACATAGCCACTGGTGGAGCTAACTTCATCATTGTCAGTTGTCCAATTTGCATCACAAAAACTTTCTAAAACAACTTGTTAAAATGCAAACACCAATTCATAGTACCTCTCAAATACCTTAGCAACCGATGAAGAGCATTCCAATGTTCACTACTGGGCTTATGAGTATATTTACTCAATCTACTAACAACATAAGCTATATCAGGCCGAGTATAGTTCATGAGAAACATTACACTCCCAATTATTTTAGCATATTCAGTTGGAGAAACACTAGATTCTTTATTCTTCTTCAAGTGTATGCTAGGAACATAAGGAGTTCTCGCTGGAACTACATCAAACCAATCAAACTTTTTTCAACATCTTTTCAATGTAATGAGACTGACACAAAGAGAAACCATTAGTAATTCTTTTGATTTTAACTCCCAAAATCACATCTGCTTCACCAAGGTCTTTCATTTCAAATTTAGAAGACAAAAAGTTCTTGGTCTCATTAATAACATTCACATTAGGACCAAAGATTAACATGTCATCTACATATAAACATATAATGACACAATCTGAACCTATCATCTTAGAATAAATACATGTATCATATGAATTTACAACAAAGTCATTATTCACTAATGTAATATTAAATTTTTCATACCATTGCTTAGGTGCTTGTTTTAGTCCATATAAGAACTTTCTCAGTTTGCATACTTTATCCTCTTGTCCTAGAACCACAAAACCCTCAGGTTGAGTCATATAGATCTCTTCCTCTAAATCACCATTTAGAAATGTTGTTTTAACATCCATTTGATGTACCACTAAATCATGAATAGCGGCTAAAGAAATAAGAGTCCTAATGATTGGTATTTTAGTCACAGGAGAATAAGTATCAAAGTAATCAACACCTTTCTTTTGGTTAAAACCCCCAATCACAAGTCTAACCTTATATTTATCAATTGTACCATCAGGCCTCAATTTCTTCTTAAATATCCACTTGCTACTTATGGGCTTACAACCTTTAGGCAAATCATACAAATCCCAAGTATGATTAGAAACTATAGCGTCTAGTTCACTTTAAATAGCCTCTTTTCAAAATATAATATCCATTGATCTCATTGCTTCATCATAAGTTTTAGGGTCTTCTTCTATTAAATAGATAGACACTAATTCATCATTTAAAATATTAATATCAAAATTTTCAGTTAAGAAAGTAGTGATAAAATCAGGACCAAAACTTGTCTCAATTCTACGTCTCTTACTCCTTTTAAGTTCATTTTCATACTCATTAGAAATAACATTAGAAGTAGGTACAACATGAGAATTAATAGACATAGATGTAGAAACATTATTTTGCACATCACTTGACACATTAATTTTTAAAGGAAAAATATGCTCAAAAATTTCTGCATCTCTAGATTCACAAATAGAATGATCATTTAGCGACATAAATCTATAAGCAGCACTATTTTGAGCATAACCAATAAAGACAGTATTAGAAGTCTTAGAACCAACATTTACTCGTTTAAAATCAGGTAGACCAACCTTAGTCAAACACCCCCACACTTTCATAAATTTCAAGTTAGGAGCAAACCCTTTCCACAACTCATATGAGGTCTTGTCTAACTTCTTATGCGGGACTCTATTAAGAATATAGCATGCAGACAAGACTGTTTCTCCCCACATATTGTCAGATAGACCAGAGCTTAAAAGCATAGAATTCATCATTTCTTTAAGGGTTCTATTTTTCCGTCCGGCTACACCATTTTGTTAGGGAGTATAGGGAGCACTAACCTCATGTATAATACCATTTTTCTCACAAAAATCTTCTAGAGTTTTAGTACTGTATTCACCACCCCTATCAGATCTAAATCTCTTGATTTTCCTGTCTAATTGATTTTTCATTTTTGAAAACATGCTTTCAGCCTCATCTTTAGACTTAAGAAGATATACCTTAGTGTATCTAGAAAAGTCATCAACAAAAGTAATGTAATACTTTTTTCCACCTCTGCTAACAGTGTTCTTGAAATCTGCTAAAACTGAATGTATTAGTTCAAGTAATTCAGTCTTTCTACTAATAACAAATTTAAAAGGTTTCTTGGCATGCTTTGCTTCTACATGGGTTCGTCAATTTTATTTTCTTTTTGAAAATTAATGGACATATGGTGATTTTTAAAGTGTAAAACTGCAGATAAAGAGCATAAATAAAAATAACGGAAACATAAAATTAAAAATTTATGTTTAAATAATACATTAATAATGGAATTGAATAGTTAAAATGAAACAAGGTTGAAATGAAGTATCAAAATGAAAATTAAAAATAAGTTAAAAGGGTTATCTATGTATTTGACCTAATAATAATAATACTAATAAATGTTTTTAGTGATTACGTATACATACTTCATTCATATTTTTTTTAAAGAAATGTTTAATATTCCCTCCCCGCTTATCGTTATTTGTTCAATATAGGAAAAAAATTCTAAATACGTCACTAATTGTCGTTATATACAACTAGTAGTAAGCAATAACCAACTATAAAAGTTAGTTATTATTTTATGCTTCACTCAAGTGACGTATTTAGAATTTTTGGCGTTGTAGTTCAAACTATTTGATGAATCTTTCCCATTCCCTCCTTTTTACGTTATGACTTGTGTTAAGCTAGTTTGTATCATCGGAAATTTGAAACTCTATGATGGAGTATTAATTTGTTGTCACTACTAGTCTCTTCAATGTTATTTTCTACATGACTTTTTCACTAACTTTTTTCTTTCCACACTTGATTTTGATATGCTTTACTTGAGCTGAGGCAACCCTCTATGTTATGTTCACAAGGTAGGGCTAAGGCATGTACTTGTGGGATACACTCTGTATGTTGTATTGATCGGGCAAAATTAATTTGTTCATTGAGAATAATTTGACTTAATGCGAATAATTTTACACTGCTACTTAGAACTCGTCAACAAGATTATATTAGAGATGATGGTGTATGAGAATGCAACGTGGAGTAAAAAGTTGAAGGTCGTTTGATCATTTTCTACACAAATTTAGTCTTTTAGCGCGGCAAATGAGGTAGAAATGAAATCTCTTACATGGAAATTATCTCAAACGATTTTCCATCTTTAGGAATCATTATGGATTTAGCTAAGATCATGAATAAACAGAAGCAGAAAATCCATTTAGTTTATCCAATTAACTAGTTGTCACTAAGGTTATGTAGTAATTGTTACACTTACATTAGGTATGGCTCGGGATAAGTTAGATTTATAGAACATCTAGTTTTAGAGAAATCCTGACGCTCATTTAAAGACGGACTCAAAAAATAGGAGGGAAATATATATATATGGAGAAGAACTAGTTTGAGCTTGAGGGGTGTGTACTTAATTATTATTGGTTAGGAGAAGTAATTGGATCATCTTTTGCATAGTCTGTTTTTGGATACATTGTAACTGCTAGTTCCAATTCTCCAACCCTTGATTAGGTCGTTTCCAAAAATTTTGAGCTGGGTATGTAAGCCAATGCAATATGCATAGTTTTAAAATAACTTCTGTTAAACGAATGGTTTGCAACCTATTGAGTTTAATGGGGCACCTGTGGAATGATATTAATATGTGATCATCACTATATATGGTTCATGATTCCACTCTGTTGCATATCATTTCTACTCTTAAGACCACTCTGGTCAGTTTTCTCATTAGATTCTTTTTGCTGCATAGTGGTGTACATAATCACTACATAAATCTTTAACGGTAATTAATTAACAACAATAACTCAATATGTATTTTTAGTAGCAATTAAGTATAAGTCCCTAAAGTCTTTAGCGATATTTAATCAAATGACACTTAACTAACGCCAATTAACACATTAACACTCTTTATTAATATGTCTATTTATTACCGCTAAAAAATGTTTTTGTTGTAGTGAATCATGAAACCTCTAACTGAGCCAAGAGTATCAGTGCCCGAAGACCCTGCGATTGCTCAATTGAGTTTCTTTAGAAAGGTAATTTAGTTTGTTTTTTTTGTACTAAAGTATTATATATTGTCTATTAAAAACATAATCCTTTCTTTGTTATTTTTAGGTCAAATTTACATGGGTGGGCAAAAATTGCCTCCTTGGCGTCGACAACCAAGGAAAATATGGTAAGTTTATTATTACATTACTGAGTTTTATTTTAAACTGTAGTATAAAAACTTTGAGTTAAATGGTCTTTTGGTAGAGTCTATTAGAAAAAAATATGTATGTATTAGTTTTGTGTATTATTAGTAGATATTCTTTTTCAATCTATGTACATTCTATTGTGTATTAATGTGTGCATTGTTAATATTATGAGATTTTTAGGTATTAGCAATGCAATGATTTTAATGCATGCATTAACATGATAAAAGACTTAATTTCCCCTCAATTTTTATTTTTATTTTTACATTTTTTCCACTATAATAGTGGAGGGTGTCTTGTAAATAATTTTTTTTTTATGCAATGCATACTATTTTTGATGCATCAAACCAAACAATTCATAAGAATAATCTATGTATAATTAATGCAAGCATAACTAATACAAACATTACTAATACATTATAATTAACATTAGTCTTATACGCTCTACCAAACGAAGGTGTTTTAGGATAATATATCATATCATCATATCATATATGATTAAAGTGGAAAGATTCGAAGTTAAAAGTTGGATTACATGAATTTTACCCATGCTATAAATCAAAATTTTATAAAACATTTAACTATTTAAATATTAAATTGTATCATTTTAATTAAAATGTTAATTAGTAAATCCAAAAAATTATCAATAGGTTAAATTAGAAAATCCAAAAATTTGTACATATATAAATTACTTAACTTTTCATCTTTCCATAACTTTTTTCGTAACTCCTTTCATAAATAATATGATTTTATGATAAATAAAGAAATTTAATAATTTAAAAGGGTGTAAATTCGCAAAATAAAAAGACATAATATCCTATTGTATTTTTTATTTTCTTTATATTTTTTTTCTATGTTTTTTGAGTGTGAGTTTTTTCTCTATTAGATTTCTTACTTTAGTTTTCTATGAATGCATTATTGCGGTAAGTTTATATTTTTATTTGGGCTCAAATAAGTTTTTTTTTAACCAAAATCATCTTGCCATACATTAGAATATACTGTTACATCAGAAAACTGAAAGGAGGAAAAATAAAGCATGCCTTTGAATGTCTCATACTACACTAACAAAAACATTTGTGGCTCATAATGCCAACTGTATCCAAACTAACTATGCATCATGGTAATGATGCAACTTGTACAATACTCCCTCTGTCCACTTTTATTTGTCATGTTGCATTTTTCGAAAGTCAATTTGACTAATTTTTAAAGTTAAATTAGATTACGTTAATTCGATATTTTTTTTAAAAAAAATTAGATATTCAAAAACTATACGAAAAATACTATAAGTTGCAATTTTTTGCATATCAATATGATGAAAATATACATCGTAAAATGTTGGTCAAAGTTCTTATTGTTTGACTCTAAAAAAGAAAATCATGACAATTAATTGTGGACGAAGGGAGTAACACTTTTCCTTCGGCATTTCCCAGTATATGTGTAATTCACATCTATAAAATTTAACTCGTACTAAATTGCAGGTATCTGTTGGGCTTATGCTTCGACCGAAGCAATTACAGCCGCTTATATATGCTATCTTGAAGGGGGAGGTGATCCCACTTTCAAAGCAGCAGTTGGTCGATTGTATCTTTATACATTCTGGCCAACCCGAAGAGTTAATATTCCTGAAATGGGGAGAGTCTTTCCCTTACAGTTATGATAGAGTATTTGAATATGCGAGGGATTATTTCTGAAGAAGTGTACGGGGATAAGGAACACTTGTAAATGTCTCAATCCAACAAATATGGTTGGTATATTAATATTAATTGAAAATATCTTGTTTTACTTTAATAATTTCTTTTTGCAGATTCCAAAAAGGGGTGCGTGCAAATGGCTATCCGTCAAAATGACCGGTTCGTTAGATTAGTTAAATTTTTTTTATAGTATATAAATTCATTTTACTTTATTTAACATTTTTTATATATTTGCAGAAGTTCATTAAGATTAAGAGGTTTGACGTTGTGTGGAAAAAGCATAATGGCTTAGGAATAAATAACATGAAAAGGATTGAAAAAGCCATCGAACAACAACCACTCACATGTACAATACCGTACACGCGGAGTGGGAAGGTAATATTAAATGTATGTTCTTTCTCATGTTGTATTTTATCACTTTCTCATATTGTATCTTCGTGTATTTTATCACCTTTTCATGTTGTATCTCATGAACTTTATCACTTTCTCAGTTGTATCTTGTGTATTTTTCAGAAAGTATACATGGGCCTTACCGAGAAAGAGAAAAAGATCGCGGCAAGAGAGACTCAACCAAAATTGCATGCCATCCTAATCGTTGGATACGGAAAAGAGAGGGGGGTTGAATTTTACGTGGCAAAAAACACATATGGTAAGAAATGGGGTTACCGTGGATTCGGAAAAATAGTACGTAGTTTAGTTATAGATTTGGTTTGTCCTATTATAGAGTAAACTCAGCACCATATATAGCTTCATTATCAGAAACATTTTCCAGTAGAAAGCTAACCTCAATAAATTAATCAAAATTGGTCTCTGATGTGTTTTATTCTCAACTTAGAATGCTTTTCCACCTCTACAATGAGATTTTCTTTGAGACTACTAATATACAATATAAAAACACATTATTATCTTGAACAATGTGACATGTCAGATCACATAAAGTTAGATAGAGAACGTAGTACACTGCCTAGAAAAAACTTAGCCTTCAATTGTTGCTACCTAAATTTTATTTTCTTACAAATGTATACTAATAACATATCAAATATCATAAGATTGAATTTGCAATATCAAAAATTTCGATTTTGATATCTACTATATCATGTCCACCCATAATAAGAGAAATGAATCTTTGAATTAATTAAGACTTACAATCACATCACATAATTAAGGCCATTAGATTAAATAATATTTCAGTACAACTTATATATTTTAAATTTAAAATCACAAAATTTAGAAGATATATTTACAAATTGTGATGAGATGATTGGTATTTCTCTACTCTTAGTTATGCGTTTGCCTTGAAAATGAATAAAATTTCGTGGGAAATGTTACACCCCTAAAGAAAAAGAAATACTACTACCAATTGTTATAAAGAGTTGTTTGACGTGTTTTAAGTCAAGGATTGTGATGGAGTGGAAATTAGTAAGTATTTATTCATCTTTAATCAAGAGGTCTTGGGCCTTTTGAATTTATTCGGACTTCAATATGTATATCAGACACCGGAGAAAAAAACGAAACCGAATTTAGTCTGAAAAAGTGTTTTAAGCATGAGGTAGCTAAGTTCAACTCAACCATAGAGATGCTCAATTAGGGGGTGAATATCAGCCGTTGGATTTGAATTAACGTAGGATTCTCAGTTGAGTACACGTTTTACTACCATTTTCCCTTTACCTCTTCTTATTATCTTTTGCTTCCATGCATGGATTTCGCCTCCTAATTCCAAATATAGAGCTGTAACTTGTAAAATACAGAAATTGGAAAGAGACAGTAAATTGCTAATACTTCTTCTGAAATTACTTAGTTTGGCCTGTATGGCTGTACTATCATTAGTTTGGAAAGAGAAATCCATCTTTTATTTGAGTCGAGGCCGAGGGTCTATCAAAAATAATATCTCTACCTCATGAAACAAGAGCAAGGTTTGCGTATTCTCTATCCCTCCAGACTCCACTAGTGAAATTTCATTGTCGTTGCTGCGTATCATTGGCTTGTATGGTTAGTAGAATGCTATACAGAGTTAAAGTTACGTTGGTGTTTTTACTTGATCATTAGATTCTTGTTTTATTGAATTTTCATTTAATTGATCAAATGGAAGAAGTTCAAGAATTGAATCATGTTTGCATGTTGTGCAACAAAAGTTTCCCTAGTGGTAGATCATTAGGGGGGTACATGAGGTTTCATTTAAACTCCTCCGCAGCTCCCACCTTTTTGTTCTTTGGCGACTCCAACTCACAATCTATATATGTTTATAAAGCTGAATAAAATCACGCTGATGTGGCATGCTTCATTGATCAGTATTACTATTTCTTAAAATTTTGATTTTTTTCTCTCATTTTCTATTCAATAACCTTTTAAAATAATTATTCACTTTCCTTATTATTAACCTTTACTACATTTCACTCTTCCTTCCAAAAGAAATTATGTAACAACTAAATACATAATGGAGCAATTAATGTGCATTATCACACATTTTTTCCTATTAAATCATTGCTTCAACCCACGTACTATCAGTTTTTTTGTAACCCTTAATCACCTATAATTAATTAGACAATTCATTCCCCTATTTATTCATTTTTTTGTTCTTCTCTTTCATCTTCTTCCTTTTATTTTATCCATCCTTGATAGCATCATTTTAAACAGGATAATTACTATGAAGCTTTTTGATATGAAGAACAGAACAGGAAAGCCAGGAGTTGATTGTATCCATTCTTGATTTTATTTTTAACGTATGTATATATGTTACCATCCTTTGAAAAGGATATTACTATGAAGCTTTCGATATAAGCCAAGAGTTTTTTATTATTATTATTTTATCAATATCAATGTTATTTAATTTTTTTAAAGATTTTGTTTTAGTTTTAGGAAGTTAAAGTTCTAATTCTATTCAATACGTCTCTCTCCCTAAATCTAAATTTGTATAGTATAATATTAAAGTTAAGTATACACAATGTAATATTAAAGTGATGTGATATCTCTCTATGTTTATCAAATTTAATTATGTTTTTTATTTGAATTTTTTAAATATTCACTATTGTAATAAATTGTCAATGAAAAAGTGTAGAAAAAACTGAACATTTACATCAATATATATACTCTGGTGATGTGGCGCTCTCTAAGGCCACAATTCTTTTTACAATAGTAAATATTTTTAAAAATTCAAATAAAAATAATGTGATGTTTAAATTTGTAGCTGGTAATGTCTCAAAAACAAAAGATGGCTTGTGATTGGTATGATTTTGATGTTAGATGAGGTTAAGGCTTAATTTGGACATGGTATGAAAATATGGATGATGATTTTATAGCTATGAAAGTAGTTGTGTCGTGTTTTTTTAAAAAAACTCAAACACATATATACACACATGTGTTTATTCTTTTATTTTATTTATTTGTGTTTTTCTCCTTTATTTGTTTTTAAAGTTTTACCTTCATGACTCATAAGTCATACCTATTTAACTTCCACTTTCAATAATATAATTTATCATTTTGTCTTATATAAATTCACCAATTTTTGTTTCATAAGATATATTCCTACTCAAAGATATTACTTTTATTTTTTGTTCCTTATATTATTATTATTATATTATTATAGTATCAAAATTTTGTGCATTGAATTTGTATTTTTATTTTCATCATCTTTTTTTTTATATGATTAAGACCCTAAGAAAGATATGTATTCTCTTCATGTAACTGTTTTAGTTTGGCTTCTTATGATTTTTTAATTATCGTAAATCTGTATTTTTATTTAGATGCAATACAACAATGTCGGAAATATATTAACTACTAATGAAGGCTCAAACAATACTATTAATGATTTACAAGAAATATATATATTAAATATTGAAATACATTCTTTTAATTGTATAAAGAATTATTTATATTTTCTTTAAAGATTCCACCATTTTATCTACATAAATTCATAATTTATTGTTTCATGAGACCCCTACTCAAGATTATCCTTTTTATTTCATATTTGAAGTTATATTTTTCTTATATTACTATTATATATAAATAATTTTGGTTAATAAACACATTATTAAAGGAAAAATCTTCTAAAGAGCAAAGACTCGTAAATAATTCAAAATTGTAAAATTCATAATTTATTGTTTCATAAGACCCCTACTCAAGAATATACTTTTTATTTCATATTTGAAATTATATTTTTCTTATATTACTACTATATATAAATAATTTTGGTTATTAAACACATTATTTAACGAAAAATCTTCCGAAGAACAAAGACCCATAAATAATTTAAAATTGTAAAAATCATACAATTTGAGTAGGAATAATAAATTGAACCAAGTCTCTTAGTATAATTTTTTAGCACTCAATATTTCAAAATATATATATTTTATATTAATGAGGCATTTAATAATCGCGCGAAGCGCGATCAAATTCACTAGTACTTTACATAATTGAAGTGCCACTATGCACTCTTATACAATTGCTATTTATTTTGTCAAACCCGCTTTGATCTCTTGTTGGATGATTACAAATAATAACTATGCATGTCTCAATCTCAAATAAATTGGAGTCAATTATATGAATCCCACTTCTCTATTCAAGCTAATTTAATTAGACTTGGTCTAGGCTACCAGAAGGTCCATGATTAAATGGTAAAACTAAATCCCTTAATAATCACATATACAATATTTAGTATAGCCAAGTCCACTTGGACAATATAGACATGACGTGCGATGAGTTCTCTATAAAACTCTGTCTGTCCACTTGATCCAAAAAACAAACAAAAAGAATCTCCTAATTCGTTTTATTAAAAGGTAATACTAACACATTTTTTCATCAAAATATGTACTACTTCTCTTTAAAAAAAAACAGTACCTAATTTCCAAAAGTTAAGCCAAAACTAACTTCCTTAATTAGGCCACTTTATTATCAAGAGTTTAGTAATCACTTTCTCCTCATAGAAAACATGAGTATGTCCATAAGCTTAACTTCAAATTAAATTTCATTATGCAAAATTATAATTTGTTCTATTCATGGAAAAATTGAAGTCCAAAACTTCATTATGCAAAATAAATAGTGTATGATAATGTTGGAAGTGGTCCTTTTCCCTCCAGCTGAACAACTAATTTCCATAACTTAATTCAAGTCATTTTCATCAGAATAAAAGAAAAATACCGGTTTGCCATTCATGTTGACATTTATAATACTTAAGCATTTGTGAGAATTAAACCAAAAAGCTTTTCATTACTAATTATTGAAGAGAAATTTCTAGTGAATTTTTTTTTTTTTTTTGCAAATGAAACGTTATTTATGTTAAAATTTCACAAATAAAATAAAAAAAAGTCTCACACAATTTATATTAATTATGTGAAACAAAGTAACTTTTCGTGATGATGTAGTCATACAACTCACATGAGATCACAAACTATATTAAGTAAATAAAAATATGTTCTCTCTAACCATTTACACTTTTAAAGAAAGTAATGACACACTTCACCAAGCCGCGTTGCTTAGATTATTTGTTCCTTGGTGAACCATACAAAGAATGCAATGAGCTTTTTAAGTTACAATGTAAACTTAGTAATTAAGAATTATTCTATATACATCATAATTAAATCTTACTGGTTTCATAGAAGTTGCTTGGAAAGTGCAAATGCTCCTTCTCTGAAGGGCATCTATCATTTCCAAATAGATAAAAATGTTTTTATTAAATCTCTTTATAAATGGTCTCATTGTTATTTAAAGAAACAGTGCACTGGCAAAAAAGTCAAAAATTGATAAACCATATCATGATCTTAATTATTGTTACTTTTAAATCTAGTTGATTTTTTTACTTCTTTTTAACTATGTGAATGAAGTAAAGTCAATGGGCTGTCGCAAAAAACCGTTTTTGTTTACAATAGTTATCGTTATATACAAAGTACTAAAAATAGTATGATAAGGAATTCATAACTTCACAATTACCCTCGCCGTCTCAAATTATCTGTTATAATTTTTAAAAATAGTTATCTCAAATTAATTAGTATTTGTCATAAGTTTTAAAAAATATTAACAATATATTTTCCTATTTTATCCTTGATAGTAATTATTGTTGAAGACTACAAAGTATAAACACTTCAATAAAGTAAATTTTTAATAAGTATAGATTATATCTTTAAAATATAAATAAAGATTAAATAGCCAAAAACTTCTCTTAATTAATGTTTAATAAGCATATAGAAAACAAATAGGACAAATTACTTAAGTACACAACATTACTTTACCTATTCTCAATATTTCCCTACTCTTTTACTAAAATACAAAAATCCCTTATTTCCCCCTAATTCAACTTAACCGGATACTTTATTAGTTTAAGTATCCGCCCATTATTAATTAAAGTATCCGCGCTGCTATCTTATGCATCTGCCTGTTAATTTAAGTATCCGCCCGTTATTAATTAAAGTATCTGTGCCAACAACTTAATAATTTAAGTATCCGCCCTTTATTAATTAAAGTATCCGCGCTGCTATATTATGTATCCGAAAGACACTAAAAAAAAGATTTTTGATAATTAATAAAAGAGTAGGGATAGGAAACAATATCTTTCTTATACTATGTGATTTGCCTAATTTTTACCAAGAAATACCATAAAAAATTCAAGATTAAAGGAGTATAGTTGGTAATCGTAGACGTTGGTTTCTACTCCTATTAGTTAGGAAATAAAGTAAATTCTTCTAGACTAAACTAATTAATGCTTCTATATTGCAATTCCTTCTAGACAAAACTAATGCTTCTAAGTTAAGCAAATGTTAATAAAATTCCTACATGTCGATAAATACAATGACATCAGTTTCCGATATAATTCCGTACATCTTGATTTTTCCACTTTTGTTTTGTTAGTCAATTTCTTTACATGCATTTTCGGTAATTTAGTTCTTTGCCAATTTTAATTTGATTTATAGTCCTTAAAAGTCCAAAAATCTATTCCATGAAAAAATAACTTACAGTTTATTAAGATATCTTAATAAACGATATTTTTTTCTTAAAAATTAATCCACTTGAAAGTGTTATGCTATAATATAATCGTTGCAACATGTGGTTAACAATGTAAGGTCCCTAATTACTTGTCCGCATTTTCTTTTTTAGTTGTACCTAATTACTTGTTAATTTTGACAAATCAAGAAAGGACAATTTTTTTTACCTATTATACCCTCAATTAATTACTTTGAAAAGGGTAGAATTTCTTGAAAATCTTAAGTTTTTAATTCATGTACTTCATAATTAATAGGGGTAAAATGATAAATTTACTATGTCAATTATTGTTTTCTTAATATGTATGTCAATTCAAAAGTGGACAAGTGATTAAGGACAACAGGAGTATCATATAAAGATATTAAAGCTTGATCAACAAAGACAAAAAAAATTAAATGATTTCTTTTATTTGTCCTAACTTTAGTAGATATAGTTATCTCATACCTATTACTGATGAAAGATAATAAATATCACAAAATTAATTAAAAGTGTATGTAAGCTAATCCAAACACCAAAATTATTAAAAATAATAATAATAAAAAAGCTCGACCAAAAAACCAAAAGTAAATTGAAAAAACCAACAAAAATCAAACGGACAAAAGATGATTTAATTAATTTAGTTCGATTTTATAATTTAAAAATCAAGTTAATTAATTTAGTTTCTTTTTTAAACTCATAAAAATCATGACTATTCAAATTCCTATTTTTAATTTTTAATAAATGCAAGAAAAGAGTTGGCGAGAGGAAGTCCGGTCTACGTAGGCATACGAAGAGGAAACGGTCCAAACTGCAACAATTCAAAAAGTCTTAACATCCCTGCTCCACGCTTCTTCTTTACCATTTACAAATATCCCCTATAGGCTGGCTATATCTATACCCACTTCACATTATAGTTTCTTAGATTTTTTCAACAATTCATCTTCTTCGGATTTTCAGGTACTGCATATCATCACTTTGATCTATTCTGTTTTTCACTTATGGGGATTTTCTGTTCTTTCCTTTTTGCTCTAAATTGTGGGGTTTTGTACAAGTTCTGAATTTCAATTCATGAATTTATTGAGTTTATGAAGGAAAAAAATGGATCTTTTTGTTCATATAGGTCGTTTCAAACTTCATTC
Source organism: Solanum stenotomum (assembly GCF_019186545.1). Classification (NCBI taxonomy): domain Eukaryota; kingdom Viridiplantae; phylum Streptophyta; class Magnoliopsida; order Solanales; family Solanaceae; genus Solanum; species Solanum stenotomum. Next base: position 7,668,508 of record NC_064289.1, on the reverse strand, counting down.
AGTGATTTGTTTTTTTTCTTTTACTTGCTCTACTTTTTGTGTAATTTTTATGTGAGAAATTATGATTTGAAGCTAGCGTATCTACTCTGTAGAGAAAACCTCTTTTGCTTTCTCTCTTAATACTGGGTTTGTTTTTTGGGTTTTTTTTTTACTATATGATTTGTGGGTCTTTGAGAAATCAGCATGATAGCTGTTAGGAATATCAATCGGGAATATTCTTAAATTTCTGCCTAGTTAAAGGATGATTGCTGGAATTTGCTTCTATAGAAGAAACTTGAAATTCTGGGTTTTGTTATGATGGAGATGTAAATAGAACTGGACTTGTATATCCCCTAAATTTTCGATATTATTCTTGGTTGGATTTTCTCTTTCATTTTTCTCGATTTTTCCTAGGATGAACATAGTTTGACTTTGGTAACTAAATTTCTCAACTACCACCAAGCTATCCTCGCTTGTGTGTGTTATTTGAATGAAACTGGTTCAAATAGAGAGATGCTCTTGGGTTTCCTCTTTCATTATCATAGCTAAATTTGAGTAGGATGAATCAACCTGAGGAAAAGTAGGTAAGGTAAGACCCCTTGACTTGATTGAAGTTGACTTTGCTGAGTTATGAATCGATCAAAAAGCTTATTGATTTGATTCGTCCCATTTCATTTTATTTGGGTGAGAGGGAGGCTGTGAGTCACCTGGGCTATGGATCTTTCCGTTGGTTGATTCTCGAGATCACCTCTTAAAAGAAAAAAAAAGAGGGCCCGCGGTTCTGGCCCCGCAAATGAATAGGAAACACTTGGGATCGAGATGCAGTTCTTTGTTGTTCTTGTTTTTGTTGTAGTATTATATTAGACTATTAGTATTGCATACGTGATTTTAGACTTCTCTTATTAGTACTACTCTCTGAACAAAGCTTGGTTTGAGTCTTTATTGCTATCTTTTGCGTATTGTCTGCTCCTGATCTCTTATCTTCTAGCCAATGTTCTGTTGTGATCTGTTACTGAATTGCCTCCTTGTACGTGTCTCACAGTAGCAAACTATCAGTTGTCTCTATTATAAACTTCACTTAATAGTTTGATTGTCTCTTTCTGCAGATAATTTCTTAATCTAGGAGGTCCATCCCCGTGGGATTACTTTCTATCTATAAAAAAAATGCATGGTCTTAAGAAGTCTCCTTTACATTGGAGTGCTAGAAAAAAATCTGCGGATCCTGTGGCCCATAGTAATTCTGGATCAAATCCCTTTGATTCTGACGATGAGTCGGACAAGAAGCAAACTGTAAAACCATCCAGGAGAATATCATCGGAGCCTTCTGCGGCTACCCCAAATTTGAGTACAAACCCTTTTGATGATGATGAAATTAAAGAGACTCCTTCACATGCTTACTCAACTTCGACGGCAAGAAATAAATACAAGAACGATTTCCGGGAGTCTGGAGGATTTGAGAACCAAACTGTAGACGAGTTGGAAAACTATGCTGTCTACAGGTCAGAAGAGACTACAAAATCTGTTAATAGCTGCCTGAAGATTGCACAAGACATGCGAGAGGATGCAACAAAAACTTTGATAACTTTACATCAACAGGGAGAACAAATTACAAGAACCCATATGACTGCAGCAGATATCGACCATGATCTTAGCCGGGTATGACTTGATTAGTTCACTCATCTAAGTTTTTTTCTAGTTCGCAGAAGCAAACATTATTGCGATCTAACATATTACATAATTATCTTTAATTAAAAGCCCATATTAGTATGCTTTATGTTTCTGCTAGTTTTTGTAGTCATTTCATGATGCACCTTTCTTCTCTAATTTATTTATGTATTTACTGTTTGAGTGGTGGTTTCTATTTTCATATCCGTTCGTTTTAAGATGAAATTTATTCTATTGTCCATTTTGCTTTTAGAAGGAGATGTAGATTTATTTATACATAACTAGTCTGTTTTTACCCTTCCACCTAGAAGTCCTTGCACCCTTAAAGATATCTCTTACTCTCTTGAACTGATAAGTTCTTCATTACATGTACTGATTACAAAAAATAATAACTCTTGCATGTTTTGCATCTAATTGCTTTTTGCAGCTGTTTTGCAATTGTTACCTGTTATCCTTGTGAAACTTATGTTTGAAACTTAATTTCAGGGTGAAAAACTCTTGGGGAGTCTTGGAGGCATATTTTCTAAGACTTGGAAGCCAAAGACAAGTCGCCCAATTACAGGGCCCGTTATCACAAAAAGTAACTCATTTTATTTTTGTTCTTCTTATTCATTTACTATTATTTGAAGATCATGAGGGAAAAGTGATGGATTTTGAAAGTAGTAGTAACGGAAAGGTTGAGTCAATTGAGATAGCTAGTTTGATACTCTGTTAATGTGCACAGTGTCAGATGATCCAGTTCAAAGAAGGGGCAACCACTTGGAGCAGAGGGAGAAATTAGGATTGAGCTCTGCACCCAAGGCAAGGTCAAGTTCAAGGACACCACCCCCAGAGCCTACAAATGCTCTGCAGAAAGTTGAGGTATGTTCATGTGACTCGGGACAAAATAGAGAATACTGTTATAATTCTCCTCAAAGAAACAAAAAATTAAATAAGGAAGTTCTCCAGATCCAAATACACCCGGAACCTGCAACTATAAAACATGCAGGACACTATTGATTAATTTTGGTCACATTTAAGGCCCGTGGCATGAAAATTTTCGATTCTGCATCTTTCCTCACTTCGCCGTCCACTTTTCTGGCATTTTGACACCTTTTCATCTAATGTTTCTCTCTAACATTCAAGATGCAATTTTCCAGTTAACATTCATGTTTAAGAGTAAATTACAAATTGCTTATGTTTATTTCTCTTCTTTTTCTTTTTTATTCTAGAGTTATGTCATTATATTCCATTGTTTATAGGAAGATTTAATTCTAGAAAGAGCCATATTCCATTTTCAAATGTGGCCTAATGTTTGGAGAATTTCTTATAGAAGTTTCCTTTTGGAACCCCAAAAGTGAAACAGCAAGAGTAGTAAAACACTGTGATCCTTGCAGTACCTTAGTGTTCTTGAAAAGTTTGCATTCTTTGTTATGCTTTGGGGTGTTGGACCTATGAGGTGATTCTTACTGGTTCTGTCATAAATTTTAAGTCCTAGTGGTGATGAACTTGTTCATTCTTCACTACCAGATTGAGGATTGAGATTCTTCTTCTTCTTTATTTCCTCATTTCATGAATATGAAATGTAATATGACTAATATCAGTTAGCTAATTCTGTTGTTTCATTTGAACATTTGACAGGCTGAGAAAGCAAAGCAAGATGATGGACTGTCAGAACTCAGCGATCTGTTGGGGGAGCTCAAGAATATGGCTGTTGACATGGGATCTGAAATTGAGAGGTTAGTGTCATAAAATTCTTTTAAGCAGATTCCAATCTCTCCTCCCTTGTTCTCTCCCTCTTCCACCATCTCCTTATTGTACTGTCACTGTTAAAGTACTGTGCTACTTAGTCGCTTCTTAGAATTATGTATATGTAACAACTACGCCTCAATCCCAAGCAAGTTGACGTCGACTATATGAATTCTCACTGGTCATGTCGCTTCATTTAAACCAGTCTTGGTCCTATATAACAAATAAAATAAAAAATTCTTGAGCACTAGAAGTTCTCTAGATTTTCTAAGAATTCTGTATATGCTGTTGGATATTACAGGCATAAAGAGGCATTGGATGATACTGAACAGGATGTTGATGAGCTTGGTACCAGAGTTCAAGGGGCCAACCGGAGGATTCGGCGTTTGCTTGGAAAGTAAACCAGTAGAGACATCTGTTGTGGCAACCTATTAATGAGCTTTCAGACGTTAACTTCAGTTCTTTATCATTTCAACTATTCTTGAGTTTTCCACAAATGCTTCTTTCTGTAATTCTATGTTACTTTGTATTATAATGTTACAATATTCTATGACAGTAAACCAAGTTAATTGTCTGGTATTTGGAGGCAGGACGACAAAATTGCTACTTGACCATTGTAGAGAAATAACGTGGAACACAAATAAAATTACTGCGTGATGAGTGAAGACATGGTTGAATGTACTTTATGCTCAACATCCATTTTTTATTCCAATCAACCATTCATCCAGTACCTCTTGGGTAAATTAATAAACTAATAAGAGTTGTATTGTCAAACTTCCTTAAAAATGTACTATCTTTTTTGTCAACATCCGAAGAGAGCATAAAAAATGTTTGCTAGACAGCAATAACAGCCTAGATATAAACTGTTTAGTTTGTCCCATGAAAAGATCCAAAACCACCAAGAGGAAGCTAAATTTCATCTAATTCTGTGAGTTGATAAACAACTTACCTGACAAGATACATGTTCCTGGAAACACTAGTAGGGGGAGGGATTTATCTAGCCATATAATACATAACTGTATAAAATTTTGCAGCTCAGTTTATTGTAGCAATTATACAGTTTAGCAGCTCAGAATAATGTTACAATATTCTATGAATAGATATAGTGCCAGATTATAGCTATTAGGCACAAGTATCTCCTAATCCTTATGTACAAACAGGAGAGCTAAAGTTGGGGAATACTATGAATTTGATGGACAAGGGGGAAACCGATATTGGAGACTTGAGGTTTACAAGGACTGCAGACAAACTTGGGATGTGCCCATTTTCTGTGAGTTGTAATGGTTTTCCATTCAAGAGCATGGTTCTGCTTTGAAGGTTCCCATCTAGTGGAGTCAGATGGTACTCTTCTCGTGATAATGTAACATCTGATGATTTTCTTCCAACCCATGAAATAGTTTTCTTAAGACGTTGCACGAAAGAACTCTTGTGATTTGATTTCTCTTTGACATGCGAGGTGATGCTTACACTAGATTCGATGTTGACTCCATAATGAGTTTGGTTGCTTAGATTGATCAAAAGTAATGTTACACCTGCCTGCACAGAGGGAACACCAGTAAAATTGAAAGGTTTCTTGAAAACTAGAAGGAAATGCAAATCATTGGATGTTAATATGAAGGCTTTATGGAATATAACCAAATTACTGCAGTATGGCTAGGATAAGATGGGAACATTAGCTACCAGAAACTGGCTTCACCAAAATGCCACCATATGGTTCAGTAGAAAGGTGTTCTTTTCTCTATTTTGATTGACTCGTTTAGCTTAAGCAACATATAAGAAGCATAGGAGAATCTCAGGTTCTAATGTATCCAAGAGCGGTAAGCTTGATTACCAAGCTAAGCACAAGGGAGAACCAGCATCATAGAATAGAAAAACTAGTTGAGACTGAATTGCATCAACTCCAGTAATAACAATCAAAGCATTTAAACAAAATGCCTTGCTATTATTACTCCTTTTGAAGTGTTAACATATGGTCTTTACAAGTTACAACTTGAAACGGTCTAAATGATAATAATCAAGAAAAACAGCTTGCTTCGCTAGCTACACCTCAATCCTATTAGCGGCTACATGAATCCCCTTTACCCATTCTGATCCGTTCTATTCAAACTATTTAGTTTGGCTCTCTACGAATCTGATATATCTGTTTTTGCTCAATTCAGACCATTTCATTCCAATGCTAATAATTTTCCGTTGATAGGCCTTTCATGGTGTTCAAACTATAGCATAAACTCTCTCACACTCAGACAGGGAAGTGATGGGACACCTTGCCTATGTAACACTTACATGGATACCATCTTCAATATCCAGAGGTTTCAGCATATTATGATTATTTTTATGCTGATAACCAACCTATCGCAACCCTCCTTAATCCAGGCTTGAGCTGACTATGCAAAGCTCATATAGTTGGATTCTCATTGCATCTTTTCTCCCCTAATTAAAAGTAGGTGTGAAGTTTAGTCTCTACAAACAATTAGATTGACCAGAAGTGGATGGACGCAATGCAATACAAGAAGTCATAATATTACTATTGATGACGAACAAGGTTTATAGAACAGTGATTCCATGTGTAAGTTTAAGACTTCTTTTCAGGAAACAGTCAAATTCCTTTCTGTGAAGGTTAATATATCTCTAACCAAATGATGCATCTGAAATTCTATAAGTGAATGATTCAGGAATCCAAGGGGGCTCTTACTCTATGTCTTGTACAATGGGCATATGAGCGCAGATATGATGATGCATTGTTGCTAACAGCAAGAACTCCTTTTCCCATCAGCCTATGCCAAAGAAGTGCACTGTGTTCGTTGAAGGACGAGGATAAAGATTTTGGATCAGATTATCAGGGATTTAATAACTAGAATTAGGAAAAATGTTCTTTTTTCTGAGAGATCAACCTTGGATTGGTCAGCCAATTGTCTCACCTATAATAATCAGGATTTGGGACAAATGTACTTGTGTCAAGGAGCCCATAGTTTCCGCCAATAAAAGTCTGCCTGCAATATACTTTAGTGTGATAAATGGCTGCCATCCCAAGCTGATCCAAGTACCTTAATTCCATGTCAAGATAAAGCATGAACAAAAACAAATAACTGATTACTGAATGAAAAAAATAAATCAAGTCAGCCAAGAAATTTACCAAAAACTGTTCACAAAGGTGTTAGACACGTTAGGACCTCCGTTATTGAAGGCCCCACCAGATTCTCCAACCCAAGCTGAAGTCCAAGGACCATTTATTTCAATGGTTTGGGTAAGATTACTGAATGTATCAGCAATTTTATTTAAGTGCAGAGGATTTAAAATTTTGTTTACGAGATTGAGGTCAGATCCTGAAACAGAAATTTTCTGGTTTATTCAATGAAGTAACATGAGTAAATTGAATTACAAATCCAGAGAACACAAGTAGTAATGTAACTTTATACACAAATAGAACACCTCACTAACACTTACAAGAAAAAGTTAGATAGATAAAGTAAAACATACAGCAGCCGTGCAGCTGTTCATAATTCGAATTTAACAGAAGCAAATACTGACATTTATGTTAATGAAATGTTCTGTCAATGGTAGTGTCACATTGACAAATTTGAATTATCTAATTTCGTTCCACAAACTAATTCTCTCTTACTAGATGGTTCGCAGCCTCCTAATGATGTCAATAGCTAGTGCTACATTCTAAGTGACAAATAATTTTTGTGGAAGACGCAAAAAACTTTTATAAACTAAACAAATTGAGCCAGGAAAACGTAGTCAATGCTTAGATTTCATGTGATCATCCTTGTGCTAGATTTTCTAAACTAATAGAGGCTTTCATACAGCGACAAGCTACCATAAAACTTTATGCTAGCTTACCTGGACCAAGATTATATATATGATGAGTCAAGGCATCGACAGTGCCTGGCCCTGACACCTCAAGGAACGTCTCGAACCACTCTTTATCGTAGAATCCTCCTGGTGCTAAGAGAAGTGGTCGGGGTTGAAAATGCTTATACAATTGGTCTATGAGATTGTTAAGATGTATAACATCTTCTCCATATTGTTCGGCATCAACCTTTGCACCAATACCCTTACCACTCAACTCATTTCCTGCAAACCAAGTGGGACTATTGTTTAAGGAAATCCAACTTCTATTAAACAAGAGTGATTTACCAAAAAAAGAGAGAAGGAAATTGTCAGCAATTATACCAAATTCCCATGAGTGTATTTGGTAGCCCTTGGAAACAGTGTAATCTATGAAATCATGGGCGTTGCTGGAATCCCAATTCCTTTCCCAGACACGCTTACTGGTCCGCTGCCTCCCTCGCAATGCATTCAGGCCAAAGGTCACAAGTGCTCTGCAGCATAAGCAGTGAAACTGGGATAAACTTCACTTTGTTGAAGTGAGTGACCACCTCATGAAAAAGCTGAGCTATTAATAGGTAGGGGATAATTTTATCTCATTAGCCTTAACACACTCCTTACATGCTGGCCCAATGCTCTTTTTTTCTTTTCCAAGCACGTGGAAATAGTTTATGTTAATAAGTGATGGTAAGACTTGAAATCAGGACCTTTGTTTGGCTCTAATACCATGTTGAAGTGACTACCATTAGAGAGAGTACACTTATATTTATTTCATAGTATAACTCACCCTGTCTTATTGAAAAAACTATTTAGCTCATCCCATCTATCCATATGTAAGCATCCATTTGAAAATCCAAACAACTCATCCCCCTGCTTGGTAAACGGGTGGCAAGGAGACTCCAAATTGCCCACATCATATATTATTCGGTTTTGCAAAGAACCTCCAAGTCGTAATCTCAAATGGTTGAAAGCTGCAACACCAAATTAGCAATCAGAACAGACGAGAAATCAATAAGCATTCTGAAGAAGCATCAAGTCTAATTTTCTCACTGTTGCAAATAGATGGTTCATTTGATGTTTAAGGTGAAGTTATAGAGTTTACCAATCAATGTTTGTTAATTAAAGTAAGAACAACAAGATCTCAAATACTAAGGTAAAGTTATCACATGATGGGAACATGCAAACCTTGAATAGAATTTGCCAGAAAGGGGTGAGACAAATCCTGAAAATATTAAACAAAAATAATGAATGCTAACTGTGCTGTGACTTTTAGCAAAGCAATATATGCCCACAATATCAATTAGTAGTAGAACTTAACCAGATTTATCAGAGATGCCGAGCCCCAAGGGCATTCGTTGTAGTTACACTTTTCTTTAGGCCACCAGTCAAGGGTAGCGCAAACATAATTATCATCTGTCTCAGCAATTTTTACAGTTCCATCAATCAAAAATTCTGTATCTTCAACTATTTGTGCCAGAAATGCAGGACAAAGTGCCAGAAAGATTAACAAGAAGGATGCGAAGCCCATTGGCTTTATCCTACTCAGCTTCACCCCTCTTTGAACACAGGCATAAGCTGTAACGGACGAGGATACAATAAATGTTAAGAGTTTAAGAGAAGGTTAACAAGCAATAAAAGAACTTTTACATGAATGACAATGAGGAAAAACATGATATTTCATCATAAAGCTAGCAGTTCTCTGATTAAATATCTAAACAAAATTAACTTCTTCTTGTCATTCCGTATTTAAGAATCCTTCATTATATTGAGGTAGCTACAACTAATTTACATATTATGTCTTTCTGAAAACTATGAACACAATCTCCCTAGATTGAATTTGTAAAGATATGACAGTTGAGCCTAACTAAACCCAAAAACTAGCTCATGAGGGGAGGATTGTCTGAGTCTATATAGGCATATCACAAGTCCATTTTCCAACTAATGTGGGACTCTAACCCACTCTAATAGGATCAAATGAACCTAACATAATGTCAAAAAATCAATAGCAGATTAACAAAGCATTAATGTGAAATGAGGGTGCATAGCAAATTACTTTTCTTGGTCAGATATAACAGAAGCTCAAACACAAAACTGGACAAGTGTAGCTAAGCAATTACACCTTGTAAGTACTAAAGGACACTTATCATGAAATATAGATAGTAAAACTCAAAATTAAAAAGACAAATGAAAACTAACCAATTAAAATCAGCAAACTAAAACTAGATCCAACAATCACAAGAACTCCCTTAGACCAACACCAAACAATTGCATACAAAACAATAACAAGCTAAGATCTTTCATAGCTTTTCGACATACCGAAAAAATTGAGCTGAACCCAGATGAGAAATAACCTCAAACACTACAAGAATTTGACAATACTAGATCCCAATTTCCAAAATGAAAGAAAGAGCAACACTGATAATGTGCAGCAGCCTCTGTGCCAAAAAAGGGTAAGCTTTATCTGCCAGTACCTTGTGGTGGGGGGAAAGAACAAGAAAAGCGTGTGAAATGAAAAGGGTAAGTTTCAGATTTCTCAAAGTGTATCTGCTATAGTTTGGAGCTTTTTGTAGGGGTGTTAAATAGCAACAATTAGCATTAACTCATTCAAGAATTAAGGGATTTTTGGTACAAAACTGAAGTTCTAGACACTTGATGTGAGAAAGAGGAAATATAGACAAAATTTGTAATGAATGAGGTGTCAACTGCATGAGCAGAGTCAAATTATTTGTTGGATTTGCAGTTGTGAGGTGTCTTTAAGCTTAAAGTTTGTCGTTAGTAATGGCTGACTGCCGAAAAGAAATCAACAACGGCTGAGTTATACAAGTAGGACTTCTTTGTTTTATCACAACTGAGTAAGATTTGGTTCAACTACGTCGACATCAGTCAAATCCAAAGTAAGCTAGGTGGGAATTGATCTATGGTAAATTACTTAATATTAAATTTAGTGTATTATTATTAGTCCAATATTATATTTATCGTGTGTTATGTGTCCTACTTTTAGACTAGAAATTCACCACTAGTTATTGTGGTGTTATTTGTCAGAAAATTTCATGAATATCATAGTGAAATATTGTAACATATGCATATTCATATTTACTGTTTAGATTTCATTTAGTTGTTATAAAGAAAAGTAAATAAATAATTAGTTTAGTAATTTTGTGTACGAAAAAGGATGTATTTGTCAATCAATTTAACAAAAAATGTATTAAAAAAAGTAATGAATATAAAAAGACAAACACCAATAGTCTTTATTTATAAAGTTATGATCATAATTGATGGTATTGTAGGCCATTTTTATATACTTTTTAGTTTTATGACCTTTTTTACATGATTTTGTTATTTTTACACATAAGTGATTATAAAAAAATAATTATTTAATTTGTAAGTGATCAAAATTTTTTAATTCCCCTATAATTTGTGTATATTTTGCAAATGAGCTGACTGAAGTGTTTAGGATCGTAATTATCCTTAATAATATATCTTGTTGAACTGGCCATACCATGTTTGGGTTGCTAATCCCTGGTTTGGGCCATGAAATATTCAACGATCAATTAGGACTTGTTTAGGTCTAGTCCAGTAAAATTACAGTTGGGCCTTCCTACTTGAGGCCCAAAGTACTTATCCATTTGAACTCTTGGGCCTAATTGCACCATAGGCCCACTTCAACACAAAAAAACCTCCAAACAGATACCTTTCCTGCAGCATGCAATAGAAACCAAAGACATACCTTTCCTCCAATACCATCTTACACTAAAAATAATAATCAAGAAAACAGAAAAAAGACTGTCAATTTGGTTAAAGCTTGTCTTTTTATCTTTGCTTCCTAAGCCCACTTTCTCTATCTCTTTTGGACTGGGATGGTGGCGGATTCACAGATACGAATTTAGCAAAATCCAGTATTTTAATTCGAGATCAAACCTTATAGTATATATGTACAAAAAGTTACTAATAATAAATATAGTTAGATATACATTTCAGGACGTGTAAATTCTTGATTCGCCACAAGGGTGTTGACAACAGAATGACTAGGAAAGTAAGATGAAAAAGTCTATTGCTTTTGGAGAAGTTATACCAAACATAGTTGCAAAGATTATGTATAATGCTGGAAACAGCAAATGTAGTACATTAGTCTCCCTTTTTAAAAGTAAACTCTACTAACTTTCTGTTTAATTTTTTCACAAGTTTTAGAAAGTGTCATCAAAAAGGGATTAGCATTTGGAGGACATAAATAAACTTCAGCAAGCTTTGCCTTTTCTAAAAATAGAAACAAAGAGTACTAGTCCTGTCTGGTTCTTGATTTTCAAGATTTTCAATCAACTGTTCCTTATTTGTATTTTGTAGATCAAGATTGACTTGACTTTGCCATTTAAGCCAAATATGCACATAGACAAGATTTAATAGTAGCTAAGTTTTCGTCACCAGGCACCGGAACAGGAACCTGCAGTAATACTAATTGTTTAGCCAGATGAAAAGGAACATTTATGACTTGGGTGATGGAGAATTTGCAGCAGCAATTGCAGCTACCGCGTTTGCTATATGTTCCCTTGAGGAAAATGCTGGCTCTCAATATCAGACAAAAACAAGAAGGCCTGTTATTAGGCCAGCAGAAGCAGGTAAATGTCAACACTGTATACATAATTTTCCCTGGATTATTAGTAACTCCTAACATGTTAGTTACCATTTCTGCTAGTGACCTGTTTGTGTAAATATCTTTTACATTGCAAAAACATAGAACTTAAAAGTCATTTTTCCTTAGCAAGATATCATGAGGATAGATTGCTTAACATGTTCTATTTGAAGCTCCAATGAGAAGGACAGCCACGATGAATCGTAAAACTTCAGCAGAAATAGTGAGCATAACTCCTGCTGCTAATAATAAAATGCAAAAGGGGATTTCAAGAGTTAGCAGAAATGCTGAAAACAAAGCTGATGCTTGGGAGAAAGCTCAGATAGCCAAAATAAGAAAGCGGTACAAGTTTTATTATTGATTGTTCTTTATGTTATAGAAGTTGATGATTTCAGTTCACCTAGAACACACTTTCTAAATTTTTTGTTGCAAGACATTGTAATTAGTGGCATCTTAATAAGAAATATTCTCAAATTTCAGACATGATGAACTTCTTTCTGCGCTTCTTGCTTGGGAGAACGAAAAGAAGATGATGGCAAAACAACAAATGGAAAGGAGAAAGGTTAGTACTCTCCAAGTTTTGAAGCTGTTATAGTGCAAAATGCTTAGTGCTTAAAAAGACTTTTATTGGGAAAATGCAGAATCAAGTGGAGCTTGCTTTGAAAAGGAACTTGCAGCATTACAAAAACAAACTAGCGAGGATTGATCATATCGCCAAAGGAGCAAGAACACAAGCAGAAGAGAAAAGAAGATATGAAGAAACCACAGTGAAAGAGAAATCAAATAAGATTAGATCAACAAGGACTGGACCTGTTACATGTTACTGCTTCTAACTGTAAAAAAGTGTACAGCACCGGAAAATGAATCCTGTTAAACTCTATTTACACAAGAATTGTGCTCAACTCATTGATTTTATATTGAAATCTATCTTAAGAATTGTTGCCCCAAGGTGCAATGATTGGTTTATAGAAATCGAAAATGCATTAATCCTGTTATGCTGAATTTTATTACTAGATGAAATGTATGTAATCAAAAGCAAAAACAACTCATACCAATCAAGTGTTTTAAGTGATAATTGCTGCTATTGTTCTGTGTTTCAACACTGGTATAAATCTATTACTGGTTTGACATGTTTATGCGTTACTGGTTCCTGGAAGAATCTATATTTCCATAGGCTAAACCCTTTCGTACACAACCAATAGAGGTCTTCTTGACATATTTTGTAACCTCTGAAACAACATGCTGTCTCCTGCTTCTGCTGACATTCATAAACTTCGATTGACAAACTACACTCACTATTTCTCAAAACGTAAAATTTTGTCATTTTCATTCGATAATCTATGTATGCTAATGAGCATGCAGAATTCAAAGGTGGCCCTTTTTTGCCTGATGATGGACCAATACAGTAACATGTGACCAACCGGCTGTCTCAAACAAAATTCCAACAGTAGAATTATAGCTCACACGGGAAGAGTTATTAGAACCACGAATTTTGCTTCTCAGAAGCCAGCAGGGCTAGCTAGAGACAGGGACTTCTATCTCAATCATTAGGTTGACCCTAGTGCCTGATGTCGGTAAATTACATGTACCCGGTATTTACACCAAACCAAGCAATCTAACCTTAGCGGTTAAAGATTAAAGTGAGAATACATATCAATTAACCATAGTATAGTTTTAAATGTGTATTTAAAAGACATAGGTCATGGCCTAAGAAAGGCTGGTTCCAAGATTCGAACCTTGGCCACATGTAGAAACGTAGAACATTTCTCATTACTCCAAGACACGCCTTCTTGCATCCCAATCACGGAGAGAAATAATCCCTTTACTAAGAATTTGAATGGTAAAACTGATTGTGAACTGTCTCTATTTAGCTATTGATGGAGATCCATAATAAACCCCATTTTCAACATCTAAGTGTGGCCGTGCAATTTCCAGGTATCGTATATCAATATCTGAAACATCAATTAATATGGATCACATGGAAACAAGAAATACTACAAAATTATTGATAACACAGGTCTAGGTAAATCCTTTTCTGTCAAATTGATTATGGGTGCCCACCTGACTTCCCTACATTAGACCATGTCTAATTAAGAACTTACAATTGAGGGCAGTATAAGTTGAAATGTTTGTTGTTGTCGTTAAGAACATTCAAAATGTCTATCCAGAATCAACTGTGACTTGACATGTCTCCAGAACCAGTGGCATAATTGGCAAGAGTTTAAGTTTGACACAACAATCATGTCACTTGCAAAGTAATTACCAGTATATCTCTATAACTAAAATTAATTGACAAGCTGGTAAAAATGATAAGCAACCTACTATGTCATGTTAAACTACAGCAACAGTGTAAAATTTGTTATGCTATCAGTGTATATAACTTAAATCTAGTTGACAAACTTGGAGGTACTTGGGAAGTCCTAAATACGAGGGATCCCATAAATGAGGAGTAAAATCTTCTACATGATGACAAGGTGTTGCAAAAACACTTTGACTTGTTTGATTCACAACAAAACATACCAACTTAGAGAAAACATGTTGTCCCTGCATCTGCCTGGTGCATAAGCTAGCAAGTGAATGACATGTAACAACAAAAGTGCTGATGTTATCAGTAAGAAATTTGTAATTACATTAACAACTTATACTAAGGATTCCAAATTTTAATCTAACAGCGCTTAATTAGAACTTTATACTAATGTTTATACGAAATCAGGGATGAGAGTGACAAAAGATAACTACAAAGTACCAGCCCCACCTCATCTTATGAAGTCGGCATAACTTCTATGTGATTGAAATTAATTATATTTTTTAAAATGCTGTCAATTTATTTGAGTAGTTGTTGCATCACTAGTCAGAGCAACCAAAGTCAGATAGAGAGGCGGCAAATTTGAACGCATTGAATGTTTTTAACCCCATCAAAAAGGAAAATATCTTTGTTGGAAGTTACTAATTACAATGAAGAAATCAGTTCCTCATCTTTAGGTGGATAAAAATTTTGCTCTTTCATTCTTTAGAGTTCTATCATCAAGGAAAAAGAGTAAAACAGATACACTAAATTGCCAAAACTTATCCATTTGAAATCCAGGCTTTTATTGCTACAACACATAGTGTGCATACATTAAATATTCAGCTAAATATGACAATCCTGTAGGGGACCAGAAGATACTGAAATACAATTTTAGTATAAAAGAGGGAAAGCCAGCTCAATATATTAGGACTGGCAGTAACTGAGAACTTACAAGGGTAGACCCTATCAAAGGCATCAACATGAGTCATCATACTTGGAATTTTAGTCACCAAAAACAAGAAGAACAAGTAGTAGAAAAAGAAGTAGAGGAGAACAGATATCCTCGTAGCCACGTGCCTAACCAGCAGAATCAAGTTGACCCCATGTATGTTCTTAATTATACTAGCTACTAGTAACATTTTTCTTCAACATCTCTTTCTTTCTACTAATATGATATGATATCTAAAAATTCAGGTCCAATAAGTGTGAAGTTGCAGAGTTAACATGGGAAAATGGGCAAGTAGCCATGCATAGACTTGGAAGCAACCTCTCCAATGAGCAAACAAAACACACATGGGGAAAGGCTGGTGACACACTAGAGTCAATCGTGCATCAAGCCACTTTCCAAAAACAAAATCATAGTTATATAATGGGAAGTGATGGACAAAATCAGGCAAACATCAACAGGGACAAAAATGTATCTTATGGTGCTCAACAAACAAGAGGAGTACTAAAGAGGATGAGATCATCAGATTCTGACCCCCAATTATATATTGGTGGAATATCACTAGAACATTTAAACGCTCGTGCAAATGCTAGGGATAATGATATCACCATGGTAACATGGCCTTGTAACGAGGATTCTGCCTGCCATGGTGGCTCGGTAATTAAACTTCTTACATACTTCATAAATAAAAAAAATAAAATTGGATGGTATAAGTATCTTATAATAATCAGTCATGTCTCTTCGTTAAAAAGTGATCGCTAGCCAGCTAGTACGATGATCAAATGCAAATATCAGTAGCTAGTCACCTAGCTAATGTCCCACTATACATTCTTGTACTATATATAGTACTAGTACTTTGGAATTATATTTTGCAGTGATATGTATACTTATTTCAAATACATATATGTTATCAAACTCTAATGCATATCGGATGACTTGTGACAGGAAAACAAGGAGGAATTAGAACGTGAAACAAAAAGCTCCAACCCATCAAAACGTAGTCGAAGAGCTGCTGTTCATAACCAGTCAGAGAGGGTATGTTGGATTTAATTAATGCACCTTACGACAAGTTGGCTAGCTAGTGTATTTATAGAAAGTGAATGAATAGTATTTACAACTTGGCAATAGCCTTTTATATATGACTATATGAACACACTAGTTACCCATTGTTTTGTTTAATTTTGGTGCAGAGACGCCGTGTTAGAATCAACGAAAAGATGAAAGCTCTGCAGAAGTTGGTGCCAAATGCAAGTAAGGTACGTAGTTGTAACTACCACATATGCAAGTCTAACCAGTAATATTTGATCTAGCTATATACACAGTATAATTTTCTGTCCAACTGATCATAGATATATACATAGGAGGATAATGTAATTTTTTTCATGACATAATTATATGTATGTACAGCAGACAGATAAAGCATCAATGTTGGAGGAAGTGATAAAGTACTTAAAGCAGCTTCAAGCACAAATTCATATGATAAGCTATGCTAAAAACATGGAGCAACAAATGTTGATGATGATGCAACCACATATTCAAATGCCATTACTAGCAAGAATGAGTGGTCTTAGTCTTGGCATGGGCACTGCAGGAATGATTAACAATATGAGTGCTAATTTAGCTCGAGCTCCTTATCAGTCTCCCCTCATTTATCCAACTTCAATTGCCACTCCTAGTTGTCATCCCTTCATGTCTCCAGCATTTGGCATTGCCCCGACCGTTCATACTCAACCGTCACAAGTAGCTAATTATGGTGATGCCGCCAACGCCACAGTCACCAAAGCTGCAGCTACTGCTCCCAATATTGCAACCACTTCATTATACCCTTTTAATGACCCCTATAATGCATTTTTAACCCAAGTAAGTAATTTATACGAAATTTTGGTACGTTCAGATACATGGAGTTCAAATTAGGTGTAATTTTGTTCCTGTATTCAAGTGGATTCGCATGTATCCCTCCGACTTAATTAATTTATTAATTGGCTTTTAATTTCAAATATACAGTCAATGAAGATGGAGTTGAATAATGAAATGGTAGCCCAGTATATGCAGCAGGCCAATCAATCTATGCAGAGCAAGTTCAACCAAGAAAACGTCAATATCCAAGGGCAAAAGGAATGACCAAAATATTATATATATACTCACATTTTTCTTACTAAACACTCGTGCATTATTTGATGCATTTTAAGTACACATAAACTTATTAAGTATTTCATATAATAAATTGCGGTATCGTCTTATTAAGTTTAATTTACTGCGCGTTATCCTAGCATACTGAATTGCTTTTACTTTTTTTTTTCTTTTCTTTCTTGTAGACAAGTTTACTTGAGCAATATGTATATATGTCAAGTTTGTTATTTACATAGTGATCTGAAATTGAAGTAAAAAGCATATTGGAGTATTTTTGGGCTGGTTTGAGAGGTTAATGGTTTCGTTTACATCCTCAATCTTCGAAATTTTTTTTTTATCTCACCTTCTAAACTAAGTTTTAGAAAAATTCATTCCAATTTAGGATTAGTGACGACCATTTACGTACCTAGTAAGACCCAAACTAACCAATGGACCCATAATATGTATAGATACGTAGCAAAATTAACCAAAAAATAATTTAAATTTATAAGCATGTTACGATGGATCTCACATAGATGATTCTTCATCAGTCATCACCACTTAAAAGAAAACAAAAAAAAAGGGACCAATGGATGATCTCAAAATGATTTGGTGTGGGTTCTACACGAAGCCGCACACAACCTTCATATTAATCACTTCCGTTATTTTTATTCGCCAGATTTCACTTTTCGAGAGTCAGGACTTTAATCAATATTTTAATATATATATTTTCATCATATTAATATAAAAAAGATTGTAACTCATAATATTTTTCATATAGTTTTTGAACATCTAAATCATAAATTTAAAATATTGAAGTTAATCTAATTAATTTAACAGAGAGGATAAAATAATTGGTGGGGAATTCTAGAAATGATAAGAGTTGAATATTGCAATAAAGTCTTGTCCCTACAGGCTATATGCATGTATTAAATTACAAGATGCTTAGAGAAATTAAGGGCTTTTAAATCAGGTTGGACCATTTTGTATCTTAATTTGTCATAGGCTGGACCTAATAGAAATGGACATTGGAGTTATATTTGTGTACATTGAAAAGGAAAGACAATTGTTTTCTTTTCCATATAAGCTTTACAATATTCTATATGTCTAATAGCAACTTGACGATAAATCTCTTTCAAAGACATTTCAAGATGCATCATCATATATATCATTGATACACGTTTGTTGGGTTCCTTTAGTCGATATCACTAGTTATAAAAAAGAGAATAAATTTTAGGAATATCAAACATAAAAACTATATTAGCGCTCTATAACTATATTTTTGCTATTTGCGCTTCATAGCCAAATTATGTTTGCTATGGAGCATCTGATTTAATTTGTATAGATTGGGCGTCTGTACTATGAAAATTTGTGTTTGTATATGTATATGTTCTTTATGTTAGGCTAGAGTAGTAAATGAGATTAGGAGAGAGAGGAGAGAGGCGAGCGAGAGAGGACAGAGAGTGGAGAGATGTGAATTGTCTATGTATATCTGTATAGATGTAACTACTATGTATATGTATCAATGATTGTGTTTGTATATCTACATAAAATTTGAATATGTATACAATTGAATCGAGTCAAAACATTTGTATTTATATATCAAATCTCTCTCGCTTTATACAAACACAAACTAACATTGTATTTGTATAAAGCGAAAGAGAAAGGCAAAAGAGAACTGGATAGGGAAAGATTTGTATTTGTATAATTATAAGTGTATAGGATGGAGAGATATGTATTTGTATATACAGTATCTCCCGCCTTATACAAACACAAACATAATTGATACATTTGTGTTTGTAGAGGCGAGGGAGAGAACTGAGAATGGTGAGTGAGATTCAGGGTTGAGAAATTGATTGGCTCAGCGAATGGCAAGAAGTTTGTTGCGAATTGGAATTAAATGAAACAGTAGCTGTAACATTTATTTTGAATTAATAGTTTTCTATAATGCACAATTTTCCCCAAAAAGAATCATTTATCGAGTGATAGAAATTGATTGACATCGTCAATAGCATTTTTCGATAAAATAATTGAAGAGTCACTCAGTAAAAAATAAAAAATATTAATTTTCAATTTTTTTGAAGGAGTTGATGAATATCTACCGTAAGAATTAATTCGATCATATTTTCCTTCAGATTGAATTAAGAGCAACTTACAAAAATGACTATATTTATAGGGTTATTGAAGTTCAATAGCTATAAGTATGTTATTTACAATAAATGACTACATTTTTATATCTTTTTTTCGCTGTATTTCTGTATACATTTTTATTTTTCTATTTATACACTAATACATCTTTAAGTACAATAAACTAAATAATGAATTGACTCTAAATATAACCCACTGTCCTAATTTAATTTACGTCCATACAATGAGCAACTTTCCATTATTAACATTAGAACTAATAATTACTTATTTAAAGACATACCTGATCATATTCTTGTCAGTTTAAATACTCCATTCTCTTGTTGTCTCAAAAGATGTGGTATTGATATGTCATAATAATGACTGAATAAAACTTAGAGAAAACGTTAATTAAAAAATCAATGAAGGTAAAAACTAAAATACATTTAACTTAAAATACATAGGAATACATACCCATATATTTAGGATATACCTTTTGAGTAAATATACAATTATTGAATAAAAGTGATTTTATTTGCATACAACTATTTTTTATTGGATTTAACTTTAAACATGAACATGTTATAACCAATGTGTGTATTTTAGGAGCCACAATAAATCCTATTATAAATTCATCCCGAACAAAGTTATGTTACCGATATTCCTTGATAAAAATGGCTAAAGAAGACGAAACCATGTGAGCAATTACTATTTAGCAATACTAATATACATAAATATAGTTAAATAAGATACAACGAATATGCATACAAAAATATGGTTAAATACTAATATACATAAATATAGTTAAATAAGATACAACGAGTATGCATACAAAAATATAGTTAAATACTAATATACATAATTACAGTTAAATAACATACCATAAATATGCATACAAAATATAATTAAATACTAATATACATAAATATAGTTAAATAAGATACAAAGAATATGCATACAAAAATGAAGCCTATCAACGATTCTTAATTGCCCAGAAAGAAATTCACTTATTCATTAATTAAAATACTTTAAGCCAAATTAATTAGGCATGAAAGAGAAAAAGTTGATGATGGTAAACATTTGAAAAAGATCACGTAAAATGTGCCTGCAATAATTAATTAGGCATTCAATAATAACTTTCCTATTTTGTATTTATTTATATTAAATGTATATAAAAAATTATTTATTTGTATATAATTAACTTTGCTATCCATATATTATGAAAAAAATAAAATATAGCTATTTTTCTTGAATATATAGGTATGTTTGTCATATTGTGTTGTTTTTCCTTGAATTAAAGCTACTATAGAATCACACAAGTAATGATAAAAGGGAAGATTTCTTTCATCACGATTGTATTGCGGTTACACCACAATTTAATTTAATTTTGAAAGTTTTTTTAGTGAAACTTTTGGGCCCATTTTGCTCTTAGCCCGTCGAAAATTTGCCGCATGATACTGTAGTCAAAAGTTTAACCTTAGATGGATTCTAAATTTTAGAAAAGATGATTTCATGTTAATAATTGAGTCTAAAATTAATGTATATATTTAATAAATTTCTTTATTATAAATAAACTATTCGAACAAAAATTATTGACCCAACAGAACCCGTATGCGGATTTCTAGCTCTGCCCTTGTTGATGCACATCTATAATTATTTATTTGTCGAATGCATCACCAACTGAATTAAGAAGATTAATGTTAGTTTTTTTCCCCTATTGTATGAAGTGTAAAATTTGGTGATCAAGAAAATAATGGAGAATAAAACACAAATTTTACTATATATATATATATATAATTACTTCAATGGGATATAAATCTCCATGTCACATAAAATGGAAAAATTGTATAAAATAGTAAACTGTTAATTCAAATTAAATATTATAACCATAGTTTGATTTAATTGTAACCTGTAACAAACAGTTGCCATTCGCCTCTCTCCCCAGATTTCTCGCTCGCCACTCTCCATTTCTCGCTCGATAGTCTCTATCGCCTCTCTCCCCAAATTTCTCGCTCGCCACTCTCCATTTCTTGCTCGGCAGTCTCTCTCTCACCTCTCTCACTTTATACAAACACAAATGTATAAATTACGTTTGTGTTTGTATAAAGCGAGAGAAAATTGTATATGTACATGCCTTTCCGTTCGCCTCTCTCCCCAGAGAATCTCGATCACCCCTCTCCTAGATCTCGCTCGCCACTCTCTCTCGCCTCTCTCACTTTATACAAACACAAATGTATAAATTGCGTTTGTGCTTGTATAAAGCGAGAGAAAATTGTATATACAAATACAAATACGTTTATTTTCGTCCTATACACTTATAATTATACAAATACAGAT
Organism: Solanum stenotomum; assembly: GCF_019186545.1. Lineage (NCBI taxonomy): Eukaryota > Viridiplantae > Streptophyta > Magnoliopsida > Solanales > Solanaceae > Solanum > Solanum stenotomum. The sequence goes on along the minus strand of NC_064289.1, from coordinate 7,646,875 downwards.
TTTCTCCTGCCCAGTTTTCTTTTGTCTTTCTCTCTTTATACAAACACAGATTATACACTTGATTCTTTTGTATATATATACCGAAACAGATTATACAATTGATTTATTTGTATATGTATACTGAAATATACATATTAATAGCCATAGCAAACTTTATGTTTGCTATGGAGCCCGATTATATAAACTATAGCTATAACATACAAATATGATTTTTATGTTTGCTAAACCTAAAATTTACTCTATAATTTATGCTTTTCAAGGGATATATACGTAAAAAAAAATATTTAAGCTATCTATATAGTATAATTTTCTCACTATTAGAGTGATCATATTTGATCTTCCGTAACTAAATTGCTATGGCATGTTAAATTAAACTACACATAATTACGTAATTCTATTTAGAATTTCAATATCTTTTTGGACCTAAAAACAAATTTATAGTATAACATGTATCATAAATAGTGGCCGGCTGATTAGCCGTACGTGATACACTTAATTTGCTTCGCCGGCACCAATTTAATTTGTTCACATTTAACAAGTAATACTTATGTTTTGACTACGATTATTAGTTCATTAATATATTGTAACCTCAATTGCAATACGTAGGGTGATAATGACATGTGCTATATATATTGTGGGTAAGTATTTTTTTTACACATATATATACATGATCTGAGCAAAACCAATTGATTCGGTAAACTATAAAGGCAGAATTCGCCTGCATTGAATCACTTTAAAATATGTAACCTTTCCTATTTGTAGTTGTACAACAGCTAATCTTAAGATTAGTGACATAATTTTCATTTCCATTAAATGTTACATCCAATTCTTAATGATTTAAAATTTTAAAGGGTCGCCTAATGAATTGGCCTCATACTAGGAAACTCCACCTCCACTGCATTGGTTTAAACAGCTTTACAATAGCTTGCAAATTTTGCCTTGAAATGCAATTTTTTATGGAGTAAAAAAAATAAATATACTCCATCCGTTTCAATTTGTTTGTCCTAATTTTTTTAGTTCGTTTAAAAAATAATGTCTCTTCCTTTTTTGTTTAAGACACAAGATACAAAATATTTTTTACTTTCTTAAAATCCGTGTCAAGTCAAAACCAGACAAATAAATTAACATGGAGGCAGTAGTATATATTAGAGTAGCACTAGCATTACTACTAGAGTCCAGGTATCTTCATTTGCTGCATTGTAAAAATCGGCAAGTATGCATTGTAAACAGTAAAAACCAAAGGTTCCAATTGATGCAGAAACATTGTAAAATACAATATGATATAATACTGTTATATGTTTCATATATGGCAAACACACTAAGCTCCCGATATGTGCAGGGTCTCTATTGTACGCAGTCTTACCCTACATTTCTGCAAAAGGCTATGACGACGTAGCATTATGTTTATATTACTGTATATGTCAACAAACAAAACAACAAATAGGATCTGACAAAGGGGAAATATTCTATCAGAATATCATAATTTTCATGACCTGATATTCTTTCCTTTTTATTTCACAAGGCAGAGTATTTTTCATGCCAAGGCTTATGGCTTCTTGGTGTTGTATCCTCATTTTTTACTTCCTGTTTCCTCTGATTTTCCCTAAGATCATAACAAATTTTACTTCTGCTATACCAACTCAGTTAACTAACATCCACCCTTTTCCATGTTCCGATCACATCAAGACGTGCAATGCTTTCCTCTATCAGCACAATAGTCTCTCAAAACAGAATATCACCTTTTTTTACTCTGTCAATGCATCAGCAATCGAGCCGATTAGCTATGATGACAGACAAGACTACTTAGTAAATGTACCTTGTACTTGCAAAGATGTTAATGGAACTGTTGGATATTTCTATGACACGATTTACAATCTGCAGTCAAGGGATACATTTGCAAATGTTTCTAATGACATTTATAGTGGACAGGCTTGGGAAGTTGGTGGAGAAGATAAAAGTTACAAGGCTGGGGAAAATGTAACTATGCATCTATTGTGTGGATGTGTGGAAGATGAACAAAAGACTGTGGTGACGTATACTGTTCAGCAGCACGATACTTTATCAAGTATCGGAGATTCACTTTCTTCTCAAGTCAGTGATATTGAGAACTTGAATCCTTATTTGAAATGGCCACAGTTTGTAGATGTTGGATGGCTATTATATGTGCCCATGTACAAAAATGGAGTTCCTCTACCAAGTACCGGTAAGTTATATCTTGTATTGAGATTTGTCTCTTTTTTATCTCATCAACTATGTATTACTATGTTGACTAAACAATTAGATCATCATATTGATTTCTCAGATTGTCACTCAACTAATAGTTATCATCTCAGAAAGTCACCTTTCTTCTTGATTCCAATTTCCTTCAACATCGAGAAAGTGATTTTATGAGAGAATAGTTATTAGCTGAGTGACAATCTGAGAAATCAAATCATGAAAGCAGATAGCTTGCTTATAAGCGTCTTGAGACTGTTGGCGAATTAGATCATCTCCTATTAGCAAATTTCTGTTTTTTTCATCAGTTAAATAGTCAGTATCTCATCCTTGGTTAGCAAAGTTCCATAAAATGTTAAGGAAATCACTCAGGAAGTTATTAGATGGTATATACATTAAACAGTGCTATTTGATTATTAGAAATTGACTTTTCGTTGCTTCATTTTACCCATCATTCAACAGGAAAGAATCACAAAGCACACAAATGGATGGTATTAGTTGGAATACTATCAGCTGTGACAGTACTTTCAATCTGCACTGTGATAGTATTTATTCTAAGGAGAAATAGATTGCAGAGACGCGTCAAGGAGGATGCTGCAGCTGTTTCCAAAAGCTTTAGTACAAAAAAAAACATGTCACTTCAGAAGCAGTACATGTATAAAGATCATACTGAAGGTTTACTGTTTGCCATTTATTTATGCAAAACAGGAAAAGATTGCATGACAGAAAATTAATACAATCAATTTATTCAACTCTGCAGAAATGCCAGTTTTCGAATCAGAAAGGCCAGTAATATACAGTCTTGAGGAAATAGCAGAAGCTACAAGCGATTGTGATGAGTCTAGGATTATCGGGGCAGGTGGATATGGGAGTGTGTATTATGGGACGATTGGAAAGCAGGTATCTAGCACTTCCTTTTGTTTCATTTTTTCTCAAGCCAACTCAGATTCTTCTGTGCCTCGCAATTAAAAGGCGATTATCAAACTGATTCTAGGAAGTTGCAATAAAAAAGATGAGGTCCAACAAGTCCAAGGAGTTTATGGCAGAGCTCAAAGTCTTATGCAAGATCCATCACATAAATGTGGTAAGTAATCAGATTTAATAACTGAAAGCTGCAATTTACTTTGATGATGCTCCAGTATTTATGAAGAGTTCATCGTGTAGGTGGAGCTGTTGGGATATGCCAGCGGCGATGATCACCTCTACTTGGTCTATGAGTATGTTCCAAATGGCTCTCTCAATGAACATCTTCATCAACCACTGCTAAAAGGTATTCAATAACATGTAAATTCAACCTTAAGCTCATATTGATACAAAATTTAAGCGATAACAGTCCACTAGTTAAAAGAAATCATAAACTGTATAACTCTGTTTAGGAATGCTGAGAAGCTTCAACCAATATGGAGAAAGGATAAAAAGAACTAAGATTTCAAAAGGCAAAAAAGAAGAATTAAGCAGAATCATTAGTTAGCTCACATCCACTTGTTCTGAACCAGGTCATAAGCCTCTAAGTTGGACTACAAGAACACAGATTGCTGTAGATACTGCAAGGGGTATCGAGTATATCCATGACCATACAAAATCTCGGTATGTTCACCGTGATATTAAAACGAGTAACATTCTACTGGATGAAGCCATGAGAGCTAAGGTGCCTTCTTGACTCCTTCAAGTACATAGATAGATGAACTAAAACTTTAGTGAAGAATTTGTAGTTTTCATTTATCATACATCCAAGAAAGTGCTCTTTTATAGGTTGCAGATTTTGGCCTGGCAAAACTAGTTGGTCGAACCAATGAAGATGAATTCTTGGCGACCCGCCTAGTTGGAACACCAGGATATCTCCCCCCTGAGTAAGCATCTGCATTTAGTCATTCTTGCTAGTCCTTTTTCTTGTCTTTTTACAATGGAATGCTATATTGTCTTGCAACATCAGAACCATATGATTAGAAGAATTTATAAGATTTGCTTCTGATGTCTCATATGTTACAGATCTGTGAAAGAACTGCAGATAACTACCAAAACAGATGTTTTTGCATTTGGAGTAGTTCTTGCAGAACTAATTACTGGCAAACGTGCACTCATTCGTGAAAATGGAGATCCAAACAAGATGAAATCACTTATCTCTATTGTAAGTCAACTATTTAGCAGAGATATATTAAGGAATGAAACACAACCACATGAATGACCATCCGAAAGAAATGACTCTATTTTAGAACATGACTTGAAATACTAAAAAATGCTTATACGAAAGAAGAACCTAAAATGAAGAATAAGTGAGATGTATGCATTTCTTAGAGCATGGATGTCAGGAGATCACTTTCTTGCTTGTTACAGCTTAAATTTATATACATTATATGTAGTCTTCCATTAACCAAAAAAGGTGTCAACTGAATGGTCAGATTCACGAAATTTTCCAAGACGAGGATCCGGACTCAGCATTAGAATCTTCTATAGATGGAAATCTCAAGGGATGCTACCCCATGGAAGATATATACAAGGTTGGAAATCTAAAAAATCTTGATGTCCAAGTCTCTAATTCTTCTACTTCTATTTTGATGGCCAGTAGACTATGCATCTAGAGCTGATATTTTCTCATTACACTACAGATGGCCGAAATTGCAGAGTGGTGTCTAAGTGAAAATGCAATTAACAGACCAGAAATGCGGGAGGTGGTTGTTTCATTATCTCAAATCAGGATCTCCTCCACAGAGTGGGAGGCATCATTAGGAGGCGATAGCTTGGTTTTTAGTGGAGTCTTTAATGGGAGATGAAATGCATTTCAAGAAGTGACTTAATTTTAAAATAGAGTGAAAATCTTACTACTTCCAGTAGTCAATGTTCTACTAATTGATGGACTTATTTTCTTTTCCAGTCTTGTAAAGCTAAAGAATGTTTTGGTAAACATGAATATAAATACAACATTTTGATTTCTACTTGGCTTCAGAGTAATCCTCCGAAATTAAAGTTGTTTATTGACCAAATATGTACAGGCATAAAAAATTAGGATAACTGTGTCATCCTCAACAGAGAATTTTAAAGTCTGGACTATTCTGTTATGCAGAATAAAACCAATACTTGATGTTAAGACTTAATATGCTAACAAGTGCCTCAGCTACTGAAAGCTTACATGGGTGAGTTACTCATCGAAGAATGTCTTAAGCTCAACCAAATTTCTCTGATTAGACTGTTCTAAGCACTCATTAACTCGATTAGAAATCAAATTTGAGTGATCAATCCCTACAACTACCTAAAGTAATAGTCACAAGGACAGTAACAAAGTATTATCATACAGAATATTGCTTGGAATCCACCTGGCGGACAGATTCCTTCTGTAAAGAGAAATGTAAGTTATGATCTTCCAATTACTGGAGAGGATTTTTGATCCTGAAGGGAGATTATAGTTTCAAAAGCACCCACCAGAGCCTTGACCTTGCTTCTCCTAGTCTTGGCAAGCTTGCTTGCCGTAACTTCAATCACGTTGTTGAACAAACTTGGAGTTTCTTTTGAATCCTCTATACCATTGGATCGAAGATTTACTGTCACAACTTCGTCTTTCGCAGCATATGAATGGCCATCAGCAGTGAATTTTCTCAAGCCTTTTCCTATTAGATTACCATTTTCATTTTCGCCCTTATCTTTTATGGTGACTTGCCTCAACTTTTGTTTCCGCGGACTGTCATTCTCAGATTGGATATCAATTGTCTTCCCTTTTTTGAACTTGAGCAGTTTAGGATTGCAATCTTCATTTTCTAAGCCAACTTGTCCAGCTTTCCGAGGTTTTGTGCCTTGCTTCTGAGTTGTAGTTCCATTTTGACTGGTGCTAGAGCTTGTTTCATCACAGTGAGCAGACTCATTTGCTGAGTTTGATGATGGTGACATCAATGAACATGAGGAAACGGACGACTGGGTAGTGGTGTCAATATTTCTTGAGTTACTACCACCTGAAGATGGTGAAAATGATGGGGAACAAAGGGATGATGAAGCTGTCTTTCCTCGTTTTGGACCATCTCTATGCAAAGAGGATTCTTTGGCCTTACTATTTTCCTGGGAAATACCTGTAGTGTTGCTTTTAGTCTTTGATTCTCTATGATGCGACGTCTTCTTTGTCACATTTTCATGACTGATTTTCCCAGTCTTGCTTGGTGCAAGACTAGTCCTACTGTTAAGTTGAGAAGCCTTTCTGGGAGAGTTATTACTGGATGTTGTGCTCGATACTTTTTTCACAGAAGATTTTGGAGACAATGAAACAGTTGAGGTAACAACACTCTTTTTCTTACTTAGCTCTGAGGACCCACCGTCGTTCTCCATTTTACAGCTGTGGTTTTGTCTACTGCTAGATCCATTCGATAGAGACTCTTGAACTTTCGAAGAACTCCCAGGTATAAAGTTGTCACTGTATCTTCTTTGATGCCTTCTTGATGCATTTTCTTCCAAAGGCTTAAGCTTGGAGTCACTTTGTTGATTTACAGAAGGTGCTACTCTTTTGGTGGACGATTGTATTTCCTGTCCATTGACTTGGCAAGTTGTCTGGCTCTTGATCTCTGAAGGTAGTTTAGTTGAGCCTGGTACTTTCTTCCTTTCTGGGATTTTCCCTAATGTTGCTCTTGAGGGCCGAGGAATCTTTGCCTTTGTTGGAGAATCATGTTCATAACCATGTTTGCACATATCATGGCATGAACTTCTTGGAACGTCAAGATAACGTGACAAGACCTTGTATCCTCCCATTTCAAAGCCTACACTTCCAGTTGAATTCCTTCTTACACGATTTACTATAGGCTCGATTTTCTCCAGGTTTTCAGGTATTCCATCAGCCATTGTAAGAGAAGGAAATGAAATAGCAAATCAACACCCCTGCAGATATGTTCAGCATGATATAGAGGGGTTTAGAGTAAGCAACTAAAAATCTTTGTGAATATTTTCTGTTACTTCCCAAACTGCTAAACAAGAGTACTCACCGGGACCTGAAAGCAAGAAGTACCAGAGTGCTTTTTGAACCGTCAACTTCACACGTTTGGCGTCCTAAATAGATAGAAACAAGGACATGTTAACTGGTGAAGATCAGGTGGGGATGCTTTTTCATCCATGGCTTGTGTGACTAAAATCAACATTCTGTCATAAAATGCAGATAACAACAAAAGGAGAATTACATACATTTAGTTCCCTCTATATTCATAACCTACAGCTGCTAACATGAACTAGAGCAGCTAGAAAGCTAAAAAGCGATATGCTATCACTTATTTCATAACAGTTGGAGGAAAAAAACAGGATAAAACGACAACAAGAAAATGTTCTTTTCAGAAGCTTTCGGTTACTGCTTTCATCTGTCCATTCCACCAACTTGAACTCTTATCATCTAATTAATCCTAATAGATTAGTACAAATTCTTATCTCCCAATCAACAATAAACTGAAAAATGCTAATGCTCAAATTTGGCTATATCACTAACATCATAGAGGCTGAGAACATAAACTCTAGCACAGATGTTTTGGTCATATTAAATTAATGAACATCTCCATTTCTTGACACCAAATATATAACCTTGCTTGTTCAGGCGAGATTTCCAGACCTCACTTTGTGAAATTACATTGTTTTGTTCAGGTGAGATTACACCATATATTTGATATTCCCTATTATCAGCAGCATTATTATATTAGAAAATTTAATCAACATCTCCATTTTCAATGTGCTAGATGAACAATCTTATATTCCATGAATTTGGATCTCCTAATTGAGGTACTCTTTTTCAACAAACTTCTAAAATCAGATTATGTTAAAAGAAAGAATGAATTTGGCTATAAACAAATCATACCATTGAGGCTTTCAGAAAAGAAACAAGAAGTACTACTACCAACAATAGAAACAAGAAGCTTTGATCATCAAGAAGAAAACTCAATTCTAAAAATAAGAATCAAGAAACTTTTAACTACCACATAAAGAAAAAAAATGTTAAGAAGAAAAAATGTTTTGTTGAAATTATACCTTTTACTTTGATGCAAGGAAGAGGGACCCCAAACAATTGGTTAAAATTTGTTTTGTGGGAAAGAAGGGAATAAGAAAGAAGCTTTGATCTTATTGGTAGAAATGACAAATTTATGTGAGAACAAGCGTAATTGTAGCAAAGATAAATCTTCACAAAAAAATTACAATAAGCATAGAAAGTAAAAATAAAAAATTGTCTTAATTAATTCGTGCGTAAGGTAAAGTTATAGTAATTGTATATTTAGTTCATATAAAAACCGTTTTGAGTTTTGCATTCAATATCATAGTTGGTTTGATGATCAGAACATTTGAAACTGAACCAAGAGATTAACAAATATGTATATATCTGGAAATATATTTATTTGTACCCCATGTTTCAATCGAAATAAATTAATCTAAAGAGAGATATGAACTAAAAAGAGAATACATATCATTTAATTTGATTTAAGAAAGTTCTTAGGATTCACTCAAAAGACTAGACTAGAATGCCTGAAACCATAAACTAATAAATTATTCTTTATGGCCATCAATTGACCATAAACTCATTAGATTGTGTATATTATTTGAATTTAATGTCATAAATTCTAGCCATTTTAGTAAATACTTATTGTTTCCTTATGCAAACTTTCAACGTGAATATAAATACAAAAAAAAAATAAAAATGGTTTCAAGAAGAACTAGGGGTTTGTTGTGAAACTCAGAAAAAGAAAAAGTTGTTCATTCCAAACTAATGTTAAGTAAGTTACCAACTATGAACAAAAGGGTGGTTGTCTCTACCATTGGTAACTTGAATATGAACACTTCCATTGGAGTAATTGAAGTATTCTATATGCATTCTTGGCTAAATATATGTACATAATATCTCCAACAGTACTAAAAAAAAGGGGAAGAAAAGCCTAGCAGTCAACTTCCTGTACTATAAATACATTAGTCCAGAAATATACTCTCCATTAAATTACTCAGCAGCTAAGAAAAGAGGAGACACATAAGACTTAGCTCTCCGAGTCCTTTGCCGCTTTTTTGTCACCCCCCAGCCTTTCAAAAATCTGTCTGTGATCCCATGTTTGTTATCCAAAGTATGCTGCAGTAGGAGTGAGCACATTGTTCTCTCTCCATCATTGGACCGTCTCCTACCTCTGGAACTCGTCCTACTCGGAGTTTTTTTCCATGGACTGGGTTTTGAAGCAACATTTGTTTCATTTACTTGATGCAAAAGGGATTCCACTGCAGGTAAGACATCTGCTTGAAGGTCCTTCTGATCCTTTGTCCTCCTTGCTTGACCCCTCCTTGGCTGATTACACACAATGCCTTTTTCCTTCTTTTTTGCAACCTTCAAGTAACTAAGACTATTATCCATGTGCCCCTTTCTCAGATTAAGCTTCATCCGACTTGAAGCAGTCCTTTCTGAAAGAAGTACATCGCGCCCGAAATGGACTTCCATGGATTGTTCAACTTCATTCTCTTGACTACTTGCCAAAGAAGTAGCAACTTCAGCAAGCCCGCGTAGACAGTTGCTGGAAGTTTCAGACGGTTCAGCAATGGCATTCTTTGAGTACCTGTGGACCACAGATGATGAAATAAAAACAAGTATATCAGCTGCAACCGTGTCAGACTCGATTGGATCATCATGGCCTCTTCTTGGCAAATGGATTGATGTTCTGATATTAATGTCCTGAGAATCTCCTCTAGGTGGAGAGCACTCCTTATTTTCTGGGCTAACAGGACCTTTTAGATCTCTTTCTGCAGTAGACTTTGTTGCTTCACTTGGACCTTTTAGATCTTCTTTGATGCAAGAGTTTAAGTCGATGCAAATATTAGCTGTTGAAAGCTTGCTATCAATTCTAGAACCTACAAGGTGATTATCCCTGGTGCATTTTCTATATTCAGCTGTTGAATTAGGAACCATGTTACTGTCAGGAACCTCAGAATTTTTATGTATCTCTACATTTCTGCCTTCAGGGAAATTAAGATGGGAAATGTCGAAGGATGGTGCAGACTGGCAGTCAGACAAACGGGTAGAAGGTGTCAAATTCAAGTCCATGCCGTTCCCAGAACTAGTGTAGTCTGAAAACTTGTGGTCTTTTACAGAAGCAATGTGTTCACCTGTACTATCACTTGCATCATGCTGCATAAAGCAAGAAGTCAAACTTCCAGAAGTTGGAGTGGACGCAGGACCTAGGTCCATATTTAACTTCTTTACAGTGAGACTAGAATTCCTAATAGAGGACTCAGTACTCTTGCTGAATGATGCATCAGTATTAAAGCATGAAAGTGCTGCAACAGGAATCTGCTTAAATTCTCTCCAAGAGGAAATCACCAGTGATTTATCAGTTGTGGTTTCAGCATGAATCTTGTCTACATTTTCTAAGGGCAACGATGCTGGTTGATTACATGGAAGAAGTGCTCTCCCAACAGAAGAAACTTCATCAAACGACTTCAAGTTGCTTTCATCTCTCCCTGAAAGTGCATATAATAAAAATTGTGAAACTTCATTCTATAAATAGCTTTTAGATAGAAAGGCTGTAATCCTATGGAGAAGCCAGTCATTAGGAAATAACTGATGCAACATAAGAAATAAAATCAGGTATTGTGCAAGAACAATAAAAGGAAAAGAGCATGATGGCATCTTCAGAATTATGATCAGAATCTTTTCTCAAGGGAAATTCAGGATACCTTCTTTATTCAGAGTTGAGCATTCTGCACGTGCCATACCGGATAAATCCAGATCTCTGTCCCTAATTTCCTCGTGAATGTTATTCGATTCAAATGCCGAATTTGGACAATCTGACTCAAAAGGCTGTACAGGTTCATTCAGGTCAAACAAAAGAAAGGTACCCCTACAACTTGAGGGAGAACTGGAAGAGTTTCCAGAGGCAACAAGGTTGACTTTCGAAGAACATTGAGGTTGAAGTTCTGAGATCAAAATATTTGTCTTTTTAGCCGCAGGATTTTCTTCCTCAAATTGCTCCCTGTATTCATTATTAATGCCTTTTTCTGCCGGAAGTTCAAGGTCCAACATTCTCTTCCTTGACGTGTCGTCCTTAAATGATGATGGCTTGCATTCGTTTAAAATGTTTTGACCTGAAAGACAGTCACCTCCAGGTTGCACAGTCTTACCAGCACCAGAACTAAAGGGATCTTGAAACATTTCTTTACTTGGTGCATATGGTTCAATGCTCGTGAGATTTACTGAGTGCCTAAAGGTTTTCTCAGAAATGTCAGACCTAAACAGAGACACAAAAGTATTTGCCTTTGATGCTTGCAAGTGTATATGATCTTCTACTAGTTCTCTCTTTTTCATCTCATCCATTAATTCTCTTTGTCTTCCATATAAGCGATGCAGCTCATTGACCTGAAAGAAAACACAATTCAACTTCTGCTCCATCATGATCAATTAAGTGAATCACCAAGTGATGAAGCACTCCCAAGGTCACCATTGCTCAAGACCAAAACTGATCAAATACGCTACATTCTTCAAAAGAAAGGATGAAATGAAATGGAGAAAGAAAAAGAAAACAAAATGCTCAAGAGAGAATATATAGGTAGAAGAAGCGCCAAATCTAGTAGCATTTATGAAAGGTTTACTGTAATCCACAACAAAGAGCAAGTTATAAATTAATAAATCAGGATAGTTAATTCCAGAAACATGAAAGGATATATAAGTGCAATTCATTTACATGAAACAAACTGAAGACTTGGTTGAATATTTCGTCAAGATGGCAATAATCTGTTTCAAAGGCTAGCCAAAGGTAAGACCATGTATATACCTGATATCTAAATGTTGCATCGTGTTTGAGTATTGTCTGTCTCAATATTTTTTTCTGATAAACTACATCCTGGCTCTCGTCTACCATAAACGGAGGAAATGCAAGATGTAAGGCTCTACTACTGTTGCAGGCGATATCACTGTGGGGTATTGACTGTGAATTACCCGTAAGGCTGACAACATTATCTCTTGGGTAGTAGTATCCTGGACGATAATTAGTGCACTGCATTTTCACCTCCTCCCTGGGACAGAACATGACAAAGAGTTAGAATGTGCTGCTCTTTGACCCCTGCCTATGACCCAATATAACATATAATGTAAACATGCATATAAAACTGGATTATTCCTCAATATCTTACAGTAAAATTTCCATCATCAGGCAATGCCCTTACTTTTTCAAGGAACGGGAAGACTAAAAGAAGATACTGTGATATTGTCTGCGTTAGGTTAACTGCGCACAATTTTCCTCAAAAGGCCTCACACAAGGAACGGGAAGACTTTGTACTGCCAACAGCTACTAATTAACCGAATTCGTTAGCATTTTCAAAATTTTGTTTGTTTCGTAAAACTATCTCATTAACTCCTTTGCCGCAATGCGAACGACTCTGAATTAGGTAGATTAGTCATATAAAACTGGATTATCCCTCAACTTCAATATCTTACAGTAAAATTTCCATCAGGCAATGCCCTTACTTTTTCAAGGAACGGGAAGACTAAAAGAAGATAATGTGATATTGTCCGCTTTAGGTTAACTGCGCACGATTTTTCTCAAAAGGCCTCACACAAGGAACAAGAAGACTTTGTACTGCCAACAGCTAATAATTAACCGAATTCGTTAGCATTTTCAAAATTTTGTTTGTTTCGTAAAACTATCTGATTAACTCCTTTGTCGTGATGCGAACAACTATGAATTAGGTAGATTAGCCATATAAAGCAGGATTATTCCTCAACTTCAATATCTTACAGTAAAATTTCCATCAGGCCATCCCCAACTTTTTCAAGGAACGGGAAGACTAAAAGAAGATACTGTGATATTGTCCGCATTAGGTTAACCGCGCACGATTTTTCTCAAAAGGCCTCACACAAGGAACAGGAAGACTAATCTACCTAATTCAGAGTCATTCGCATCACGACAAAGGAGTTAATGAGATAGTTCTACGAAACAAACAAAATTTTAAAAATGCTAACAAATTTGGTTAATTATTAGCTGTTGACAGTACAAAGTCACACATCCACTCATCCAACAACCAATAAGAGGAAGAAGAACTTCTTTGGAGTCACAGTCAACACAAGGTGAACCAATCTGACTTTTGAGTTAGATTTCAAAAACTCAGAAACAAACATACGTCACCAGTCATACAGATAAATAGATGGAACAGGCAGATTGTTCGCTTTAGGTTAACTGCGCACGATTTTTTTCTAAAGGCCTTGCACAAGGAACCGGAAGACTAATCTACCTAATTCAGAGTATTCGCATCACGACAAAGGAGCTAATGAGATAGTTCTACGAAACAAACAAAATTTTGAAAATGCTAATTCGGTTAATTATTAGCCGTTGGCAATACAAAGTCACACATCCACTCATCCAACAACCAATTAGAGGAAGAAGAACTTCTTTGGGGTCACAGTCAACACAAGGTGAACCAATCTGACTTTTGAGTTAGATTTCAAAAACTCAGAAACAAACATACATCACCAGTCATACAGATAAAGAAATGGCAAATCAAAGCACTTAAAACAAAAGATTCTGAACAAAACCACTAAAGGTAAAAATATCACAATGCACAGATCCAACAGAAAGAATCAACAGTCAAACACAAAGAGCACAGATAAAAAACACCCAAACATCAACATCCCAACACAGCAAAAATACACAAACAAAGATGCAATTAACAGCTTGAGAAAGAAAACAAACACAACAAGAGAAATCCACCAAGATTATCATCAAAGGTCAGAATTTCAAGAAATTACCAAAGACCCAAGTTTTAAAATGCAACCGCTTGGGGAAAAAAACAAATCCCAGCAAGAGAAATCCACCAGATTATCATCAAAGGTCAGAATTTCAAGAAATTAGCAAAGACCCAAGTTTTTAAAATGCAACCGCTTAGGAAAAAAACAAACCCCAGCAAGAGAAATCCACCAAGATTATCATCAAAGTGCAGACTTTCAAGAAACTACCAAACACCCAAGTCTTGAAAATGCAACAGGTTGGGAAAAAAACAAACCCCAGCAAAATATATCTCTTATTCAAGATTACCTCTAGCTCTAGCTCCCTGCTAGCACGAAAAGAATCCAAGAAAACCCATCAGAGTAGAAGAAACTCAGAGAGAAAGTGAAACTTTACAGAAAATGGTGTGGAGAAAAAGATGCTTGTTAGATGGTACAATGTCATAGGGAAAATGCGGAAAGAATGGAGCTTTCCGGATCTGCTGGGGCCACTATGTATGTACAAAGGAAGATGGAAAGAGAGAGAGAAGAATAATTAGTACTCTAGTAACTGACATGGGAAGAGAGAGGCATAGAATTTGTCAAGACATTGGATCTATCTTCCCCAATTATATCTATTCTTGGATTTTTCTTGGTGATCAACTGTATGAAAAAATGGATCAACTTTTTAGATTCTCACCCCTATCCTTGTCCTCTTTCCATTCATAAATCATAAATACTGTTTAATTTTTAAAAAAATATTAAAAACACCTCTAAATTTGACGTAAATTATTAATTTCATCTTTAAATTATTAATTACCATAAAAACATTATTTTACTTAACTAATTAAAATAGATATATCCCCAATATACAACACGACACAACAAATGGTCTCAAATTCTTATAAAAGTATGGACTCTTAATAAAAATTCCAAAAAAGTGTTGAAGACACCCATAAACTTTGGCGAGAATTTAGGGGTGTATTTCACTAATGTTGTAAGATCGGAGGTGTATTTAAGTTCAGTTAGTCAAGTAATAAGTGTTTATAAGGCTGTCAAATGTTCGAAGACGAAACTAATAATTTGGGTCAAGTTTAAAGTTGTTTTCGATACTTTATCACAAATTTTTAAGTTGATTGATATTGATTTGAAAAATATTTTAGTAAATAATAATAAGATATTATTTTTAAAATATAATAAACTTAATGTATGAAGCAATAGATATTTATTTCTTATCTGGGTTGTCATAATGATTGGTTGATTTTCTTGTTAAATTAGTTTCCCCTTAAAACATAATTTTTTATTCAAGATTCGAATAATTAATCATCGACAAGAAAGTGGTTGTAAATGGAAGGATTTAATGTTGGTTTATCTCAAAATTTTAAATGACTAAAATAGTACAATTATACTATTACATGTTCAAAATTCAGAAAGAGAGAGAGAAACGTCAAATTGTATGCAACCATATAAATGAACTACCTTATAAATCCCCAATATGGATAATCAATTTAGCTTAATTACGTTATGATAATTTATTCATGTACATTATCATGAGAAATTAGGAAAGAAAAAATAATTAAGGGAACGTTGGTGGTGGTGTTAACGGTAAAGTGCAAGGCATAACGCGTTAGGATTGACATGATATGGAAGTAGTTTTCACTTTACATCAAATAAAATATTTATTCGTTTCAATTTGTTTATCTTATTTTGATTTGTACACGTAGTTTAAGAAAATAAAGAACTTTTGAATTTTGTAATCTTAAATTAGATATGTCAAATGTATCAAAATTATCTTTAATCTTGAGATTTAAAACGTGTTATGTGAAAAATTAGAATTAAATAATTATCAAAAAGGAAAAAAGACATTCTTTTTTAAAATGGATTAAAAAAAAATAGGACAACCAAATTAAAACTGGAGCGAATAATAAAATAGGAAGTATATTATTGAAATATAATGTGATTGTTCACCCATGTGGATGAGTTAGTTATCCACGTGGTTAGTTAGTTACTAATGTTGTGACTGATTTGTCAGTTGTTGTTTGTTAGGATACGGTTAACTGACAGTTTAGTGGATAAGATATTTTGTATCAATTATATGCCTCCGTAAATAGAGGAGATGATGTACAGACAAAGTAACGGTTGACGATATTTTCAATACACAAATTTTATTTTCTATTTCGTTCTTCTATGATTTTCTGTGTTTCAAACTCTCCATTAATAAAGGTTTTAGCTTCATAACTCACTGTCTAACATGGTATCAGAGCCAGCGACATTGAATGTGCTAGCATTTTGTTTAATTTTTTGATTCGCACTTTAAATTGTTGAGATTCCATACATGAAAACAACGAAGATCGATTATAGTCATCCTTGTTTCAGAGGTCCCTCTGATACTTCAATTTTTGTGATTATCAAACTTGCTGAATCTGATAAATTTTGCAATATGGAGCAGATCTATGAGGATTGCACTTCTGGGAAAAAGGAATTTTAAATTCGTGATAGGTGCATGTTCGAAGGAATTGTACAAAGAACAATATTATGAGAAGTGAGAGACATGCAATACCATTATTCTCTCATGACTGATGAACATAATTGCTGAGGAACTTTTCTGATAGATCGTTTATGCTATAAGTGCTCACAAGGTATGGGAAGACTTGAAGGAACAATTTGGCAAGGTCGATCGAATTAGGATTTATCAATTACATAAAGAGATTATGACTCTCTCTCTCTCTCTCTCTCAAGGTACTGATTATGTCTCAGTTTATGTTATGCAAAAAAACTCTAGAATGAGTATTGTAACACCTCAAATTCGAGAAAATATAAAAAATGCAGTTTTCTAAGATCTGGTGTCAGAACCAACGGAAGCCACCGATGGACCATAGGTAGAACCACAGACCGTAGGTAGGGTTCTGTGGTTCAGTCCTAGACTTAGGGGATTTCAGGATCCATAGATGAGACATACGGTTGTGGGCCACGGCTCGTCGATGGACCCACAGACCGTATGTGGGGTCCGTTGTTGGGGTCCAAATTTTGAGTGTCTCTGATCCCACCCACGGTCGATCAGTACGGTCCGTGGTTGGACCTACGGACCGTAGGTGAGGGTCAGCAGTTATTCAGAGGAAATTAATTGCTAGGTCAATTTCAAACGGTCATATCTTTTAGCACAGAAAGAATTAGGTGGACCATGACCTATCAAATTAAAGATAATTGAATCATCTTTCCAACGCCAATGAGTTTGCTAAAATCCAAGCTTGGAGTAAAAAGTTATGCTCATTTTAGTGAAGCCCTATCAGACAGAACATGAACGACGACCCCAAACGATGGCTGGTAGTCCAAATGACGAACCGTTGTTTCCTCCGTGGATGGGCTTCGTCAGCATTTAGGTCAGGGTCATTTTAGAGTTTTCCTTATGCATTTGGGCACTTAAACTACGTCGTTTGATGACTAAACTACGTCGTTTTATTCAGAATAAGTCTAATAACCTAGCAGACATACCCAGAACCCTTATTCTTCAAAAATCATCCAAATTAGAACAAAAAGAGGAGAAAGAGGCGCCAGTTTCTTTCAAGAACAAGCAGCAGTGTTCTTCAAGGTTCATCCCCGAAATCTAAAGAATTTCTCGATGAATTTTGTCACCAGGTATGTGGGATTTTACTAGTGGGTTTCTTTCACCCATTAGGTCCCTAAAATCCAGTTAGTTCTTCAGATTCTCATAAACTGTTCAGACCTAAGGTTTCTAGATTTTCAAGATTTATTATTATGTTCTCTTGATCTAAATAACTTGTTTCTTAACAATTTAATATAATTCCATGCATAGAACTCAGAACCCTAGTTGTGTAGATTCTCTTAGTTCATGAATTACACTTTTTAGGTCAGTTAAACAGATAATCATTCTTCAGATTTTGAATGTCATTTTATTAGCATATAAACGTTGCATTCTCAGTTAGCATGTCAGTTTTGAGCTATTCAGTATTTCAGTTACATTTCGGTCATATACATATTCAGATGGAAGTAGATTTAGCACCGAGTTGGACTAGGGTTCAGCGTACCCTCATAGTCCTAGAAATACGTGCCTCCATAGGATTATAAGTCTCATCTGTTGGGCATCATCTTTAGTTATCACGCCACATTCATGCTTTTATACCCTTAGCAAGGTATATTGGATCCTCTTGATGGGGCGTATACATCGAACAATCATGCCTTTATACCCCTGGCAAGGTCTATTGGGTCCTCTCGATGGGGTGTATACATCGGACTTCATATTTAGCTCACGTGATTTATGTCGGTTAATAGTAGATCCCACAGTCAGACTTTTAGTGCATTGACCAGGTTTTCAGCATTTATATCAGTTTATAGTTCAACATATTATCTTCATAATTAGCACTTAGTCATTGCATTTAGCTCTGCTTTTCAGTTATATTTCAGTATTTATATTATGTTCAGATTATTGCATGCATTGCTTAGTAATGCTTTGTTCAGCTTAATAAATACATTTTGCATGCTCAGTACATTCCAAGTACTGACGCATACTCTGCGCTACATATATAGGTTTAGATACTTAGCATCCACATCACACTTAGATCAATTCTCGGTCCGCATTCAGCAGATTCAGTGGTGAGTCCTCATAATTCGAGGACAATAGACATGCTTCATTTTAGTCTTTACTTTCAGTTTTCCGTTTTGTTAGAGTTAGCTGGAGGGCATGTCCCAACAACTCAACTCAGTTAGAGGCTTTTCAAACATAGTAGTAGATTCAACTTGAGTTGTTATGTGATTGTTTCAGTTATCACTAAACTCTTAGTATGTTTTACATATTCAGACTAGTTGAGTTTTTCCCCACTTTAAATTATCCATTGTTTTAGCTTCCGCATAGTACATGTTTTATTCAGTAACTTTTATAGTATGCTTATAATATGCCAGACACAGGGTTAGCTTGGGGTCACTCGTGATCCTAGGTCCCGTGTTACGTCAAGGGGTAGCCTCGGGACGTGACAAGTATGATGTTGTAGTACCCTCGTCAAGTTGTGAATGTCTTAAATCGAAGGACACACATGAGATTCATAGAAACATGGCAAATAGGACTACTTATTTAATGTCTAGCGTTTTTTCAGGAGATTAGGTAGTGGACTCTGGTGCTTCCCACCATAGAGATGATCTTCTAAGTGACATTAGTTCTTATCTCAATTTCAAACCCTCCATTGATGGAGGTTTTAGCTCATAACTCATTTTCTAACATATATACTCCAGCTAGCTCTTAGCATCAATTAATTTTAGATTGATGATTAGCACGAAATCTAATTAATTTAATCAAACATAGAATAATGTTACTATTCACCATGTAGATTAGTTGCTAGTTAGATACTAATGTTTTGATTGATTGGTTGGTTGTTAATTTGTTAGGATACGATTAACTGGCAGTTTAGTGGATTGAATATTTTGTATCAATTACAAACCTTATAAAATGATGAGTGAAGATATTTTCAATACACAAATTTTATTTTTGCTTTGTTCTTTTATGATTTTCTCATTTTCAAACCCTCCATTGATGGAGGTTTTAGCTCATAAATTACTTTCTAACATATATACTCCAGCTAGCTGTTAGCATCAATTAATTTTAGATTGATGATTAGCACGAAATCTGATTAATTTAATCAAACATAGAATAACAACGGTGACAAATCAAATTACCTTTTTTTTCTTTGTTTTTTCCATATCCTAAGAAAATAAGGTTAAGCCGAGTTTAACGTTACATGTCAAATATTTTTTAAATAAGAAATTTGTCCAAGTTTCAAGAGGAACCTTTATTAGTTTATAGCTTGAGAGTGTGGCATACAAGACTTATGTCGATTTACAAAAATGACTTCAGAGATTTGAGATTTTAACCTTCTTTAGATCATGGAAATATTTTTTTTAAAAAAAATTAACAAGTTACACGCTCATGAATCAAGTTGGAGTCAAAAGTTCAAAATCATCCAATTTCAACGCCCTTGGGTATAATTTAGAAGTGCTTAACAGTCCACACAGAGGAGAAAAGCTGATTGGGCTGGGTAAGAATATTTCAGTGGGCTTACGTCCAAAAGAGGGGAGAAATGGATTGGGCTTTGATGCTTTCAGGATCAGATAGTCAATCCTCATAAATGTGAAAATGTTTCATTATTTTTCTTAGTGGTTTTTTTTATTTTGTTGAAAAACTACGTAATTAGACATACTTTACTACAATATATATTATAATTACTTATACTTTTAAAATATCACGTATCTCACCACTAATTAAGAGCTTTCTACGTATTCTACACTAAGATACATGCATTTTTGCTACCAGATACACAAAAATAGGGAGAGAGGCGAGTGAGATTCGTATGTATCCTAGATGCATGTGAATCACACTAGATACATGTATCTATATGTACATGGGAAGTGGTGAGCGAGATGGAAGAGAGGCGAGCGAGATTTGCTATGTATCCACTTGAATACAATATATCTGGAACAAATTACACCTAAATTTGATCTCATATATCCGAGATACATGTATCTGAACGTATCTGAAGGCACCAAAATCTAGTAAGATACATGATATTGCAAACTAGAGTATATCCAAATAATTAACTCCCAAACTAGTAGATTTACGTAAGTTCTTTTATATATATATATATATATATATATATATATATATATATATATATATATATAAATTAGACAAAACTGACTGACTTTTTAATTAGAAAATATAATTTAACGACTTTTTTTTATACACTAAAATAAAAGTGAGAAATTTTCGTTACTAAAAAATAATTGTATTTATTTTAATATAATAAAATCAACTCTGAAATAATTGACAATTGAAAAGCTTAGTAGCAGATAGGACAACCAATTTCTTTCCCTTATCTTTTAAGGTGGTTGGCAAAGTGAACGTCTCTTTCTCTAAACAAGGGGTCTAATGCTTCAGGTTAGATTAGAAGTTGTCATGCATCTAACTAGTAGCCTTTTCTATTTTTTGTAGTAATATTTAATTTGTAATATGTCCAATTTTATAACAAGTGATATTTCTTGAATAGCTTGATCTGACTTTGATTTGGTATGAAATTTAAAGAATTAAGAAATTTTTAAATTTGTAATCTAAAATTAAAGATATGTTAAATATATTAAAATATTTTTTAAGAGTTGTTTGGTGTGAGGTATAATGAATAACAGTCTCGAGATAAAATGCATAATTATTTTATTTTGTGCTTGGTTGGTCTGTTGGAGTTATTAGATAGTCCTTGGATTATTTATTCGATATGATAAGTTATTTCATATATCCAGAATAATTATTTTGGAATAATAATAATTATTCTTATGGTCTTAAACACGTCATGTGAAGTGATCATCTTTTTTAAGCGGACTAAAAAGAAATAGATCAAACAAATCGAAATGGAAAGATCATTTTGTTATCTTTTTATTTAGGTTCAATATAAATAGGTGTCTTACCTAATTAAGAATATATATTGTAATCATCTTCTTTCAAATTTATCCCCATATATATGAGTGAAAATTCTTATGTAACCAAGAAATTATATGGAATATGTACGTTTTAATTTGTTTATTTTATTTTAACTTGACATAGAGCTTGAGAATAATATTTTTTTAATTTTATGATCATAAATTAAAGATATGTTAAATATATCAAAATATGCTTTAATTTTGTGATTTTAAATTGATCATGTGAAAAATTGAAATTAAAAAATATCAAAAAAGAAAAAAAAAATTCTTTTTGAAACAATTTTTTTTAAAAAAAGATAGAACAAACAAGTTGAACTCGATGGCTACCACAAAACTCTCAT
Organism: Solanum stenotomum; assembly: GCF_019186545.1. NCBI lineage: Eukaryota > Viridiplantae > Streptophyta > Magnoliopsida > Solanales > Solanaceae > Solanum > Solanum stenotomum. The sequence continues at coordinate 7,625,173 of NC_064289.1, read as the reverse complement.
ACATTACCATAGATAACCTGTCTTACTTTCTAGATCAGACATACATGTAGCTATATTTTAGGGGGACCTAATGGCTAATGGTATAAAATATATCTTACATAATTAAGTGCTTAAACATATATAACTTAAAAGTTCAAAAAAAGGACACACCCTGACAATAAGATAACACTAGCTAGCTTAATTTGTGATAATTAAGTAGGTTTAGTAACAGGGTATTTTTGAGCATTTTTGACAATCTTAGTAAGTGCTGCTTGACCTAAATCAAGTCCACAAACATCAGCTAGCTGAACCAAATAGAGTAAAACATCAGAAAGTTCTTCTTCCAAATGTTCCTTATCATCTGATGTCCAGTTAGGTAAACCCCTTGCAACTTCACCCTTCCACTGAAATATCTCTGATAGCTCTCCCACTTCTCCAACCTGTTCAACAATTTTTTTAAAAAAACAAATGACTAAGGTATACTGTTGATGGGTGTGCGAACAAAATCACATATTGTTTATATTCTATTTGGTCTAAAACAGACAATATCTTATATGTTTGGCCTAAAACGAATAATATCATACCACATGTTACGAAAGAATATGTTCAACAAGTACATATATATGTACTCTATTTTTCAATCTAGAGTGAATTTTGTGGGTTCAAATAATGTTTTTTGCTCAAACTATATATACGTAAACTAAAGCAGATTAAGCCATAGTATATTTACGCGGTCAATCAAACATAGTATTTAGACGATGAACATAAATATATATATGTGAAAAATCACTAAAAATGTCAACAAACATACTTTCTCTGTTTCAATTTATTTGTCTAGTTTTAACTTGATACGAAATTTAAAAAAAATATAAAAAGCTTTTGATTCTTTTGGTCTTAAACTAAAAATACGTAGAACGTACCAAAATATCCTTTAATCTTGTGATTTTAAGCATGTTATTTGAAAAGTTGAAATTAATGAATTACAAAAAAATCAAAAAAACATTTTTTGAAACAGACTAAAAAGAAACATGCAACAGATGTTTATGTATATAGGCAAAAGAATTTTAAAAAAATATGTATTTATAATAAGATCACACTCGTTCTGAACGATAAATAAGGTGGCTTACCAAAGCTAGGAGAAGGTTTCTAGGACTGTGATACTGATCCCAACCTCTAACTCTAGAAAATTCAACAAGCCTCTCTCTAAGCTCCTGAAGAGAGACATCCTTCATCACTTTTCTACCATATTGATCATGAGAATTATTATTATTATTATTATTCTCCATTATATTTCTTCTCTCTTAATAAGTTATAAGTATCACTCTGGCTACTTACCTCACTATTTATAGAAAAAACATCTATTGGTAATTTGGTATGTATGGTCCTTTAATTTTTCTTCAAATTGGTGCTGGGGTTATAAAAGTCAGAAGATGGCAATTGAAGCTGAGTTTGTTGCCATCATATGTTAAAACTACTATTATTAGTTAGTGGAGGGGCCTTCTTTCTATACAGTTTTCACGTGAGCATGTTTCTATGTTCTTTCTATGACTTGATATCACTCACTCTCTATATGTATCTTATATGTATTTGTAGAATTAAGTGGATTCAAAATTTAAATTTTATGAGGTTTTTATTATAGGATAATGTCTTCAATTAAATTGTTATAAATTTAATATACATATTTAGTAAAAGAAATAATTAATAGATAATGATCAAAAATATATTTGAACGTTTTCATCTGTTGCATTTATGTGGCATTATTCAGATGTCGAGAGTTGAATGGTTTAATTTTGAAATAAAATTTATATATTTGAAAATTAAGTAAAAAGTATTATAAGTCACAGGAATTGATAATTTAAGATATTTAAAAAATATATTAAAAAGTTGTGGTTAAGGAAAGACTTATTTAAATCTTGTGATTCGAAAGGTTTCACAAAAATTGAGATGATGAGAGTATTATATTTTTTGTGAGTTTCACACTCTAACTATTAGTTATTTCATTTTCCTATTTGAATTATCATAATTTATATATTAAAATACATATAATTCAGTAGATCGTGATAATTCAGATAAAAATGGAAAAAGAATTATAGTTGTCTAACTAGGTTAAAGGTGTAGGTGAACGTGTGATACAATAATTCAGGTAAAGAAAAAGGAGATGGAAAAATCTTTGTGGCCAGAAAATTTGGTCAAAATGATATTTTATCTATGTTATTTTACCTTTTAAAATATTTTTACCCTTTTAACTTTAATATCTTTAAAATTTTATTTTTTTTTATAGTTTTTTTAATTTTCTAGTCAAATTCTGGCCAAATTTTCTGGCCATTTAGCACTTCCCTAAGGAAATTACCAAAAGTATAGAACTAAAATTATTGAATTCTAGAAACTCACAACTCAAAGTGGGACTTAAACTTCTCCCCTCAGGCTAGCTCAATTATGCTTTAATTTTATATTTAAATAGAATGACAAAGTGACGGATCATGACATTACGCCCTGCTCCGGCCTCATTTTTTTGCTGCGTATATAGGTTTTCCACTGGTATATTAATGGAACAATTCCTTTTTCCACGTCATACGTCTATCAAATCTCACCTATACTTGCTTTTTCTTTGTGTTAGCCAACTTGGATTTAATCTCCTTCAACCAAAGGTGGTGAATTTAATTTGGTAACTTTCTTGTTTTTTTTTTGTGTTGTTTTGATGTTACATGATATATTATCATCAGCTTTTTCTTTTTTTACTTTTTGATGATAGTGGAATCTAGTAGACAAACACATATGACATAACTAACTCAAAGCAAGAACCCCATATGCCCTACTTGAATCGTAAATTTCGGATTATACGGCTTTGATATGGACAATATTAATTATTTACTCAAATTAAATCCACATAAGGCTCAAGCTGAAAGATCGATTTAACTTATATATACCGTTATCAACGGTGCAAAATAAATTTTAGTTACAAGTCGTAGTTGATTTGATAGTAACTTTTTTTTTTCTTTTGAAACATTTTGCTTTTTAAACTAGCTACACTAGATTGAGAATCTATCTTATGCTTCAAATTTGTTACGGCATTTGTTTCTTTTACTTGGGTTATCTACGTATCTTTACTGTATTTGTAGTCGGTACCTTTCCTTTCAACAATAATTTTCACCAAAACTTTTACCTTTTTCATTTGTCAGGAACAACCTCTCTATCTTACACTAGGTAAGGGTAAGATGTGTGTATACTCATTCTCTCTAGACACCACTTGTGTGTTATAAACTAAATTGAGAATGATGTTGCAGAAACCAGGCTTATTGTTGTGCCAGCATGTTTATCCTTCTTCTATAACAGATTTGTCTCCTATCTGTGGGTCAGAGGATCTTTATAGGATGAGATGAGATCTCAAGTTTAGCCTATAGGAGGTTAATTGTATTTTGTTGTTTTATACTGTACACATATGTAATGAAGTTACTACTTTTCAACAGAGCCATTATACTTTGAAAGAATGTGGAGCAGCTTTCAGATAATGATCTTGTTAAATAAATGCCTAAAACATACTTAAAAATTGAAGCAAATTGGTAATGATCATAGGTGACCTCTAGATTAATGTTACCCAAAGACATTCTTAACATGGTAGGATACTGGTAGTTTTCATCCAACCTCGCGATGTTTTTCTTAAAAGGTCTCACACCATTAAGAGTTTCCCTAAACGTTATCTGTAGTTTCTTTTTGTTAAGCAGATAGACAAGAATTTGTACTCTTCTATTAGCAGTGTTCATACATCAGAGAGTGACTTAAAATTTTGATCCTTAACTTGAAATCAGTATGATGCTTGAGTATGATATCCACATTATTCCCACGGATGATGAAGCTAGCCTGATATGAAAATGAGTATTGTGGCGTTGACAATTGGTGGTGTGTTGATGTAGTGGAAGTATACTAAAATTTTCCATCAGATGTGGTCCAGAAGTTGAAATTTGGAGACACTCCTATCTGTAGTTGCTATTGCACAGTCCCTGGTAGAGGAATCTTGTTTGAAATAGAGACTTTGAATTGCACCAGACAAATAATGTACCTGATAAGGGGAACAATCTTGCCACCTGCTGTAGTCTGTAGTGTAACTTTGTAGGTGGGTCAAATATTTGAGTGCTTCAATTTCATAGCAAAAATTGATATCCTTGAGAACATTTTGTGATCCAAACAAACAAAATTGACTTACATTTTCCTAGACTAACAAATGTGAAAAAAGAAAAACTGTTTTACAAGAAGAATCTGCTAGGTATGTTACACATCTTGTAAAGAAAATATTGACGTTTTTATCTCTTGGGTTCCAAGAAAGTCTATCATAATAATGGAGAAGTGCTACGACTTGATCCAAAGCTACGGCTGGATCCCTTTTGGCTGCTAGGAATACTAATCAACATATCTAATACCTGCTTCATGTTAGGCCGGTCATGAGGCGTCTCAGCTGTGCACCTTATCCCAATCCTAAGCAACTCATACATTTCCTCTGCTCCCTCTACTAGGCCAGGTACCAATAGAGCAACTGGTATAATGGCTCTGGTGAACCCTTTCCTTCCGTCTCCCATGACCCTTGTCGCCCATTCAACTAGACATTCTTCGCCCCCATCTATAGCATGTCTCCCAGTTGCTAGCTCCATTGCTAGCACCCCATAGCTGTAGACATCACCTTTTGTAGTGGCCTGCATTATCTGCCCATATTCTGGTGCAACATAACCAATAGTCCCTGCCACCATTGTGCTAACATGAGTATGTTCAGAAATCATGACCCTAGAAAGGCCAAAGTCGGTGACTTTTGCTCTTCCGTCCTTGTCAAGAAGCACGTTGCTAGCTTTGACATCTCTGTGGACAATGCAAGGATAGCAATCATGGTGCAAGTAGACTAAAGCACGTGCTACATCAATTGCTGCTTGAATTCTGCTCTTCCATGTAAACCTTGTTCTATCTGTAATGAAGTCCTCTAAGGTACCGCCTTCCATGTACTCATAGACTAGAAGTTTCTCTGATCCATCAAGGCACCACCCATAAAGAGTTACAAGGTTGGGATGAGGCCAACCGGAGCCATTCCCACTGAGCCCCTCCATTTCAGCTCTGAACTCTCTTTCTCCTTCGATTCCCTCCCTCTGTAGCTTCTTCACTGCTACTTCCCTTCCATCAGGCAAGACTCCACGATAGACTATCCCAAATCCTCCCCTCCCGATAATTCTATCATTCGAGAAGTTCCATGTGGCCTTCAGTATATCAGAATGTGTGAAGCTTGTTCTGTCCAAACGGATAACCTTAACATCATCAGAACCCCGTGATGAGGATGCACACAACCGTGAGGAGGATGCATTAGTACTTGATGGAGAATCATGTCTGCCCTCTGTATCCTCCAGTAAGATTCCTGGGGAACCCCTTGGCACTTTGATAAGGAGGCAGACAAGCAGTGACATGACTCCACAGACTAGGAAAGCTAGTACCAGAACCACAATTACCAAAAGTGCACCCACCTTTTTGTGCTTTTTGTTATTGTCATTCTTGTTTTGTTCTGTGTTGTTGTTAGAGTTATGCATGAAGGATGGAAGATGCAACAACGGATTACCAAGAAATGATGACTTATCAAATGTAGGCAGTTGCCCGATTTCTGGTACAGCTCCATAGATGTATGGGTTGTAAGAGATGTTGAACTTGCTCAAATCATGCAAGTTACTAAAGCTAACTGGGAATGGACCAGAAAAATTGTTAAATGAAAGGTCAAGGTTTAGCAAGCACTTAAGATGGCCAATCTGCTTTGGGATTTCACCAGAAAATTTATTCTGTGAAACATTAAGGACTACTAGGTGCACTTGTTCAATCTCTGAAGGGAGCCTGCCAGAAAATTCATTTGCACCCAAATGCATCATACTCATTTTCTTCATGTTGCCAATCTCAGGAGGGATCTCACCAGACAATTTGTTATCACTAAGTTGAATATAGCCCGGTACCTGATTCTTTCGGACATTACTACCAGGTTCACAGACTGGCATTAAACCATCTCCCATAAACAACTTATCCCCCAGGATTCTACAACTCTTCCCTGTCAATAGAGGATATATAAAGCTAAATGGAGGGTAGTCAGCTGGTATCCACCTCCTCATGGCAAAACAATCCCCTGGGCTAGCAGTGAGCTTCTCCTTTCCCCTATTCAACAAAAAAGTAGGTAGTGGATCTGCACCAATACTTGCTAATTGAGGAGGAATTGGACCAGTAAGTTGATTATTCGCGAGATTCAACCATAACAGGCTGCTGCAGTTCCCCAACTCTGATGGGATTTCACCTCTCAACGAATTGCTTGCAAGCATCAACCACAATAGCGACCTTAGCTTCCCGAAACTTGGTGGTATTGAACCATTGATCCTATTAGAGGAAAGATCAACAGCCTGAAGTGCAGTAAGATCTCCATATTCTAAAGGTATATTGCCACTAAACTGATTGTGGGCAAGAATCAAAAACTCCAAACCGTTCATCTGAGAAATTTCAACTGGTAATGGACCAGAGAATTGGTTATCACTCAAGTCCAACCGCGAAAGGTTCACCAAGTTTGGAATTCCTGATGACACTATGCCTCCAATATATGAGTTTCCATGCAGCACAAGAAATCTTACCTGTGTCAATTGCCCGAAAATTTCTTGTATTTCTCCTCCAAAGTTGTTTCTACTTAGGTCCAGAAATACCAATTTGTTTAGACCTGATAGAGTGTCTGGAATATCACTTGAAAAGTTGTTACTTCCCAAGCAAAGTTCTTTAAGACTCTGTACTGATCCAATCTCTCTAGGGATTGACCCTGAAAAACTATTTCCCCACAAATTCAACTCTACTAATCGTTTACAGTTCTCGATAGACGTAGGCAATTCACCAAAGAACATATTTTCTGATAAGTCCAAACCTTGCAAAGAGCAGTTTTGAGTGAAAATCCAGGAAGGCAGAGAGCCACTTAAGTTGTTATGAGATGCTGAAAACATATTCAGCATATCAAGCCCGAACGACAGATTCCCTGTCAAATAATTGTAGCTCAGATCAAGATACTTCAGTTTCTTGCAGTGAGAAAATTCAAATCCACTCCCACTAGTGAAATTGTTGTTAGAAATATTTGCAACAGCTAAGTTGTCACAAATCTCAGGGATCATTAGCCCGTGGATCCTGTTCATCGTCAAATCAAGAACTTCCAGCTTGTTCAGGCCTGTCAAGTTGAGCTCACCAACAATGATATTGTGTGACAAGTTCAAGAACTTCAGATTTCTACACCAGCCTAAGTCTGATGGAATGGACTCTGAAAATGTGTTCTTGGACAGGTCAAGAGAGTTCAATTCTGTCATGGCTGAGAAGTTATTAAACAATTTCCCAGCCAGATTACTTTCCGAGAGATCGATTCCAGTGACACGATTGATGGAGGTACTGCATGATATTCCAGGCCATCTACATGGTGACAAATCTGTAGGATTCCAATGGTTATATTTGAATCCTTTGTCAACAGGATTTTGTTCCTTAAGAAATGACTTCAAGTTCAGCAGCATCTGCTTGTCTGTCTCAATTGAGTCTCCACAAACAAGCCTACCTATATAATATTTTGCATAAACTAATCATGCTACAATAAATACAAGCCAATTCTCCCAAAAACAAAACAGAACAACATTTAATGCTTGGTGTTGGAGTAACACAAACAAGACTGGTCCTATGATTTTGCTAAGTAAAAAAAAACATTAGTCTTGCTGCAATAAATGTTGTTTAAAAAATTGATTCTTTTTAATTATGTACAAAATGAGACTCTAATACTAAACTTGATCAAATTAAAGCTATCAAATATGACATACCTGTTATGAGAATGAAGAAATTGAGTAATACAATGAGAAGAAGAACATGAGATTCCACTTCAGACATGATAATTAGTGTGTCACTTAATTACAATCTTGTTTTCCTCCACTAGACAATTTATTTCTTAATTCTTTGAGTTTACTGTGAGGATTATCAATCCAAAAGAAGAAGGGGGTTGGTTCTTTAATTTAGGAACAGTATCAAATTTGAGGAATAATCATAGGAAAATGCAGATGGACTCGAAACAAAATTGGAACACATGCACGTATAATAGTAAATTATTTTAAAAATTAGTTATGGCCCATTAGTAGTTTAATTTTGACTAAATTGACTCTTATGTGTAATTAAAAAATCAAAAGTTTGTTTGTTTAGTTCCAATATAATATAATATAATGTCATAATTGGAATAATAATGTTCTTTAAGACAAGTTTGGTAGTGTCAAGCGTGTGGGGGCAAATTGGCTAAACAAGCCGCCCAACTTGACCTTAATTTACATGGCTAGTAGTAAGAGAACTCTTTTTATTGGTGTGTTTTTTTTTATTACTAGTTCTAGAACTCAATATTGACCATTTTTTACCTCTTTGCTCCTAAGGACGATACTCGATAAATATTTATTCGCGGTATTTATATCAAATCATATAAATTTAGTACTATAATTAATTATAAATATAATAAGGTGGTCTTTCAAGATTTTCCAATTACAGTGAATCAGTGATCATTGGGTTGTACTCTTAATTTGAGACTTCATCATGTATACTCATCTTTCTTCTCCTATGAGTTCGTAACTTTAATTAGTTGAGCCAGGGCTTTGTTATGCATAGCAAACCAATAAATAGAAGAAGAACATGCCTCTAGATATTATATTATATTATTTAATATATAATTAAAATTAAAAGAAGAAGATATATATTATTGGTGGGTTAGTTGAAGATTTTCAAATATTCTCTTCAATGATGAGTCCAAATATACATAGTATCCTTCGTTTCATTTTTTTTTTTCCCTTTCTAAGTTTGAATTGACTTATTTTAGATATTTTAAGACAAAATAACTGTTAAACTTTTTTGTTGTATTTGGATAAAAATAAAAATAAAAATTTAAGTACTTGTTTTTAAAGATAAAATAAAAATAAATCAAAAGTCAAAAATAGATCCAAACACATTAATTTCTTAATTACACTTAATATCCTACCTGACATAGTAGTACAACCGAAAGAGAATTTTAATACATTACACATCTTTAAACATCACAAGATTCAATTTAGGGAAAATTGTATATAATAACAAACTATTAATTCAAATTAAATGCTATAAATATACTTTGATTTAATTGTACCCTATAGCAAACTATTGCTATTTTCGTCACTCTCCCTGGTGGAATCTCGCTCGCCACTCTTGTTTGGTGGCAGTCTCGCTCGCCTCTCTCGCTTTTATACAAACACAAATGTATAAAATGTGTTTGTGTTTGTATAAAGCGAGAGGAAATTGTATAATATACATATATTTTCGTTCCCCTCTCTCCCAGATCTCGCTCGTCACTCTCCCAAATCTCGCTCGTCACTCTCCCAAATCTCGCTCGCCTCTCTCGCTTATACAAACAGAAACGAAATGTATAAATTGTGCTTCTGTTTATATAAAGCGGGAGAAAATTGTATATACACATGCAAATACATATATCTTCATCCTATACACTTATAATTATACAATACAAATATTTCCCTGCCGAGTTTTCTTTTGCCTTTCTCTCTTTCTCGTTTTATATATACACAGATTATACAATTGATCTTTTGTATACAACTTCTTTCTTTTGTATATGTATAGGGAATTATACAATTGTCTTCTTTGTATATGTATAACGAATTATACAACTGTTTTTTTGTATATGTATAGCGAATTATACATAAATATGTTTGCTATGGAGCGCAATTATGCAAATTTTGCTATAACATACAAATATGAATTTTGTGTTTGTTATATATGAAAATTGCACTTCAATTAATTTATTTATTTTAAAAATCACAACAAATTAAACTCGTAAATTAACTAAAGGCACTTGAAGACGACCTTTCGTGGCAGGCGTTCAACATCACGTGTGAACGCTGAAAAAAGGCATGCATTATTTTGTTTGTACGTAAAAAAATACAAGAGATTTAATAAGTAAATCTCTCTCTATCTAATTTTGTTCGTCAATTTTGGACTATAAGTCCCTTTGAATGATTATTTGTAGTATTCGCCTTGTTTCGAAGGATCTAATTTATGCAAAAAAATTATTTTTCCCACTATTAGTAAGCCAACTATTCGTGCACACCAAGTAAACTTAATTATGATCTGTGATTGCACGGTAATTACTTCCTCCGTTCCATATTAATTAATCATCTCTCTAAAAATATTTGTCTCAAATAATTACTTGATTACTTACTAAATCAAGATAAAATTAATTATTTTTTTTCATTTTACCCCTATAATTAATATCATCATCATGTTTAATGTTTCCATAATTTCTCTTTGGAAGCTTAAATAAAATTAAAGTTCCTAGAATTTATTTTATCAAAGAGTTCATTAAATACTTTTGCTCTCACCCACTTTGAAGTACTTATACCTTTTGTATGCTTTATGTCATCATAAATTATTTTGATATCCATCCATATGGATAAAGATTAACTTAGTTAAATCAATCATTTTATTTATGGTTTCTTGAGTATCGTGTAAAATGAAAAGTAATCAATTAGTATCGTGTTATTGCGTTATCAATATCAACGACTGAAGATTAATAATTCAATTTTAGTTTACATATTTTTTGGTGGAGTACTCTTACACAACAGTAGTGGGCTTTATTTTAACTTCGACAAGGTTGCGTCCATAGTCATTGGCCCAAATTGGGCAAAAAGAAGAGGAACTTTCACCTATAGACACTCAAAAATAGCCTAATTATTCTCCATAGCTATAGTTTAATAATTACAATTCATAGCTACATGTCATAGGGAGGAGAGAGGCGAGTGAGACTGGGAGAGAGGTGAATTGTATATGTATATCTGTTAGATAATTGTATATTATACATATGGCAAGCGAGATTGGGAGAAGGAGGAGAGAGACGAGTGATATTGGGAGAGGGAGGAGAGAGGCGAGCGAGATTGGGAGAGGAAGGAGAGAGGCGAGCGAGAGAGGGCAGAAAGTGGGAGAGAGGTGAATTGTATATATATTATACATATGCATTTGTATATATGGCAAGCGAGATTGGGAGAGGGAGGAGAGAGGCGAGTGAGAGAGTGGGAGAGAGGTGAATTGTATATGTATATCGGTTAGATAATTGTATATTATACATATGTATTTGTATATTCTGGAGAATTATACATATACAAACGTGACTAATTATACAAACTCGAAGTCAGCCTACGTAATTAATGTATAATGTTAGTCGCGAGTGGTAATTATAGCAAACTATAGTTATGATGAGTAATTAAGTTGTATAAGTTTGCTTAATCGCGTAATTTTCCCCAAAAAGCAAAGTCGTTTGTGACCAAATAAACCCCTCTTTTTCTGAACATGTATCTTTGCACCTATTACTTAGGCTATAGACTTTTAGAAGTTGACAAAATTCGTCCTCTTCTTAAAGAACAAACATAATTCTTCTTCTTCCCCTCATTTTTAAAGACAAAGAATAATTGTCATGTCATTTGCTAGATCCGTTTGTTGAGTCCACTAAAGTTCTGTAATTTGGATTGCCAGTATAACATAATAATGTTCACTTCTATATATCCTAGAGGAACTAATCCAAATTCCAAACCCTGAGAAATTGTGAGGAAATAAATTCTTAAAAAAAAACATGGTTAATATTTTGTGGGCTCGTAATTTTATTAATCTATTATTATTTTTTCACTTTATACTTTGTATATAGAAATAATAACATTTATTACATCAGTGAAATGAGAATAGAGTTCTATGTTATTGATTGAGTTTGAATCCTCCACCTCTGCGCAAAATATAAAGTAAATTAAGTGAGCTAGCCCCTTAACCCTTGTCCTCGCCATTCAAGCTAAATGAACTAATTTTAATTTCTTGAAAAATGTAAAATGAAAAAAATATTGAATATCGGATGCAACGTGTGTTCTACTTAATTTTATTTTTAGAAAAATCTGCAATCAAATGTCAACCATATATTCCACTTAATTTTATTTTTAGAAAATAAACGTGCTATCACGTGTCAAGGTGTGTGAATTTTTCAACTTTATAAACTACAAAATATCCTCCAATTAGTTTCAATCATCGCACATCATATCCTTTGACCGAAAAGTACAGAGGATTAAAAGTATAGACGAATATGAATCATTTTGTTTTCGCAAAACAAAATTGGTTACATTTCATATCTAAATAAACTAAATACCAAGTACCGAAAATATATAATTACATGTACAACTCGGTAAATATTATTACAACACTAACAAATTTATAAATTAATATTAGTATAAACTATTTCCTCTATATAACAATAGTTGTTCACTACTAATTTGACACATAGATTAAGAAACAGTAAATAATAGAGGTGATTTAATACTTATAAGTCATCTAAACATTGAAAAATGAATAGTGTTTAATATCAAGGGTAAAATAGGCATAGCATGATAATTATTCATTAATTTTATAAATTGAACAAGTATTGTTGGATATTTCAAAATAGTATTGTGAACAAGTAAATATGAACGGATGGAGTATTTATTTAGACAATAAAAACCTTTGATTACTTTATCGAAATGTTCTTTTATGTAATTGTTAACGGAAAGGAATTATATGTACTTTCTTTCGAATATTTCTACATTTTTAAAATATTAATAATATGATATAATTGAAATTTTGTTGAAAAATCGAGTCATAATTCTTTACTATATAATTAAATGTAAGTTCATACCACAAAATATGGATACCAAACTAAAAATGTCTAACCATATTAAATGATGATATAATATTTTCAAAAATCAAAATTGTTAATACCGATGTACACCCCTGCCCGAATGAGGTACATTTTATTTTCTGGTTAATAAATATTTTAAATTAAATTAAACAAGAGAAAATAAGGAGTAGAAGGAAAGGAAATTGACTCCTAATAGGACAAAATACTATTTCTGGTTCAAATAATGACTTTTTTGATTTATAAAGATGTCGGTCTTTTGTCTGTAAAAAACAAAAAACTAAGATTTCCTTTCTGACATTCTCTTTGTGTCAGGGACGTGGGCATACGCCACGTGTACATAATATACCTTAGATCGTCGAATGTAACGAACAACGACCGTAACAGGTTCGGGTCAGTTTCCCGAATCCGGTTCATGTTTCTCTTACGACTTTCATCATCAATGGCAATGATCATCATTTTCATTGCATTTTCTTAATCCCTAAATTCTTTCAATTTTTCCTTCAATTTACTGTCACTTTCCCTTACTCTAAATCTTTCTTAATACAACAATTTTCTTCCTTATTTCTTTCAATTTAAACTGAGCTGCTTTTATTTTAACAAAAAACCCAGCTCCCCATTGATCATCGACCCTGTTATTCCAAATGTCGTATTTTTTGAGGATCCATTGAGACATTTTAGCGATCAATTGGTGTGCATTCGGAAAGTTAAAGGAAACCCAAGAGTTTTTTTTTTTTTTTGATGCGACTGATAGAGAAACGGCGCCATTAGATGGCGCTGTTCAGACGATTCTTCTATCGGAAGCCGCCGGATCGGCTTCTAGAGATCTCTGAACGGGTCTATGGTATGTTTTTTCTCCCCAAATCCTGTTGTTTTTTTGATACTTCTCTGATTTTTTTTGTTCATATGAGAAGGTGTTCGATGACCTACATTTTTGCAATAATTTTTTCGATTTTGGTTGAAAAAGTTCATTTTTACAGAAACAGGGAACTTTCCCGGGAAAAAAATTTCCTGCTGTTTTTGAAACAAATGCTTATATGATCATATCATAGTTAGCTACATTTCGAAATGTTTGTGGTTGAGTTTAACAATGAGAATATCACAAATTGCTTAATGAGCTGAAAATTAATATATAGTTTTTAAAAGAATACTGAAAATCTGATGCTCCATCATTTTGGTAGTTTGCCTAGCCATTGTGCTCAGTTGTGGTTACTGTATTTTTTTCAGAATTCTTTGTGGCCATGATTTCTTTACTTCTGTTATTTCTTTTTTCAATCTGCTTTGATATGCTTTTCTTTAAGCTGAGGGTCTATGGGAAACAACCTCTTTACATCCCAAAATAGGGGTGAGGTTTGCGTATGCTCTACCCTTCCTAGACCCCGCTTGTGATATTTTGTTGTTGTTGCCGAGCTATTGTGCTCTGTGGCTTGGAAGGTGAACTTCATTTTACAATTTTGAGTGATATCTGTAGAGCTTACTATCTTTATTATCTTAATGGTGGATGTAACTCGGACCAATAATTTGTGTGGTTGGTTTTATGACTATTGATGCTTTTCTGCTTTTCGTTTTGATTCACACATTGCAGTGTTTGATTGTTGCTTCTCAACGGACGCATTGGACAAACATGAGTACAAGACATACATGGGAGGTATTGTAGCGCAGCTGCAGGATCATTATCCAGATGCTTCTTTCATGGTTTTTAATTTCAAAGAAGGAGATCACAGGAGCCAAATATCAGATATATTAACGCAGTATGATATGACTGTCATGGATTATCCTCGGAAATATGAGGGGTGTCCTGTATTGCCACTGGAGATGATCAAGCACTTCTTGCGATCCAGTGAGAGCTGGCTTTCAATCGAGGGCCAACAAAATGTGCTGTTGATGCACTGTGAGAGGGGAGGGTGGCCTGTACTTGCTTTCATGCTTGCTGGTCTTCTTTTGTACAGAGAACAGTACACCGGTGAGCAGAAGACTCTTGACATGGTATACAGGCAAGCTCCTAGGGAACTTCTTTATGTTTTATCACCTCTGAATCCACAGCCATCTCAGCTTAGATATCTTCACTATATCACCAGAAGAAATATTGGCTTAGATTGGCTGCCATCAGATATACCTTTTGCTTTAGATTGTATTATACTCAGGGTCCTTCCTCAATTTGATGGTGGGAGGGGCTGCCGACTGATGGTTCGTGCCTATGGTTTGGACCCTGCTTCACCGACGTCCAATAGGAGTTCTAAACTCCTCTTTTCAACTTCTAAGACAAAACAACATGGTCGCCTCTACCGACAGGTAATGCTAAGCTTCAAATGTTTGAGATTTACAGGTAATTAGCTGAAATCTGATGTATTCTGCTGACTTACCCTCTCCAGGAAGAGTGTGCACTTGTGAAAATAGATATCCACTGTCGTGTTCAAGGAGATGTTGTTCTTGAGTGCATCCATTTGGAAGATGATTTAGTTAGGGAAGTAATGATATTCAGAGCTATGTTTCACACGGCATTTATTCGCTCAAATGTTTTGATGTTAACTCGTGATGAAGTTGATGTCCCATGGGATGCAAAAGACCAATTTTCCAGGGAGTTCAAAGCAGAGGTTTGGTATTTATTCCTCTGAACTTGGCTCTTTTTTCATTATCCTTTAACAGGAACTACAGGAGTTGAATAATGCTCATTACTGTACCAGGTACTCTTTTCGGATGCTGATGCTCTTCCACCTATTATCACTACTGAAGCACCAGATGAGGAAGATAATGAGACTGAAGGAGCTTCACCGGACGAGTTCTTTGAGGTGGAAGAGATATTCAGCAATGCTGTTGATGGACAGGATGGAAGAGGGGAATCTGATGCCCATTCAGTTCAGGACAGTATGCAGGATGATGACAACATTGAAATATGGAAAGAAGAGTTGGAGCATCATGCCTTTAAAGACTGTGCATTTGTTGAAGGTAATCGCAAACTAGAAGAAAATATGGATTCTACTCAACAAGCATCAAAAACAAATAGTTTAGGGGATAAGGACAACTTGATAAACTCCGAGGCTGTTATTTCTGATGTTTCTAGTCACAAAGACTCAGAAGCAGAAACACCGGGGGCAAGTGTCATGTCACAAGAAGGATATAATAAGCAAGATGTAGAAGGCCCCTTGAGACAGGAGAGGCAGGGCTCACAGTTTACAGCTGATATCAATAAGGGAAAGAATGAAAAGGCACTTTCATCTCTAAAGAAACAACTAGCATCCAACTCCAAACTTGCTGTGGATGGGATTGGACCTAAAAATAAATCTAAACAGAAAGAA
Organism: Solanum stenotomum; assembly: GCF_019186545.1. Classification (NCBI taxonomy): domain Eukaryota; kingdom Viridiplantae; phylum Streptophyta; class Magnoliopsida; order Solanales; family Solanaceae; genus Solanum; species Solanum stenotomum. The sequence continues at coordinate 7,609,162 of NC_064289.1, read as the reverse complement.
TCTCTGGGAACTCTGTCGCGACTAGCAAAGCCAAGTGCAGTGTCTCGGTGGATCCCTTCTAATAAAGGTTCTTACGCTAATTCAATGCATGTGGCATATCCAGCATCAAGGTATAAGAGTGCTCCACCTGCGCTTGCTGTTACAAAGGATTCTCAATCTGGGTTTAAATCAAAATCGCCCTCTCCTCGAGCTTCTTCAGATGCTAAAATTCTAGCTGGAGCAGGTCGTATTCCAAAGAAACGCTCTTCATGTCCTGCATCATTAGACATGTCAACAGTCAAGGAGGCACCTGTTGCAATGACCTCTTCATCAGAATCAGTTGAGAGTCAGGCACTTGACCTTCAGGCATCCCCTTCAAGTCCCCTACCTTCATTTCAATATCCAAGTACTTTATCACTTGAATTGCCTCCTATTCAGGAAGTAAGTACTAACACGCCAGCTTCTGCAACGCCACCTGAGTCTTCACAGGAAGACCATATTATAACTGCTTCTTTGACCCACCACTCCTCCCCTCCCCCACCTCCCCCACCCCCACCTCCGCCTTCTCAAATCCTATCACGTAATCAAAATGCCAAATCCTTATCACCATCCCCACCTCCACCTCCACCTCCACCTCCACCTCCACCTCCACCTCCACCTCCACCATCAAACAGCTTGAGAAAGACTCATAGAGATAGCTCTCATAGTCAAAATTTCAAATCCTTTTCACCACCACCCCCGCCTCCACCTCCGCCTCCGCCTTCCCCTCCATCATCAAATGGCTTGAGAATGGCTCATATGGGTATCTCTCCTCCCCCTCCTCCTCCTCCCCCACCTTTACCACCCACATTATCTACTGTACTGAAAGTTGGTAGGGTATTGTCACCAACCCCCTCACCCACTTCTTTGCCAAATGCGGCTTGTGCAGCATCCTCCTTGGTAGCAGTAACTCCACCTCCACCTCCACCTCCACATGCACCTACTGCACCAAAGCTAGAAAGTCTTAGAATATCCACTCCACCACCACCACCACCTCCTCCTCCTCCCCCTATACCTGCAATTTACAGTGCCCCTCCACTACCTCCACCATTTCCAATTGTGCCTGGAGTTTCTTCTTTGCTAACAATGAGTGCTCCACCACCACCACCACCACTTCCTTCTTCACCTGAGCTACCTTCTTTACTTGGTGCTTCAGCTTCACCTCCCCCACCTCCTGTGCAGGTTTCTCCTCCTTCACCACCTTCACAGAATGATTCAGTTCCACCAACCTCAACTCCTTCACGAAATGCACCTCTACAATCTTCACCTCCACCAAGTCCACCTCTATCTACACCTTTGCCTCAACCTCCACCAAGTCCACCTCTATCTACACCTCCACCTCCACCTCCACCTCCACCTCCACCCCCACCCCCACCCCCACCTGTTTCAAGAAATTCTCCAATGCAATTTCTGCCTCCACCTCCCCCTCCTCCCCCTCCACCAAGAAATGATCCGACCCCAACTCAACCTCTATCTCCACCTCTACCTCCACCTCCACACCAACCTGTTTCAAGAAATTCTCCGATATTAATTCTGCCTCCACCTCCACCTTCTCCACCCTTACTTCCTTCAAGAAATGTTTCAGCACCAACTGTCCCTCCCCCTCCCCCTCCTCCACCCCTTCCGTACAATACTCCACCTTCAATTCTTTGTCCTCATTCTCTTTCCACCCCATCTTCTTTATCTAGAGCACCACCACCGCCTCCTCCCCCTCCTTTGCATGTTGCACCTTTACCATCTCCTCCATTATCAGCAGCTCCACCGCCTCCTCCTCCTCCATTACCAGGAGCTCCACCACCACCTCCAGCTCCTCCTCCCCCACCTTGTGGCATCCCTCCAGTTCCTCAACCTCCATTCTATGGCGGCCCACCAGCTCCTCCACCTCCCCCTTACGGTGGCCCACCAGCTCCTCCACCACCTCCTTACGGTGGCCCACCAGCTCCTCCACCTCCCCCTTACGGTGGCCCACCAGTTCCTCCACCACCCCCTTACGGTGGTCCACCAGCTCCTCCACCTCCCTCCTATGGTGGCCCTCCAGCTCCTCCACCTCCCCCTGGTGGTGGTCCTCCACCACCTCCTCCTCCCCCTGGTGGTGGAGGACCACCTCCTCCTCCTCCTCCTCCAGGCGGAGCACCACCTCCTCCACCCCTTCTTGGAGGTGGCACACTTGGTCCACCTCCTCCACCACCTCCAGGAGGTAGAGCACCGGGTCCACCTCCCCCACCACCTCCTGGAGGTAGTGCACCTGGTCCACCTCCCCCTCCTGGAGCTCCAAGAGCACCAGGTGGTGGACCTCCCCCGCCACCACCATTTGGCGCTAAAGGACCTGGGGCAGCCAGCAGAGGACTTCCTGCTGGGAGAGCTCCAGCGCTTTCACGGTCAAGATCTAATTTAAAACCATTGCACTGGAGCAAGGTAACCAGGGCACTACAGGGAAGCCTATGGGAGGAACTGCAGAGACATGGAGGGCCTCAAGTGTATGTTCCGTGCTTTTTTAGTTTGACAGTGCTTATATTCAACTCAATTGAAATACTGATAACTTTTGCTCCAAATCAAGTGCACCAGAGTTTGATGTGTCAGAAATTGAGATTCTTTTCTCAGCCACCCCCAAGGCAAGTAGTGCGGGTAAATCTGGAGCAAAGAAGAAGTCTGCTGATTCTAAGCCAGACAAGGTTCAACTGGTAATTAATACTATTCAATGCCTTTCTTCTAGGAACCATCTGCAAAGAATCTAACAAAAAAGGACTGCTATTTATTTTGTTGCTTTATTCTTGCGGTCTCTCCTGGTTCTGTCATGATCATTTCTTTTTTTTCTTTGCCAGATCCTTCTTAGATGATTAACTGTAGTTTCTTTCTATGAAAATTTGACATTAGTTATTTTGAGGAACTCTTTTTCTTTGTTTTATTTCTGTCTCACATGAATTCGTCTTTTCCTAATTTCTTTTCTTTGTGTTTCTTCGGTAGGTTGACCTAAGAAGGGCAAACAATACAGAGATTATGCTCACAAAGGTGAAAATGCCACTTCCAGACATGATGGTTAGTTTAGTGCTTCTCTTAAATATTTTCTATTTTCTTTATTTTTCTTTTTTGAAGGCTTGTCTCCTTTGTTTTCTCAGAAAAATAACTCCCTGTCTTGTTGCGCATGCCCACACACACAGAGGGGGGTGGGGGTTAAGTCATGCAATCTAACTGAATAAGATAGTGGGATTCTATATCTTTGTTTAGGATAGTGAGAGTCTATATCTTCAAATTTTCTGAATTTCACGTCTTTCAGCTCACTTACAAGTCACAGACTGCACTGTGGGTATCAAATTTTAAACTGCTCATGGCTAATAGTATAAGGGGAAAGACCGATCCCTTGTCAGTGACCTAACTCAATTATTTGCTTTCTTCCAATATCCAACTAGTTTAAACATTTCTTCCAGATCACATCATAGAATTCTAGAGGAAAAAGAATACTAGTGACAAAAGGAAAGCTACCTTGTCATGTAAGCATGGTTCACATAATTCAGACTATGTTTGGGTTATACAGAAAGAAAAACTGATATATTTTAAATGTGTTTGGGGTGCCCAGTCAAACTAACCATCCGTATCAAGTCTAGTATAAGAGACCATTCATTTATTTTTCCTCCTTTCCTTTAAGCTTGAAAGGAATAAAGCAATACCTGTAAAGTAGGGGGAATAATTGATATAGATGGGTATTAGCTCTTAATCCAACTTATATTTGTTCATTGGAAAGAGAAAAGAAGAATTTCTCAGGCTGTCGGAATCCTCAGCCTCGGAATGAGGTTGATATGTTAATGTGGAATCTACTTTGTTGTTAATTAGACTTCTCATTGTGGTTCAAATGGTCTAGGACCCCACACAAGATGATGAGACCTCATAGGACTTTCCTTTCTTCTATTAGTTCTCCTTCATATTTCTACTTTTTCTTTCAACTATTTTGGTCCTTTGATATACAATGTGGCAAATTGCGGCTACATTGTGTCCTTCTTTGTCAAGGTGTACTAGAAATGTGTACAACCTGAAATCAGGGTTAAAGGAGAACAGAAAATAGAATTAGAAACTTCCTTTCCTCCGTGGTTGTACACACTGGGCTCTAATTCCCTTTCTCTTGAATATTCTTGCTTTGTCCCTTGATGATTTCGGTGTAGAAGGTTGAGGTTTAGAGAACCCCTAATTTTCAAGAAAAGACAAAACTTTTATCGAATAAGAAACAGGCCTAAATAAAGAAAAATGCATATCAAGCATGCATATAGCATACCCAACTGGTATTAGATTGAGGCCAAGCTAATTGATTAATATTCATGCTTGTCCTATAGTCCTCTCTTGTAAAATCAATGACAATGGTTCTGTTATGGCCATAGGCAGCTGCACTGGCAATGGATGAGTCAATTTTAGATGCAGATCAGGTGGAGAATCTGATAAAATTTTGTCCTACGAAAGAAGAGATGGATCTTCTTAAGGTAAAGTTTACTGATCTGAAGATCTTATCCGTCCTGACTTTGATTTCTCGTTCTTTTCTGCTCCTCTACTCCTTTCAGTCTCCTCCCTCTCTCAGTTGATATCTCTGAAAAGTATTATATATTCTTACTTTTAAATGATTGTTTACTAATACAACTACTCAGGGTTACACTGGTGACAAGGAGCTTCTGGGAAAGTGTGAACAGGTTAGACCATCAGTTTTATAGTTCCTATCTAATCACTGCATGATGATGATCTTTGTTTTATGTCATATTTTATAAATGCCTATCGTTTTAAAGTTTTCATCTCTCTTTACTATGATATGTTGTCATGGGTTCTCTATGAAGTTGGGATTGTTTCAGGAAACATCCAACCATATATTTTGGAACTGAATTTGGTATAAAGAAACCTTTCGTAAACTAAGCCTCTATTTATTCATGGTTTTGGGAGAAAGGTTGGCGAACAAGGCTCAAGTAAGAATTTTCCTGTGTCCACTAAGGGGATTGAATATGGTTACATATTTTACCTATTTGGGTTACATATTTTACCTATTTGGTCTGGTGACCGAAGTTTCAGTTTTTCCGAGATTACTTCTCATTAATGAACTAAAACATAATAAACTTGGTTGGAAGTAAACAAAGGAGTTTTCTCCATTTTGATGCTGAAATCTCCATTGTGAGTGTCAACCTGTCTGATGAAAGAATCATTTACCAAATTCAGTTTGAAACAGATGTCATACAAGCTTATAACATGGATGAAACAAGAGCTCCTTATGAATTCCAATATTCTGATAGAAAAATTAAGGGCCCTATCCTGTCAAAGTCTAGTATGCATCTGTGCATCCTAAAGTCCATTATTTGGTCCTAGCTTATTTCCTCTCAACGTCTGCTGCTGGTGTCTAGCCTACTGCCACATTTAAAAGTTTTTACCAACTTCTGTAAAAGCTTTCAGATATGTGACAGTAGTAGATTGTCTATGAGTGTCATAGTGAGAGGGAGGAAAGAAGAGTGTGTCAATGTTGATAGGGAGTGCAGAGAATATAAGAGGAGGTGGAAAGCAGAGAGCTAATGAGCATGTTGCATGAATTGGTATTTCGATAATAATAATAATAGAAAGAACTAAGGAAAAAAAGAACAAAAAAAGACAGAAAACGGGTTCTTTGATCTAGAAAATATTTGAACAACTTTGGCAACTGGTAGAATAGAAAGGAGGCCTAGACAAATTTGAGGGAACAGAAGAAAGAAGAATGGCGTTGCTTTGACATAGTTTAGAACCTGCACCTCTGGTATACTGACATCCATTGACCATTGTGCCACCTTAGTATAATTGGAAGTTGGTCTTTTCCCTTGGCTAGTGAGAATATTTTAACCAGCACAGAAAGCAATGAAAATTAACAATATTAAATAATAAAGTTTGTGAAATCTAAACTGACGAGATCTCATTGACCAAATTTTAATTGCTCAGGCAGTATATGTAGTTCTGACTAAATGATGAACTTATTGAGTTCTAAAAAAATCATTAACAACGGTAGTGGCCTTCCCCTGGTGAAAAAAGATTAATTAATTTGAATTTCAATGTTTTAGAGATAACTGAGTTGAGAGGCCATGGCAGGTGACAGATATTCATGATTATGACGACTTCACCAATGTTAACACTTTCTTATGATTGAATGATTAGAGTGGTCAAAGTCCAATTTATGATGTACTCCCTTGTTCCATTATCACGTTTGGGAAATTCTTGTAAGAATTGTTTCTTTTCCCTGCCATTGGAGGTCTTACAATTTCAAGATTCGAGGAATAGCTGATACTTGCTTTCATTTTACAGTACCTTCTAGCTTAGATCCCATGCTTCTCCGGTGTTCCTGATTTTACCTTTGACTGTCAGTTCTTTTTGGAGTTGATGAAGGTGCCACGAGTAGAGTCAAAATTAAGAGTGTTTCTTTTCAAGATTCAGTTCAAGGCTCAGGTTTGTGTGCATCTAGAGATCTTCTGTACTAAAGTAAGTTCTGTGTCATCTAAATTTAGTTTCGTTTCAGGTGACAGACTTCAAGAAAAGCTTAACCACTGTGAACTCTGCATGCGAAGAGGTAATTTCCTAGGTTCTGCATATCTCTTCTTTGTTCTTTCTTTTTATCTTATTTCTAACAAAACTCAATGTGCATGTAGCAGGTCCGAAGTTCTTTAAAATTGAAGGAGATATTGAAGAAAATTTTGTTTCTTGGGAATACGTTAAATCAGGGAACTGCCAGAGGTAAGAATTCCTGTTTTTAAAATGTCTCTGTGAGCATTACTTAACCCTTTTCTTTTTACAACCACTGATGCCCATCATGTAGGTTTTCAAAACCTTCAACACTATCAAATATAAAGTAATGGGGAAACTTTTATTCTAAATACAATAATGGATTTTTTTTTGAATGTTGCAACTGGGACTTAATGCTATTTGGATTTGAGGAAAATTCAAAACAATAATTGCTTGTTGCTATAATGGGAAATAATTTTTTGATTAATTCAGGGGGAGTTTGGTTTCAATTTTTTATATCATTTTCTACCTAAATAAGTAGCATAAGCATTGACCCTAAGTATGTTGTTTGGTAATAAAAAATTAGTTGAGGTGTCAATATGAATCCTCTATATCCATTCTTCTCCATTGGAGTCCATTTAGTTTCACGATCAGAGTGCAAGCTAAGTATGGCTGGCAATGGAACGGGAACCGGGACAGACCGGAACCGGAACGGAACTGGTCACCACGGGCCGGAACCGTACCGGAACCGGTAATTCCGGAAAAAATATGGCATACCCGTCCCGGACCGGTAACGGACCGGGACCGGAAACCGGGTCCCAACGGATATAATTTTTTTAAAAAAATAAATTATTAAAATTAAAAAATTAGGAACATTAATCAAATAATATTAAAACTTTTATAATTTTAAAGTTTTAAATACAAACTTTCAAACTTTAAAAGTATAGAAATTTAAATTTCACACTTTAAAAGTTTGAAAATTTAAATAATAAAATTCAAACTTTAAAACTATAAAAGTTTAAATTTCACACCTAAAAAGTTTGAAATTTAAATTCAAACTTTAAAACTATAAAAGTTTAAATTTCACACTTTAAAAGTTAAATTTGAACTTTTGAAGACAATAATAAAAAAAAATTAAGGCGAATAGCCTATACTTTTATTAATATTAATTAAATAGTACAAGTTGAGTTACAAAATATTAGTAGAGTATTAAAAAATCTAATCTACACAGCCACCTTCTAGGAAGGGTTCTGTTTGAATTAGATCTCGAATTATTATACTCATACTAATAGACATTTAAATTTAATAGTTCATGCTACCAAGGAAATCTTTTTTTAAATCATTTAACATTTCTCTAGTAACATGCTCTGGAATTGGTTGATTAGCTAGTTCCTCCATTGTATCAATGTCGTCGTCACTAAAATCTTGCATTATTTCATCAACGTCATTTTCAAATTTGGTCGGTAAAGGTGGACGACCATAACTCCTTCTCTCGCCATTAATCCAATCTCTAAATAGTACCGATATCTCCAAGCTATCTGCTGCTAATGAATATCTATGCTCTCCAATTTGAAATCTTGCTGCACTAAAAGCGCCTTCCGAAGCTACTGAAGATGTTTGAATAGCTAACACATCTTGAGCAACCGGTTGAAGTTTTGGAAATCCCTGGCCGCGATTGCTCCACCATTCTAGAAGATCAATAATAGTAGGTTCTGTATTTTGATTAATATATGCATCAAAATCATTTCTATCATTATGAGAAAGTTCAATATAAGAATCTATCATATCATCAATATCATCTTCATTATTATATCTACTCCTAGAACTTTGAGGCTCTTCATTACGTACTACATTCATTATATTAGAATTATACAAGTCATACAATTTTCTAGCTTCAATTTTTATACTATCTTTAACATCTTGACAACTAGGTGTTTCATCATCTTCACTATCAATACCCAAATTAAAATATATTTTATCAGCCCTTCATGATGCACCTTCATCTTTGTAACGTGGGTTTAACAAACAAGCAGTTAAATAAATTTGAGGAATAGGAATAAAATATTTTTAAAATTTTTCAATCATTTTCTTAACAGATTCTTCAAATCTTGGTTTATTTTTGAATTTATAAAATTTACTAGAAATAACACAAATATTAGGTAAAACAGAGCAAATAGTTGGATAATAAAGTGCAGATACTTTTTTTGTAGTTAAATAAAAAACTTTTAAGAATTCTATAAATTCTTTTATATCATTCCAATCATTATCATCAAGTCTATATGTCATATTTGAATTATGAACATTCCAAACCATTTGTAGAGGTTTCCTATATTCATAAGCGACTTCAAGCATTTCATATAAAGAATTCCATCTAGTACACACTGATTTTGGAATTTTTCTAGGTGGAAGATTAAATTCGCGACAACGATTTTCAAAATCTTTGCGTCTAGACTTAACTTGACATTTAAAAATAAAATGACATGCAGTTTCAACTTTTGTGCAACCATCATCATATATTGCTATACCATCTCTAACAATCAAATTATATATGTGTGCAGCACACCTAATATGAAAACCATCAATATAAATAGGGCAAAGAGACGGTTTTAGTATTTCAACAGCATTACTATTATTAGAAGCATTATCTAATGTGACACTACTTATTTTATCACAAATTCCATAGTTTTGCAAAACATCTATAATTGTTTGAGCTATATAACTACCGGTTTTATGCATTTCACAACATTTATAACCTAAAATTCTTTTTTGCAAAGTCCAATTTTCATCAATCCAATGCGCAGTAATTGTGAAATAATCATTACCATTTACACTACGGCCCATATCAGAAGTAATAGCTATTTTACAATTGTTATAATAAAATAAACAACGAAGATATTGAAAATGTTGAGCTTGATAATCAAATATTGCCTTTTTAATTGTATTTCTAGTAAAACCTTTAAAATGTGGATTATATACAATTTGAATATAATGAATAAAACCGGGATTTTCAGCAAAACTAAATGGCAAACCCATAACAACAATCATTTTAGCTAATTCTTCAAGATCTTTTTCTCTACTATATGACCGTTGTATACTAGAGCCAGAAACATTAGAAGGATTTAATTGTGTTTGGACCATATTAGAGCCCTCTACTCCTACATTTTCAGGAAGGGTGGTACCATTCTTTTTAGCTTTGGCTACAGTTTTAGCATGCGAAAATTCATTTTTACAACATGCCATTAAATGATTACTCAAATGTCCCGTTCCACCCTGTTTTCCTACAGTTTTATGATTCATTCTATGTTTACATTTATTAAAAATAGCTTGTGTTTTATCTTCATTCTGAGTCAAAAATTGCCACACAACTGATTTTTTAGCACGTTCTACCTTAGTCCTAGGATGCACGGGGGGACGGGAGCAGGACAACGAAAGGGAGCGGGAGGGGAAGAGGGATTGGGAGTGGGAGTAGCTGTAGCTGGCTGAGTTTCATCATCATCATATTCATCAATATTATTATCAAAACTATCAATATAATCATTAACATCATCATGTTCATCATCATTTTCATCATCTTCAGGTAATTCCTCATCAAAATTACCAAACCTTCTTTGTAAATGTTCATGATAAGGATCTAATCCACTATTACTATCAATATTAAAAATAGTATCATCAACATGCATATAATCATCCGTATTTATTCTTAATTGAGAAGTTTTTTTAGTTTTAGATTTAGAAGTACTACCGGTTTTTTTATTTTTCTTGGATTTTGAGGTAGATAAATTAGTGAACGAATTAACTATGGTTGTTTTACCCTTTTCAATAATGTGAAATCCATATTCAAATATAAAAAGTGAGTAAATTATATATAATATGAAAATGTAATGCAAAGTTTTAAACAAATAAATAACTAAATAAGTAGAGACTAGAGACTAATTACTCACAAAATAAATAATTAAATGCAAACAAATAAATAACTAAATGAAAAGTGAGTTGGAACGAATGTACCGAACGTCTACTTAAAAAAGTAGACGTGTATAATCGGAAGCCGAAAATTGAAAGTTGAATTTTGAAGCTCCAGTTTCCAAAGACCAAATTCGTAATTTTAACGAGAATAAGAGATTAGAGACTAATAGAGAATTAGAGAGTAGAGAGAGTAGAAGATAATAGTTTTGTGAGTGAAAAGAATGAAAGATTGGGGGTATTTATAGTTTAAAAAAAGGATGAAAATGTAGTTTTTAGAAGGTTGGGGTATTAAAAAAAGTTTGGGGGGGTAGGGAGGTGTAAAGGGGAGTTATGGGGGTGAAAGAGCCGTTGGTGGGGCCCAAAACCCGTTGCCCAACGGCTATAATTATAATTAATTAAGATTTAAAAAAAAAAAAAAGAGACGGACCGGACCGGACTGGGACGGACCGGGACCGGAACCGGGACTAACCGGTAAATCCCGGTTTCTGTCCCATTACCCCTCCCGGACCCGCTACAGTCCGGAGCAAATCAGTACATGCCGGAACCGAGACGGAACCGGTAACCGACCGGGACGGACCAGAACCGGAACCGGCACCTCCCGGTTCCGTTGCCAGACTTAAAGCTAAGAAAGTTAAGCCACATTACTCATTAATTTGATATCCTTTGCAAATTTTTGAAAAGATGAATTAATATTCAGGATGCTAACTCATAGTTTTGCTCCAAAGTTAGTCAATTTTGCCATTTTGGGATCTGGAAAGCTTAGTGTAGATTCTTATTTTGGAAATATAATCAGTGTTTTGTGAGTATAAAGACGAGTATGATTATAATTACTACTGTTTCTTGCACTAAGAACATTATGCTTTATTTATGTGGCTGAATTAGTTCGATGGAACATAAGACCTGATTTCATGTTGAAGTTTGGGTCAACAAAATTTCAAGATTAAATTCCCTGTAATTCTTTACTCCAGGTTCTGCCATTGGATTTAAGTTGGACAGTCTTTTGAAGCTCGCTGATACACGTGCTACTAACAACAAGATGACACTCATGCATTATCTTTGCCAGGTACTGTCCGTTTCATCTTTGCTGTTTCCAGAAAGGTTCTTGTGTTCACATGATTCCCCTCTGTTTAATTAATTATTTTGAGACGGTAGAATAATTTTATGATGGGGTAGAAAACTCTCGCATGCACGTGGCATACCAAAAAGTAGAGAATCTACAATAAAATATGATTCTCTACCAAGATACCTCAATCTTCTGTACAAACTGGAATCTCATGGATGCACGAAAAGGAAATTCAATTGATAAAGTGAAATTACTGTTACACAATAAATGAATCAGCTGGTCAAGTTAGCTAGTTTTGCCTTATGAGTAGTTAGTTATGATGTTAGTTAGAAGCAGTTAGCAAGATAAGATTCTTTCTCATTTCTATATAAGGCATTGTATCATTACAGATTGAATCATCAATTGAATATACAAGTACACTTTCCGATGGAATCCTATTCTTCATCTTCTATCTTTTCATCCACCTTAGCTGAATAACTCGAGCTTCTCCCCTAAGCTCCTGTCCAGCTGCTAAAACTTCAGATTCCTTTGAGAATCCCTGTATTTTGGCAAACAATTGCGGATTCTTTTCTGTCCATGAATTTATTATGGATGAAACTTCACTATAAAAAGGCCACTACACTCCTTCCACCTCCCAGAATCCTAGTTGTCATGCTATAGCTTTGTTTATAGAACAATTCAACCATATTTTGGAAGGTTCCTTCTAAACCTTCGGTCCTTTAGTCCAGTGAGACTCCCGTTCGTGTAACTTCTGAACCTGTTGGACTGTCGTCTCTTTTTTGCTGGAAATGCTATAATTGTTAGGCATTGTGAATCTCAATGCATTATCTCCACACCACTTGTGCCTCCAAAAATTAACCCTGAACCCTTCCCCTGCCATGTAAGTGACTATTACTGAATTTTTCCCCAATCCTTCAAAATGTTCCTCGCAGCCAAATAGGAGTGTATGTTTTATCTTGTCCTCCATTCTCCTTTCAAAAACCCAAATTTTCCCTCTGTCATCCCCATCTGTAGAGTCTTCTCTCTATCTTTACTTCAGCCATTTCCCTAACAAGGCCTTGTTAACAACCCGGACATTTTTCACCCCAAGGCTGGACGAACTCTTTGCGTCATTATAGTCTCCCAACGAATCAAGTTAAACTTCCTAGCGTCATTTTCTGAGAACCTAAAAGTTCCCTTAAAGTCATTCTAATTCACCTGTAATGCTGGCTGGTGCTTGTAACAAAGACATAAAGTATGTGAAAATGCTTGATAGTATGCTCTTCATTAGTACTGCATTTCCTCATTTTGACAAATACCTTGTTTTCCATCCTGAGAGCCTCTTTTCTACTTTTTTTTTATCACTGGATTCCGTGTCGCTTGGTCCTTGTTGGAACACCTAGGGCAAACCGATGTAGCTGCTGGGAAGAGCTCCAAACCCAGCAATTAAACACTTGTAATAAATTGCCGATGTTCTCAACTTCACCCACTAGGATGATCCCACACTTTCTAAAGTTGATCTTGAGAGATGACGCCACCTAAGTTACCACCTGTTATTGCTTTATCCATCATTTTTCTCAATGCTTCCATTGCCAAGATGAAAAACATAGGAGATAAAAAGGCATTATTAACTGATTATACTATGTGAGGTTGTCATGTTAACATTATCTCTCTTTTCTCAGGTTCTTGCTTCCAAGACACCAGATCTTTTAGACTTCCATGAAAGTCTTGTAAGCATGGAAGCTGCATCAAAGGTTATCTATCTACCTATCTCTTTCTGCTGATACTTCTTTAATTTATCCAGATTAATTAGAAATTAGTTTATCCTTGCAGATTCAATTGAAGTCTTTGGCAGAAGAAATGCAAGCAATCATCAAGGGGCTGGAAAAAGTTAAGAAGGAACTAGAGTCATCTGCGAATGATGGCCCGGTGTCTGAAATCTTTTGCAAGGTAAGACGGTGCTTGTAAATCTTTCATAAACGATGTCTCAGTTTTATCTGTTCACATTTTATAGTGACCTACACGTTAGGAGTGCTGAAATACTGCATTTTAGGACTTCCTAGTTTTCTCCCTCTTCCTGTAGAATTGAAAATTGGATCAAAAAGTCTTTTTTCTGTTGCAAATTTTCCTTTACCAAGAACAGCCTTTCATGTTT